>NC_073629.1:100388527-100691557 GCF_029407905.1 Bubalus kerabau | reverse complement strand
ATTTGGAGGTAGAGTTGGCAGGGGTTGTTTAATGACAGATTGGATGTGAGGAAAAAAAAGATTTTGTGACTTGAGTAGCACAAAGCAGTGGTAGAAATGGAGATGGTGGTTCTGTTTCTGAAAAAAAAGGGAACACTAGAAGAGAAACAGTTTGGGTAGGGGGAGCTGCATTAGAAATCAAGAATTCTGCTTTGACTATATTAAAATTAGTATGTGCTCTAGTTATCTGAGTGGCAACTGGATATATGCATCTGGAATTCAGAAGGTCAGAGCTAGAAGATAAGGTTTATGAATCATCATTATGAAGATGTACATTAAAGCCATGGGACAAGATAAGCTCACCTTGGGAGAATGAATACTCACTCTTGGGAGAAGAGAATGAAGCCCAGTTCTGAGCCCTGGAATAATCTCAAATGAGTTAGGAAGAACATTAGGCGAGTGTGATGTCAGAACAGCCAAGACAATAAACTGTTTCTAAGAAGACATGTCCATGACTAATGCTGCTAAGAGGTCAGAAAGGTAAGAAGAGAGAAGTGGCCATTGGTCTAGCAGTCCGTGAACAGCAGTAGAGACAGAAGCCTGACTGGAATGGGAAAAAATTATGTTGAATGAATCACTGCAGAACATGGATTATTCCTCAGCACAGCTTAAGTCCTAGCTTCATTAACTTCTTAATGTCTTTACCAGAAGCTGATATATAGTAATCCCAAATTTCTAGGATAAAATATGGGATTATTTTTCCTAAAGATGCTAGGCTGGAAAGGCGGCAAAGAGACAAATAAGTCTGAGTTTGAACCTGTCCTCTGACACTTACAAGCTAAGTGTCTTTAGGACAAGTTTCTTAACCAAGTTAAGCTTCAGTTGCTTCATCTATAAAATGGAAATATTAATGGTATTAATGATACCTTCCTCATAAGATTGTTTTGATATAGATACTGCATGTAAAATGTACAAGGAAGTTGTTATTGTTGCCATTATTCTTTAGACAGTCCCTTTTTAAAAAACAAAACAGAATGCAAGACCTTATTGTCCTTGTTGTTGTTTAGTCACTAAGTGATTTCCAACTCTTTTGTGACCCCATGGACTGTAGCCTGCCAGCCTCCTCTGTCCATGGGATTTCCCAGGCAAGAATACTGGAGTGGGTTGCTATTTCCTTCTCCAGGGGATTTTCCCAGCCTAGGGATCAAATCCACATCTCCTGCATTGGCAGGCAGATTCTTTTATTGTCCTTAGGCTATGTTAACAGTTAAAATTAAATGTAGAAATATCTAATACAGTTTCCCTAATCTATTTAGTTATACATCCCATCTTTGTAAATATAGACTGATACATCCACCTTATGAGATTCTAATATGCCCACACGGATGGCATTAAAATTGTCTTATTTATGTTGAGTTTTACTCTCTGAAGTCTAGATTAAGGAAAACGATAGAGTTATTGGAGGGGTGGATTCCCAGCATATCATTAATAACTTTAGGCTGTGCCCATGATTCTACTTCACTCATAAAGTCAACAGTATACATCTTACTTCATCATATTTAGGGATTTCAAGGCTTTTTGTTTTACTGCTATATAAAAATAAAAATTGTTGCCTTTTTAGTATTAATTTAAATATTTAAATGTGTAGGAAAAAGATAGTTAGCCAAACAACTAAAATTATGTATCTAAATTAAATAAAAATATGAAAAAATTTGTATATAAAGATTTAAATAAAATATAGGAATCTTTGTATACCAGAAATACATCATGCTAGTCGAACACTAGACAAAATGCTGAAAAATACTCACCGCAAGGTCAAAGTGTAATCTCCCTGCATTTTGGTTGAGGCATCTCTGACCAAGAAGGTACCATCTGGCATGTCCCGCAATTTGTCATTTACCTCCTCCCTGAAGAAAGGAATTATAGGAAAAAAAAATTTTTTTAATGTAAGTGTTGGTTGTTTTCTTCACATATTATCACTAAGACGAATTGGGAGGTGGGGTCTAAGATTATAGAATCATGGGGGCTGTCAGAGGGCATTTAGTTCCTCCCCTAGATATGCTTTTGTTTTGATTTTTGGTGTTTTGCAATCCCAGGATGAGTATTTGATTTTTAAACTCTTCCAGGTTTCAACTGTCTGTAGGGAATACCTGTTTCCATTAAGCCTTTAGGGCTTCCTTAGGCAGGTATGAACATGTAGAGTGTCAGAAAAAAACAGCAGCTGTTTAGAAAGATTAAGGTTAAGCAACAGTGGCAGCTGGGTCAGATCAGAGTGGGGATAATTTACTCAGTTCACAATCTTTCAATAATATTCTCCAGTTTGAATTTATACTGACAACAAATTTCTTCTGCAGAGATGGTTTAGGACTTTAAGGAACAACACAAGAAGACTCAAAGAAAATGGCAGGACATAAAAGAACCCTGAGTCACAGAACCACATGGTCTTAAAATATAAATTAAGTAGTATGTAAATATAGTAGATCCTTTTTTTGTACATTGCTAAAATTTAAATTTTATGTTTAATATCAAATATATTGTCTTTTTCAAAAAATTAAATACAGAATTACTGTACGACCCAGAAATTCCACTTCTGGGTATATGCCCAAAGAACTAAAAGCAGAATCTTGAACATTTATACACCAATGTTCATAGCAGCATTATTCACAATAGCCAAAAGCTAGAAATAACCCAAGTATTCATCAAAGCCAAATGTCCATAAGAATGAATAAATTAAAATGTGGTAGGTATATATAATGGAATATTATTCAGCCTTAAAAAGGAAATTCTGACACATGCTACAACATGGATTAACCTTGAAGACATTGTGCTAAGCGAAACACGTCAAACACAAAGAACAAATGTTACATGATTCCACTTATATGAGGTACCTAGAAAAGTCAAATTCACAGAAAGAGGAGGCAGGTGCTGGGGAAAACAGAAGGAAAAGTGAGTTAGTGCTTAATGAGTACAGAGCTTCACTTTGGGAAGATGACACTTTCAGAGACGGAGGGTAGTGATGGATGAACAATAATGTGAATGTACTTTATGCCACTGAGCTGTACATCTTTAGATGGTTAAAATGATATGGAAAAAAAATAAATGAGTGCTCCTTTGGTAATGGGAAAGTACAGACAAGAGAAAGAGGACAAGCATATTGAGGAATACAGAAGCAACTTGAAATCTGATTTGGCAAAAGTAGATTTAACTTTTTAAAAACAAGAAAATACAATATTTGAATTTAAAATATATATATGTATTTATCTATAAAATATAGATGTATCTTTTTTTCCTCTCTACATTCAGAGTTTTCCAAAACCACATTTTACCCAAAAAGCAAATCTGTCCTAGAGTCCTGTTTCTCAAAAGGAGGTGAAGAGACATAAAAATCAACTGGGAGGTTATAAATGCAGATTCCTGAACCCTACTCCATTGATTTTTATGTGTGAAAACATTGAGGAACCATTACCTTAGAAACAGAAACATAAGGAAAATTAAGCATAAATATTTTATCCCAAAACACATACATCTATCCTAAATGTGTAAGTTTCACTTATTCAGAACCCTATCCTCAATACAGTATTAAAAGTTAATAACCATACCTACAATTTAAAGATTATCTTGTCTTTTTTTGTGTGTGGGAAGAAAACTATTTAGAAAATTTAAAAGGTTCTCCTACACAGGTTTTTAAATGGTAATCTTTAAATGACAACTTGTGGGGCATTAAAAATATTTTTTTTAACTACTAATCTCAAGAATTATTTTTTAAACTCCATTCAACTATAATACTTAGTCTAATTACCTTGAAATATCCCCCCAGTACCATTCTGCATCCTGAAGAGAAACAGAACTGTCCTTTATTCCATTTGTAATGGCTGAAGTCATTGGCTTAGGTGGCTTTGGTGGAAGAGCTAGAAGAGAAATTAACATTATTATTTTGTAATGTAAATTATTATTTGCTTTCTAATTTCCTCAAATACAGTTCATTAACCAATGTACATTAAGGTTCCAGATAATTATAAATCAAAATAAGGATTATTTTATGTTAAATGTTAAACATTTGCCAATGAAAGAATCCTTTTAGAACTCTACCAATAATTGCCTGAAAAAATGAAATATTCAAGCTATCTGTGTTTTTTTCCTTCTTATAAAATACTAACTTTTTGTTGGATGCCTTTCCTCTAGGCCAGGGTGGGGGGTAGAGAACATCTGTGCCACCCTTCTTTCAAGGTGGCACTGTGAATGAGTGGCACTCCTTTCTTCCGTGCCATCAATCGAACCCATGCTCCCTGCAGTGGAAACATGGAATCTTAACGACTGGACTGACAAGGGAGTCCCCTCAAAATCTGTATCATTAATGCTTCCAGGTATTCATTATCAGTCCATCAGAGTGAGATGAAGTCTATCACCCTTGCCTTAGGTAGAGGAGTGAATGAACTGCATGAATAGACATCACCCAAAATGGCTTTGAAAGCAGTGAGCCGACTCAGCTCAGTTTCCTGGTTCCCAAATATATGTATTAAAAATCTACCATATGCAAGAAAGTGTTAAAATAGTGGGGATACAGACAAAAGGAAGCCATGCACCTGGCCTTGAAGAGCCTTGTGAAGATGTTCACTGTAACGGATGTAATTAAGACTCTCCATCTGGAGGATGCCCACTTTTGTCAGGCACAATGGGGCTCCCTGGCCCTCTTGTTTCTTCAGTCCTGGCCAATCTGTCCCCTATTTTATTATTTACCAATAATCATCATGAACCATTTTGTCTCTAAATTTGAACATCACATCCTATGGCTTTTGTTTTTCACGGTATGCTCTTTCTCACTACTTTCCACAGTCTTCTCTGTACTTCATTTTTAAGTGTTTTATTTAAAAACACTGGCTAGGCACCAGAGCCTAAGTAGCTGAGGGCTCAGCCGCTTGGTCAACAGGAAAAGGAGTAGGGGGAAGCAGTTATTTAGCAAGCTATTCAAGTGTGTGTTTATACCTATATCTTTAAAATAAAAATAAATAAATCAACAGTGTGTGAACCGTGAACTTCCAGATGTTCAACTAGAAAAGACAGAGGAACCAGAGATCAAATTGCCAACATGCATTGGATCATTGAAAAAGCAAGAGAGTTCCAGAAAAACATCTACTTTTGCTTTATTGACTATGCCAAAGCCTTTGACTGTGTGGATCACAACAAACTGTTGAAAATTCCTCAAGAGATGGGAATACCAGACCACCTGACCTGCCTTTTGAGAAATCTGTATGAAGGTCAAGAAGCAACAGTTAAAACTGGACATGGAACAACTGACTGGTTCCAAATTGGGAAAGAAGTACATCAAGGCTGTATATCTCCACTTGTGGACAAATGGTTGGGGTGGGGTAAACCAAATACCAAATGAACCTGGAACATCATGTTGTGACAAAAAGTAACCAAATATTCAAAGAATGAGGGGCCATGACAAAACAACAAAGTAACCAGCTTGAAGGGGCTCCTACTACCCAATCTGGAATGATCAGAGCATCAATACAAATAACAATAGTAAGGGAATATAAACCAGTAAACAAAACAGGAATCCATGTGTCCACACAGATGTAAACAAATAAATGAAAAAATAGAAAGATTAACGCAGAAGCTTTATATAATCTTGAAGGCCTTCCCACAAATGCTTATTAATCAGCAAAGTAAAAAGGTTAATACAATAGTGGAGAAACTTGGGAAACAAACCTTATTCAAGCAATCAAGGTAGCTACCAACAGTAACGATGAGATCACAGGCCACCAACAGGATGCACCAAGGACACGACAAATATACATAAACTGAATCCAGTCATAAGGAAACATCAGACGAACCAACCACGCTAGAAAAACATTCTACAAAAGAACTGGCTTGGAATCTTCAAAAACATCAAGGTCGTGAAACTCAAGAAAGACTGAGGGACTGTTCTAGATTAGGGAAAATCTAGAGAATCATGCCAATTAAATACAACATGTGAGTCTGGACTGGATCTTTTTGTTATAAAGGACATTACTGGGACAATGGAAAAACCTGAATGGAATCTGAGGATGAGACGGTAATAATGCATCATTGTTCATTTTCTGATTTTGATAGCTGTGAGAGTCCCCTAGACTGCAAGGAGATCCAACCAGTCCATTCTAAAGGAGATCAGCCCTGGGATTTCTTTGGAAGGAATGATGCTAAAGCTGAAACTCCAGTACTTTGGCCACCTCATGTGAAGAGCTGACTCATTGGAAAAGACTCTGATGCTGGGAGGGATTGGGGGCAAGAGGAGAAGGGGACACGGAGGATGAGATGGCTGGATGGCATCACTGACTCAATGGACATGAGTCTGGGTGAACTCCGGGAGTTGGTGATGGACAGGGAAGCCTGGCGTGCTGCGATTCATGGGGTCGCAAAGAGTCGGACATGACTGAGTGACTGATCTGATCTCTGATCTGATTGTGGTTATGTTGGAGAAAGTTCTTATTTGTGGGAAATACAAACATGGACATCGTGGACTATCATGTCCTCAACCTACTCTAAATGGTTCTAGAAAGCAAGTTATTTCTATTGTACATTCAACTTTTCTGTAAGTTTTAGATTGCTGAAAAACTTTTTTAATTAACAAAAAGTTAAAGATAATATTGTGGGAAAAAGGGAACAACACGAATATAAGAATGTAGTTGGTCCCCTTTCTCATACTGTACGTATTCAAAAATTAACTCAAAATGGATCAAAGACCTAAATGTTAACAGCCAAAACTATTAAACTTTTAGAAGAAAATAAGCTTGTCTTCATGACGTTGGATTAGACCACAGTTTCTTAGGTATGACATCAAAAGCACAAACAAGAAAAAGTAGAAAACTGAATTTCATCAAAATTTAAAATTCTGTGCTTCAAAGGACACCATCAAGAAAGTGAAAAGACAACCCACAAAATGGGAGAAAATCTTCATAAATGATATATCTGATAAAAATTGTATCTAGAACACATAAAGAACCCTTGCAACTTAATAACAAAAAATGACTAAAATTAAACATGGGCAAAGAAAGCATCTGAACAGACATCTATCCAAAGAAGATACACAAATGGCCCACAAGCACATGAAAAGATATTCAACAGTATTAGCCATCAGGGAAATGAAAATGAAACCAATGAAATACCACCTCATACCTACTTGGATGATTATAATCAAAGAAACAGATAACAACAAATGTTGGTGAGGATGCAGAGAAACTGGAACTCTCAATACACTGCTGATGGAAATGTAAAATGAATCAACTGGCTGGAAAACAGTCTAGCAGGTCTTGAAAAGGTTAAATGAAGAGTCACCACATAACCCAGCAATTTGGATCCTAGCCATATATTTTAAAAGAAAGAAAACATAAAACCATACAAAAAACTGGATACAAATGTTCAAAGCTGTATTACTTACAGTAGCCAAAAACTGGAAACAACCCAAATATCCATCAAAGGTAAATGAATATATAAAATGTAGTGTGTATGTATGTGTGAATATACATACATACAAGTAAATATTATTAGGCAGTAAGAAGGAATAAAAACATGTGGTAACATGGATGAACCATGAAAACATTAGGCTAAATGAAACAAAAAGCAATCATGCAAGCCATATATTGGATAATTCCATTGTCCAGAACATGAAAATCTACAGCAACAAAGTATATGGTTGTGTAGGGTTGGACTAAAGGGGGAAAGGGAATGACAGCTGTGTATGCAGGTTTCTTTGAGGGCAATGAAAATGTTCCAATTGCTTGAGGTGGTGGCTGCACAACTCTGTGAATACACTAAACACTACTGAATTGTATACTTTTTAAGTGGATGAACTGAATGGTATGTGAATCACATTTCAAAAAAGCTGTTATTTAAAAAAACAAATATCAGACTTCTAAAATGACTAGATGGGGAGAGCTTGCTATAATCCATTCTTTTTTTCTAAGTAGCTACTTATTTATACCTATCTTCTTCGAAAGGGATGTGGCATATAAAAGTAGCTACAGTTGGAAATATAATTTTACAGAATTTAAAATTCTTCTACTTATAAGGATTAATAGTTTAAACTTGTGCTATACAAAAGCACTGTGCTATTACTATGCAAGGTACAAAGACAAGACACTTAAAAGAAATCTAGAGGGAATGACACTTAGAAACACATGACCATAATTCTCAGCAGAACAAGGCGAATACTGTAATAAAAGTAAAAGTAAGGTGCAATGAAAACACAGTAAGAGCAACTGAAACCCAGCAAAAAGAACAACTGATTCTCTCCTGGGAAAAGTTCAAACACTGGGCTTGTCAAACCAAGTCCTCACTGAACTGAATGCCATGACCAGCACGGCCCAACAGAAACCAGTTTGGCCCAACAAGAACCAAATCACTGAAAGGAACCACGAAGACTTGCTGCTGTCTGTATTCCTTCCCTGGGGGAGCTCTATACAGAACTGAGTTGACCAGCAGCACAGGGAAGCTGCTATTTATGGATAACGAGAGTTCTGTGATAGCTCCACTACCACCAAACAGATAATGACCATGTCACATCTATTACAGACGGCTGCCCACAGCCTCCTTGTATTTTTTCTCATCTGCAGAAATATAAGTAGAATGAAACAATTACAGAGCTGTTTCTACATAAAGTTGCTAAAAGAACACAATAAGAAGGAATGAAATGCTGGCCTATTTTTACAACCTATCATCAATCCATATGTATATAACAACTATTTATTGAATACCTCCTATGTTCTAAGAGCTAGAAATATGGCAATGAACTAGATAGACACAGTCTTTATACTTATGGACTTTGTAATCCCAAAGTATAAACTTCAAGATAATTCATCACTACACCATCTTCTCACTGCTGATCATTCCATTATGTCCTCTGGAGCAACCTCCTAGATTATTCCCCCCATATTCTAATTAAATAAACTATTCTGTAACTTGAATGTCTTCCCAGGAAGTGTTTTTTCCCACTTCTTAGCCATCTCTGAAGTTTTGCTCTCCCTAAAGACACTTCTAACCTGGCAGCCCATTCTTGTGGAAGGTTGCTCATTTTCCTACATCTTGTATACTCAAGGCCTCTGTTCTTTAGCGCTCAGTTTTCCCAGAAAGCCCTCTCTTCCTTCATCCATACAACTGACATTTCCTTGACCTTCTTTTAATCTGTACTCTCATCTACTCCCATAGCTTCTATAAATAATACCTATATACTGACCCCAAAACAGTATTTCTTAACTACAGCGTCTTTTCTAAATTTCTGATTATCCAACAGAAGACACCTAACATGTGTCAAGCACTGTAGCAGGCACAGTGAATCAGAACAGTACCTTTCACACTTTAATGTGCTTATAAATCACCCAGGGATGCTGTAAAATATAGAACACTGATTGCTAGGTATGGGTTGGGGCCTGGAATTCTGCATTTCTAGCAAGTTCCCAGGTAATGCCAATGCTGCTAGTCTAAGCTTTTCAGTAATAAGGAGCTTACCGATTCTCTTTGAAAAGTTTTTATGGAGCTAAAAAAAAAAAAAAATTAGGCAAGTATAGAACAGTAGCTAAAACACAGTAGATTAAATACATGTGATTCTTCAGTCCCTCTATTAATTATTCCAAATTGGCAATAAAATTCATATTTTAAAGGTGTAAGCAGCAATGGCTGTGCTTTGCTGGAGCAGCTGTGAAGAGATACCCCACGCCCAAGGTACGAGAAACCCAAGTAAGACGGTAGGTGTTGCAAGAGGGCATCAGAGGGCAAACACACTGAAACCATACTCACAGAAAGCTAGTCAATCTAATCACACTAGGACCACAGCCTTGTCTAACTCAATGAAACTAAGCCATGCCCGTGGGGCAACCCAAGACGGGCGGGTCATGGTGGAGAGATTTGACAGAATGTGGTCCACTGGAGAAGGGAATGGCAAACCACTTCAGTATTCTTGCCTTGAGAACCCCATGAGCAGTATGAAGAGGCAAAATGATAGGATACTGAAAGAGGAACTCCCCAGGTCAGTAGGTGCCCAATATGCTACTGGAGATCAGTGGAGAAATAACTCCAGAAAGAATGAAGGGATGGAGCCAAAGCAAAAACAATACCCAGCTGTGGATGTGACTGGTGATAGAAGCAAGGTCCAATGCTGTAAAGAGCAATATTGCATAGGAACCTGGTTTGTCAGGTCCATGAATCAAGGCAAATTGGAAGTGGTCAAACAAGAGATGGCAAGAGTGAATGTCGACATTCTAGGAATCAGCGAACTGAAATGGACTGGAATGGGTGAATTTAACTCAGATGACCATTATATCTACTACTGCGGGCAGGAATCCCTCAGAAGAAATGGAGTGGCCATAATGGTCAACAGAAGAGTCCAAAATGCAGTACTTGGATGCAATCTCAAAAACGACAGAATGACCTCTGTTCATTTCCAAGGCAAACCATTCAATATCACAGTAATCCAAGTCTATGCCCCAATTAGTAACGCTGAAGAAGCTGAAGTTGAATGGTTCTATGAAGACCTACAAGACCTTTCAGAACTAACACCCAAAAAAGATGTCCTTTTCATTATAGGGGACTGGAATGCAAAAGTAGGAAGTCAAGAAACACCTGAAGTAACAGGCAAATTTTGCCTTGGAATACAGAATGAACGGCAAAGACTAAGAGAGTTTTGCCAAGAAAATGCACTGGTCATAGCAAACACCCTCTTCCAACAACACAAGAGAAGACTCTATACATGGACATCACCAGATGGTCAACACCGAAATCAGACTGATTATATTCTTTGCAGCCAAAGATGGAGAAGCTCTATACAGTCAGCAAAAACAAGACCAGGAGCTGACTGTGGCTCAGACGTGGAACTCCTTATTGCCAAATTCAGACTTAAATTGAAGAAAGTAGGAAAAACCACTAGACCATTCAGGTATGACCTAAATCAAATCCCTTATGATTATACAGTGAAAGTGAGAAATAGATTTAAGGGCCTAGATCTGATAGAGTGCCTGATGAACTATGGAATGAGGTTCGTGACATTGTACAGGAGACAGGGATCAAGACCATTCCCATAGAAAAGAAATGCAAAAAAGCAAAATGGCTGTCTGGGGAGGCCTTACAAATAGCTGTGAAAAGAAGAGAAGCAAAAAGCAAAGGAGAAAAGGAAAGATATAAGCATCTGAATGCAGAGTTCCAAAGAATAGCAAGAAGAGATAAGAAAACCTTCTTCAGCGATCAACGCAAAGAAATAGAGGAAAACAACAGAATGGGAAAGACTAGGGATCTCTTCAAGAAAATCAGAGATACCAAAGGAACATTTCATGCAAAGATGAGCTCAATAAAGGACAGAAATGGTATGGACCTAACAGAAGCAGAAGATATTAAGAAGAGATGGCAAGAATACACAGAAGAACTGTACAAAAAAGATCTTCACAACCCAGATAATCACAATGGTGTGATCACTGACCAAGAGCCAGACATCCTGGAATGTGAAGTCAAGTGGGCCTTAGAAAGCATCACTATGATCAAAGCTAGTGGAGGTGATGGAATTCCAGTTGAGCTATTCCAAATCCTGAAAGATGATGCTGTGAAAGTGCTGCACTCAATATGCCAGCAAATTTGGAAAACTCAGCAGTGGCCACAGGGCTGGAAAAGGGCAGTTTTCATTCCAGTCCCAAAGAAAGGCAATGCCAAAGAATGCTCAAACTACTGCACAATTGCACTCATCTCACATGCTAGTAAAGTAATGCTCAAAATTCTCCAAGCCAGGCTTCAGCAATATGTGAACCGTGAACTTCCTGATGTTCAAGCTGGTTTTAGAAAAGGCAGAGGAACCAGAGATCAAATTGCCAACATCTGCTGGATCACAGAAAAAGCAAGAGAGTTCCAGAAAAACATCTATTTCTGCTTTCTTGACTATGCCAAAGCCTTTGACTGTGTGGATCACAATAAACTGTGGAAAATTCTTCAAGAGATAGGAATACCAGACCACCTGATCTGCCTCTTGAGAAATTTGTATGCAGGTCAAGAAGCAAGTTAGAACTGGACATGGAACAACAGACTGGTTCCAAATAGGAAAAGGAGTTTGTCAAGGCTGTATATTGTCACACTGTTTATTTAACTTATATGCAGAGTACATCATAAGAAACGCTGGACTGGAAGAAACACAAGATGGAATCAAGATTGCCGGGAGAAATATCAATAACCTCAGATATGCAGATGACACCACCCTTATGGCAGAAAGTGAAGAGGAACTAAAAAGCCTCTTGATGAAAGTGAAAGTGGAGAGTGAAAAAGTTGGCTTAAAGTCAACATTCAGAAAACGAAGATCATGGCATCTGGTCCCACCACTTCATGGGAAATAGATGGGGAAACAGTGGAAACAGTGTCAGACTTTATTTTTGGGGACTCCAAAATCACTGCAGATGGTGAGTGCAGCCATGAAATTAAAAGACGCTTACTCCTTGGAAGGAAAGTTATGACCAACCTAGATAGCATGTTCAAAAGCAGAGACATTACTTTGCCAACAAAGGTCCGTCTAGTCAAGGCTATGGTTTTTCCTGTGGTCATGTATGGATGTGAGAGTTGGACTGTGAAGAAGGCTGAGCACCGAAGAATTGATGCTTTTGAACTGTGGTGTTGGAGAAGACTCTTGAGAGTCCCTTGGAATGCAAGGAGATCCAACCAGTCCATTCTGAAGGAGATCAGCCCTGGGATTTCTTTGGAAGGAATGATGCTAAAGCTGAAACTCCAGTACTTTGGCCACCTCATGCGAAGAGTTGACTCATTGGAAAAGACCCTGATGCTGGGAGGGATTGGGGGCAGGAGGAGAAGGGGACAACAGAGGATGAGATGGCTTGGATGGCATCACTGACTCGATGGACGTGAGTCTGAGTGAACTCTGGGAGTTGATGATGGACAGGGAGGCCTGGCATGCTGCGACTCATGGGGTCGCAAAGAGTCGGACACAACTGAGCGACTGATCTGATCTGAAGCATTCAATAGCAAAAGCAATCAGAGGAAACAACATCAGATGATAGCAACAAAACTTTTAACACACGAAGAGCAACCAAATGAATTTGACTTGGTGATTGCAAAAAACTGAAACCTAAGCCTGAAGAGAGAAAATCCAGTAAAAAAGGAAATCACACCACTGTACTCTGTAAAGACCAGGACTTGGAGGCACACTGTATCTCTAAAGGGAGAATTGAGGGAAGGGGCCAAAAATAGGAGAACTGACTGAAAGTGTACACACACTCAGCTAGATCCCCAGTTCTCCTCCCAGTCCCCATGCAATCAGACAACTACCTCTCCCTCCCCCTACACCAAGGCTACCTGTCACTCATCAGGTCACAGAAACAGTTATAGAGGCTCTGGACTCAGGGAACACCAAGTCCAACTGGGTCAAGAGACAAATCCTTTACTGAAAACAGCAAAGTTAAAGAAAAGTCTACTAAGTAGGTAGATTTCCCAAACCCCTTCCCCATCTCAGTTCTCTAAACAATAAGCCACTAAGCTTCTACCCCAAGATACGAGTTAGGGAGATTTTTCTCTGGAGAAACTGAAAAGATCTCAGCTGTGAAGCCCATGCTAAAGCCTCATGCTCCAGAACAAGAGAAGCCACCACAATAAGACAATAGCCACAACTATTCTCACCACAACTAGAGAATAGCCCCCATGCAGCACAATCCAGTGCAACCAAAAACAAATATAGATAAAATAAAATTTTTAAAATAAATAAGTAAAATAAGATGCTCTTTAAAAAAAGATATTCATCATCTTAACACCTTTCAGTGAAGGCCTCCAGTTACTAAGTCCTTCCTACTTACATGGAGCTTCAATACAGCTATTCCGTATCTTATTCCTAAATAAGAACAAACCCTTTAGGGACTTCCCTGGCGGACCAGTGATTAAGACTCGACACTTCCACTGCACAAGTTCAATCCCTGGTAGAGGAACTAAGATCCCACATGCCGCATAGAACAATCGGAAAAAAAAAAAAAAAAAGAGAGAGAGAGAGCAAAGTCTTTAAAAATCTAACATGCTACACAAGGACAAATCTTGAAGACACGTCTTCATGGAGATATGAAGAACCTTGAAGAAATAAGCCAGTCACAAAAGCACAAACATTGTATGATTCCTCCTATATGTGGTGCCTGTCATATTCATGGAGACAGAAAGCAGAATAGTGCTTGCCTACGCTGATAGGGAGGGGGACTGGGGAGTCAGTGTTCAATGGGTACAGAATTTCAGTCAGGTAAGATGAGACAGCGCTGGAGATGGATGGCAGTGATGGCTGCACAACAGTGTCAAAGAACTTAATGCCACAGACCTGGACGCTTAGAAACTGTTAAAATAATACATTTTACATTGTGCATATTTACCTCAGGGTTTTCAAAAAATAAAAATAAAAAACCATGAGACATATAAGGAAACTCACCAACATTAAAGAAGACCATAAATAAATAAATAAATAAATAAACAAAAGGAACTTAAGCATAAACCAAAAATTCAAGAAGAAGATTTCTACAGACCAAAAAAGTATATCAGAAATACAAAAGGAAATACTGCATCTATGAAATACAAACAAGATCTATACAAAGTAACATTAAAGAACAAGAGCCCTGATATACTACAATTATAAAACAGTTTTTAAAAAAAAACTTTAATGGACAAGCTAGCAAATAAAGTTAGAAGCAGAACAGAAAGAGAAAGTAATGAAAAATAGGAGAAAAGGCAAGAGAATTAGAGAATAAACTAAGACCCAAAACCGAATTAAAAGAGGTTCCAAAAAACAGAAACATTTAAAATAAGGGGAAAAAAATTCTTAGAAATGAAGGACATACATTTCCAAAGGGAAAGTGCCAAGAATGCCAAAAAATGAATGAAAAAGATCCATATCAAGGTACATCTCGGTGGAATTTCACTTAAGCAATAAAGAGAAGATCTTAAAATCTATCATAGCAGGGTAGGGTTGGGGTAGCGGGGGAAGGCTGATCACAAAGAACTAAGGCCTGAAATGTCTTTGGATTCCTCAACAGCAATATTGCAAATTAACAGTACTGGAGGGAAAACCTTCAAGTTCTAAGGGAAAATGGTTTTTCAACCAAGAATTATATATCCTGCCAAATTATCAATTACACATGAGGGTAGAATTGTCATTTTCAGACATACAAAGTCTCAGGAAACTTCTCTTAGTACCTTTCTTAAGAAGCTCCTTTACAATGTCCTCTAGCAAAATGAAGAAATAAACCTAGAAGAAAATGGTGTAGGATTCAGGAAAGTGGACACCAACACAGGAGAGAAGCAAAAGTAATCACTAGGACAACAAGAGTATCAGGATGATAGCTGGAAACAATAACTGGGATTCTAGCAAGAGAACAATGGGGGACTAAGGAGGTGTGTTGAAGGAAAAAATTAAAATAATAGACTATCTCATGTTTAACCCCCCTGTGATGAGTTTTATAGTTCTGTCATGGAATATGAGAATAACACTGTCATAAGCGCATAAAAAGAATCCAGCAAATGTTTAAAAATTAAGGCAATAATTAATTCCAAAAACATATAATAAACAAAATATAATCATAACATACAGACAACTTGAACACTACTTACACAGTCATAATAGTGTAAACACTAAAAGATAATTTGAGAAACAATGATAATTGTGATATAACTACACTGGAAAACGGGGAAAGGGAAAACGTGTGTATGGCATTTGTTGTTGTTCAGTTGCTCAGTCATGTCAGACTCTTTGCAACTCCATGGACTGCAGCATAGCAGGTTTCCCAGTCCCTCAGCATCTCCCAGAGTTTGCTCAAGTTCACGTCCATTGCATTGATGATGCCATACAACCATCTCATCCTCTGTCACCCTCTTTCTCCTTCTGCCTTCAATCTTTGCCAGCATCAGTGTCTTTTCCAATGAGTCAGCTATTTGCATCAGGCGGCCAAAGTGTTGGAGCTTCAGCTTCAGCTACTATATTTTATGAACTATGCATTCAAAGTTTAATTTACATCTACTTTATTTATACAGCAGAAATACTTTGTGCTACTGCACATCTCTTTCAAACTCTGCATTCAGCATATAACATTGGTAGCTCGAAATCAGCTCCAGGAGTATCTATACTTCTAGAATCAGCAAATACTACAAATCAGAGCTTGATTTACTGTTGTACTGATTGTCTACCAGGGGTCAATACATTATGGCCCTTTGCCTATTTTGTACAGTGCAAAGAATGTATTTTTACATATTTTTAATAGTTGGGAACACATACACACACACAAACCAGGCAACAGAGGCCGTAAGTGGCCCACAATGCCTAAGGGCTTCTCCAACAGCTCAGTGGGTAAAATATCCACCTGCAAGGCAGGAGACACAGTAGCCACGGGTTCAATCTCTGGGTCAGAAAAATCCCCTGGAGTAACCTACTCCAGTATTCTTGCCTGCAGAATCCCACAGACAGAGGAACCTGGCAAGTTACAGTCCAAAAGGTCTCAAAGAATCAAACATGACTGAGCAACTAAGCATACACAATGCCTAAAGTATTTACTACCTGGCTCTTTGAAAAAGTATGCCATCCCTGATCTAGACTTAAAAAAGTGATCAAAAAATGTTAATTCAGTGCAATAATCTTAACTCCATGGGCTACATCTTCAATGTAATAAGAAATCAGATGTTCAAAAACAAATGTACCTTCCTCATCACACCTGCTCCTCCTATCTACTCTATGCATTTGTCAAAACTCAGAACTGTACACCAAAAAAAGTAAATTTTACTATATGTAAACTTTAAAAAATTTGTCTTTAAATCATGTAGAACTTTTTAAATGAAGATGCCTTGGTCCAACTCCCTAGAGATTCTGAATCTGTTGATCCAGAATGAGACCTGGGCATCTGTGTTTTTTAAACACGACTGGTAATTCTGATTAAAGAACAAAAACAAAAACAAACTAGGGAAAGAACCCCAGTCCTAATCTCATAAATGCACTCTGACTTCTGTCTCTACAGTTTTCTCATTTACTCCAGTTCTCCCCCTGTTCTTCCACTTCTATGAGATTTCCAATTCCTTGAACTCATTACTTTCGATACAATGTTTGATCTCAAGGAATACTCTCATCTCTTTTATTCCTCCTATTCTCCTAAATGCACCTGCCTGGCAAGACCCCTATCACAGCTCAATCCATTTTCATGCTTTTTCTGCTCTCTCCTTAGGCTGCAAGATGGGGAAAATGTGGACACATTTTCCATTTGGTTTTACTAGTAATGGTCTCCAATCACACACAGAACCCCTCAATGCAATCCAAAAGACTTTCCCTAGATTTGCCTCTTTCTCACTCTTCACTATGGGTATTTTAAACCTTTTCCACCTTCCTCAAACATCATATTCCACCTCTCTTCACTCATCTTTTGGTAGACCTATATAACAGAAACAATAAACATATACTATAAATATGTTATATATTAATATATATGTTGTATATTGTATTATATTACAATATGTTGTATAATAAAAATATACTATATAACAGAAAAAATAAACATTGTGAACTGAGCTACTTCAGTTTTCTGCCATTTACCTATAAATATATATGCATCTATACCCATTCTTTATCTAAATTAGTCCTTCTACCTAATACTCCAGATCCCATCTCCTTTTACCACCAGAGGGGCAACAGTTCTCCAACACCCTATTCCTACTCTCTAGTCTCTCATGCTTTACTGGCTCCTTTCCTACAAGCTCATAAATACACCCAAATCTCTCAGCTACAGGCCTCCTGACACAAGTGGTTCTCTGGAGTTATAAACTCTTTTGCAAAGCTGAGGAAACCTTTAAGACTTCTGTCCAGAAGAAAATGTACACACGTACACAGTGTGCATATAATACCGACAGAGGAGGATCCATAAGTCCCAAATTAAGGACTCATATCCTATAACTTCTCTTTCTACCCAACTTTTATCAAAGAGCTGCACACTACCTGTGTCGCCATTTAAATTTCCTCTTGAATGCATTGCAATCCTGCCTCCCAACCCCACTGAAACATTTTTGCCCAAGGCAGTGACCCAATTGCTAAACGTGATAGACAGTTTTCATTCCTTGTCTGCAGCATCTCATACTACTAATAATTCCCTCCTCTTTGAAATACCCTCTTTACTCAGCATCAGACACCCTATACCTTTGCATGCTTTTTCTATCTCTCTGGTCATTCTTTCTAAACCTGTTACTGGCTCCTTTTCCCAGGCTAGCTGCCTCGTCCATCCCACCACTCTAGACCAAGACATCACAAACTGGCAATCCACAAGGCTGACTTTAGTGGTCAGAATTGTATTGTTTTGACCTCACAATTAGTATTTTCCCCCCAACTCTACTCCCAGAGTGTTTTGATTTCCCAATACTTAAAAATTAGGGAATTCCACATCAAAATCTAAGCCACAGTCAGTTCTCGGTCTTGTTTTTGCTGAATGTATAGAGCTTCTCCATCTTTGGCTGCATAAAACATAATCAATCTGACTTCTGTACTGAATATCTGGTGATGCAAAGAAATAGAAGAAAACAAGAGAATGGTAAAGATTAGAGATCTCTTAAAGAAAATTAGAGATACCAGGGGAACATTTCATGCAAAGATGGGCTCAATAAAGGACAGAAATGGTATGGACCTAACAGAAGCAGAAGATATTAAGAAGAGGTGGCAAGAATACACAGTACTGTACAAAAAAAGAGCTTCATGACCCAGATAATCACGATGGTGTGATCACCGGACTAGAGCCAGACATCCTGGAATGTGAAGTCAAGTGGGCCTTAGGAAGCATCACTACGAACAAAGCTAGTGGAGGTGATGGAATTCCAGTTGAGCTATTTCAAATCCTGAAAGATGATGCTGTGAAAGTGCTGCACTCAATATGCCAACAAATTTGGAAAACTCAGCAGTGGCCACAGGACTGGAAAAGGGCAGTTTTCATTCCAATCCCAAAGAAAGGCAATGCCAAAGAATGTTCACACTAACACACAATTGCACTCATCTCACATGCTAGCAAAGTAATGTTCAAAATTCTTCAAGGCAGGCTACAACAGTACATGAACCGTGAACTTCCAGATGTTCAAGCTGGTTTTAGAAAAGGCAGAGGAACCAGAGATCAAATTGCCAACATTCACTGGTTCATAGAAAAAGCAAGAGAATTCCAGAAAAACATCTACTTCTGCTTTATTGACTATGCCATATCCTTTCACTGGGTGGAACACAACAAACTATGGAAAATTCTTCAAGAGATGGGAATACCAGATCACCTGACCTGCCTCCTGAGAAATCTGTATGCAGGTCAAGAAGCAAAAGTTAGAACCGGACAGGGAACAACGAATTGGGAAAGGAGTACATCGAGGCTGTATATTGTCACCCTGTTTATTTAACTTATATGCAGAGTACATTATGAGAAATGCTGGGCTGGATGAAGCACAAGCTGGAATCGAGACTGCCGGGAGAAATATCAATAGCCAGATGACACCACCTTTATGGCAGAAAGAGAAGAAGAACTAAAGAGCCTGTTGATGAAAGTGAGAGAGGAGTGTGAAAAAGTTGGCTTAAAGCTCAACATTCAGAAAACTAAGATCACAGCATCTGGTCCCATCACTTCATGGCAAATAGATGGGGAAACAGTGGAAACAGTGAGAGACTTTATTTTGGGGGGCTCCACAACCACTGCAGATGGTGACTCCAGCCATGAAATTAGAAGACACTTGCTCCTTGGAAGAAAAGTTATGAACAACCTACACAGCATATTAAAAAGCAGAGACATTATTTTGCAGACAAAGGTCCATCTAGTCAAAGCTATGGTTTTACCAGTAGTGATGGATGGATGTGAGAGTTGGACTATAAAGAAAGCTGAGTACCAAAGAATTGATGTTTTTGAACTGTGGTGTTGGAGAAGACTCTTGAGGGTTCCTTGGACTGCAAGGTGATCAAACCAGTCAATCCTAGAGGAAATCAGTCCTGAATATTCATGGGAAGGACTGAGGCTGAAGCTGAAGCTCCAATACATTGGCCACCTGACGTGAAGAACTGACTCATTAGAAAAGACCCTGATGCTAGGAAAGATTGAAAGTGGGAGAAGGGGATGACAGAGAATTAGATGGTTGGATGGCATCACTGATTCGATGGACATGAGTTCAAGCAAGCTCCAGGAGTTGGTAATGGACAGGGAAGCCTGGTTTGCTGTAGTCCATGGGTAGCAAAGAGTCAGACACGACTGAGCGACTAAACTGAAATGACATCAAAATCTTAATTTCAGGCTTCTCTTAAAAAACTGAAGGTCTGAAAATCCTAAACCCATATTGCTACAAAGCAAAAACTACTCCCTAGGGTCTCCCAAGATACCTAAGGCCAAGTTATCAGCTATCATTTTGATTTTGCTAGTGTAGCACATGTTTAAAATATATAGTCTGCTTCACTCATAGCTACCTGTATACAGTAAGTTTGCAACACTATGTTCTGTACACTTCACAGGGGTAGTTTCATGTTGTAGACCTCCAAATCTTATCTTCAGCCACCCAATTTCTACATGGTAAATCCTATATGTAATTCATTCTCAACACCTCTTCAAGGAAACTTCTCAAATGCCCTCTCTCTCCTGGCAAGACTCAGTGTCCCTATATTTGATAACCTGCTTGCTTATTCTTATTATAGTACCGGTCAGTCTCTATTAATATCTTGCTCTTTTGTGATTCCCAGTAGACTACAAGCTCCTAGTAAGAAGTGTACACTAGTCATCATTGTAACCTCAGTACCTAATACAGTTTCTAATAAATGTCAGAAGCTCCTGAGTATTTTGTTGAGTTAGTAATGAAATTTCCTGGTATACTGTGCTTAGTCGCTCAGTCATGTTCAACTCTGCGACTCCATGGACTGAAGCCCGTCAGGCCCCTCTCTCCATAGGGATTCTCCAGGCAAGAATACTGGAGTGGGTTGCTCTGCCCTCCCCAGGGGATCTTCCCAACCCAGGGACTGAACCCAGGACTTCCACATTGAAGGTGAATTCCTTACCATCTGAGCCACCAGGGAAGCCCTCCTGGTATACTAATTCACCCTAAGTCTATCAAAGCAAACAAATACTACAAATCTTGCTGTATGGAGCTTAATGAAAAATACTGGGACCAAGATGCCTCTCCAGTGGGGACATATGCTAATATTCACTGAGTGTTTACTTACTATATAACAAGCATTGTTCTAAGTGCTTTACACATATTAGTTAATCTGACCCTCACAATAATCTTATAAAGGAAATACTATTATTATATCCACGTTACAAATACAAAACTGAAGCACAAAAAGATTAGATAGCCCATGCCCAACTAATAAGGATTGGAAGTGAAGTGAAAGTCACTCAGTCGTGTCTGACTCTTTGCAACCCCATGGGCTATATATAGTCCATGGAATTCTCCAGGCCAGAATACTGGAGTGGGTAGCCTTTTCCTTCTCCAGGGGATCTTCCCAACCTAAGGATCAAACCCAGGTCTCCCATATTGCAGGCAGATTCTGTTCCAGCTGAGCCACCAGAGAAGCCCTAATAAGGGTTGGAGCTACATTTTAACCACTTCAAAGACTACCTCTTTCTTATACAGGAAGGAATGATCCTTTCTTAAGAAAATAATCTACAACATGCTTTGGGAGATGCTTTTGAATGAAAGTGGTCATCCCTTCATAAGTCAACATCCTAAATAAATAAAATAGAGAAATGTTTAAATGCAAATGCCAAAATGAAGTTTTGATACATGCCATGAGCAATTCTTACTGGAGAGAAAATAAAAACTTAACATGAAATGCCATATACACATATTGAACATAAACTTTTAGATTAACATAAGGGCTTATAAAAGAATTCAATATTATCCAACAAATTTTTTTCTGTGTAACAGAAAATGATGCTTAAAAGCCTTATTAAATTGTGGCAACTGGTAATAAAGAACATTCAAACCAAGTGAACTGAGCATTCTAAGAAAATTAATTCATGGTTAATGTATAACAAAGAACTGCTAGAATACAGAACAAAGCTACTGGCCTATGAATCAAAGGACTTGGGTTCTAATCCTGGATTTGCCCCAATCAATTGCGACCAAAAAGGGCCTTGGAGTGAATGGCAGTTTGTTTGTTTTTGGCTGTTGAGCAGCCATCTGCCCTTCTTTTTAACAGTACTGCCCTTTCACCTGGTAGAATGACTCCTTCCCTGTACATGTCTTGATAAATCAAGGTTTCCTGTTATCCCCAAGGCTAAGGGATTCAGGGATGGACACATAATTTGAATAAAGCAAACTGAATCTCTTCTCACAGGACTTTGAAACCTGAGTAAAATGACGTAAAAGTTGGATGGGACTGGAGGTTCCAGCCAGAAATTAGGCAAGAAAAAGAAAGAAAAGGCATCCAAATTGGAAATTAAAAAGCAAGAGAATACCGTGGTGGTCCAGTGGTTAAGATTCAGTACATTCACTGAGATGGCCTGGGTTCAATCCCTCCCTGATCAGGGAACTAAGATCCTGCAAGTCAGGCAGCATGGAAAGAAAAAAAAGGCAAAACTACCTCTATTTGCAGATGACATATTCTAAATATAGAAAATCTCAATCAAAAATAAAACAAAAAACTACTAGAGCTAATAAACAAACAACTCAATCTGAAAAAATAGGCAAAGGACATGAATAGATATTTCTCCAAAGAAGATACACAATAGACCAATAAACACATGAAAAGATTATCATTGGTTATTAGGGAACTGGATGGCTATTATCAAAATAACAAAACAGCAAGTGATGGCAAAAATCTGAAGAAATTGGAACTCTGGTACACTGCTGGTGGGAATGTAAAAATGGTACAGATGCTGTGGTTCCTTAAAAAGTTAAACATATAAAATTACCAGATTATCCAGCAATTTCACTTCTAGTATATACCCAAAAGAATTCAAAGCAAGGGCTCAAAGAGATACTTGTACACCAATGCTCATAGCAGCATTATTCGCAATAGCCAAAGACAGAAACAAGCTGACTCCATCAACAGAACAGACCAACAACATGTGGTATACAAATAAAGGGAATATTATTCAGCCTTAATAAAGAATGCAATTCTGACACAAGCGACAACATGAACAAATCCTGAACACATAATGCAAAGTGGAATAAACCAGACAAAAAAAGATAAACACTGTTAAGATAAACAGCTTAAATGATGTTCCCAGCAGAGGCAAATTAATAGAGACAAAAAGTAGAATAGAGGTTACCAGGATCTGTGGGATAGGGAGAACGGAGGAATTACTGCCTAAAAGGTACTGAGTTTCTGTTAGGGATGATGACAAATTCTGGAAATGGATGGTGGTATTGGTTGCACAACATCATGAATTTACTTAATGCCACTGAACTGCATGCTTAAAATGGTTAAAATTATAAATCTTATATTTTGTATATACTAGAACAATTTTTTTACCTGCACAATCATAATCTTTTCCTTTGGTTTTCCTACACAGGACCAAATAAATGGCTAAGGTGATTCCCACTAAAACTGTCCTGACACAGAAAGCACTCTCCTCCTGCTGCCAGTGCAGCAGCTTTCACAGTGTGTCCACAAGCCCCCGAGAGCCCCCGAGGCTTTTCTCAGGGAACATAGAAATCAAAACTATTTCCATATTAGTATTTCCTTTTTTACTTAGTTATGGTTCACCGAGAGTGTATAAGTATACTGGATAGAAGATAAATAAAAGCCGTGGAATTAAACTGTACTATTTTATCAGTCTAGTCACTCAATTCTTTATTATATCACACATCTGAGTTTTACAAAAAAGTCAGTTGGACTCAAAAATGTCCAACATAAAGTAGTAAAATATTTTATTACATCGCTATATTTATTTTATTATTAAAATATACATACCTAAAATTTTATAAACCTTGACCTTAATATTTTTTTAATATTCTGTGTGGCAAAATGAAAAATACATATAAAGCAGTTCTGCACAACGTAATATGACAGTTATGTTGAAGAAAAACACTTAAGTGATTGACTTGCAAGCTATTTTCTCCACAGAATTCTATTTTTAACTTTAAAAATGGCTAACAAACTATAATTATTAAGTGTATTTAGCAGACATTTTTCTTAAAAATAAAGGCTCTCACTTTACAGAAAACTATGGATAGTATTTGCAGCCATTATAACAAAATTAAGCTTTCAAAAGAATATTACAACTTCTGAAAAACTTGAAAGTGTCCCAATACTTTAAAACTTTTCTACTGAGCTCAACAGTGGTATTAATATGATTACTTAATATTGCAGAATTAAATGTGAAAACATGTGGAAGACCTACCTAATTAAGTCAGCCAATATTCTCAAAAAGTCCGCTACAGGCTGACTGTGTGTATTGTATATGACCAGGCCATCCAGTCCCTGCTTCACCTGCACCTTATTCACATGATTGATTTTCCGTGTTAATAATAGAATCTAATCAATCACCTGCTCCACGCCAGCTAGTGATTGTTTCAATCTTTAAATCAGACTTATCTCCACTGTGATAGCTTATCAAAGGCATATGCCCCTCTGTTGGTTTCCCCGGTAACCAACATGATGTGAATCACCCACCTCCCCTTCCTCCAGTAGCCATCTGCTGTCTATGTAAGATTCACCCACCTATGAAACTATTGATATCTCTGTCGCTGACTCCAAGCTCTTTCTTCCGTCTTTAAGTGGGGCAAGAACAGGCAGGGCTTGCAGGCCTGCAGGGTACAGCCTAACATATGCCCACAAAATTCATATGTTAAACCCTAACTCCCAATATGATGTTATTTGGAGGTGGGGGTCTCTGGGAGGTGATTAGGTCATGAGGATGTAGCCTTCATTAATGGGATCAGGATCCTTATAAAAGAAGACCCCAGAGACCTCCCTTAGTGGTCCAGACCTCCCTTAGAGTGGTCTAGACCCCTCTTCTACCACATAAGGACTCAGAAAGCATAGCCACCTATGAATGTGAAACTGAGTTCTCACCAGATACCAAATCTGATGGCACCCTGATTATAGATTTCTCAGCCTCCAGAACTGTGAACAATAAATCTCGGCTGTTGATAAGCTACCTTGTCTAAAATATTCTTGTTACGGTAACCCAAATGGACTACAACAAGTTATGATATTTTAAAATCATGCATGGCTAAGAAATCCACTAAAGTACAAGACAGACCAACGAACTATAATATAATAACAGTTTGAAAGTTGTTTGATACGTTTTTTTTTTTTTCCCCAGCTGTGCTGTGCAGCATGGGGGATCTTATTCCCAGACCAGGGATCAAACCCACTCCCCCTGCATTGGAAGTGCAGTCTTAACCACTGAACCAGGAAATTCCCTTTAAGATTTATTTAGTTATTTGGCTGTGGTAGGTCTTCGTTGCTGCTGCGCATGGGCTTTCTCTGTTTGTGGCGAACAAGGACAACTCTTCATTGCAGTGCACGGGCTTCTCACTGTGGTGGCTTCTCTTGTTGCAGATCACGGGTCATTGCAGTGCACGGGCTTCTCACTGTGGTGGCTTCTCTTGTTGCAGATCACGGGCTCTAGCCACAAAGGCTTCAGTAGTTGCGCACATGGGCTTAGTTGCTCCATGGCATGAAGGATCTTCCTGGACCAGGGACGGAACTAGTGTCCCTTGCACTGCAAGGTGAATTCTTAACCACTGGACCACAAAGGAAGCCGGATGTGGTTTTTGATTCCACATTTCAACTAACCTTTAAGAAACTATTAAAGTTTTGCTGTAGTGTCAAGGAAGAGCTTAAACACTAAATTAATTATGTTAAAATGTTCCTTCCTTTTGCAACTAAGTATCTGTATGAGACTAGATTATTCTTCATAAACTTCAACCAAAACAACATATCACAACATATGAAAGAAGCAGATATAAGAATCCATCTGCCCTTTATTAACCAGAGATTAAATAGATTTGAAAAAAAAGAAAACCAATGCCATTCTTCTAACTAAATTTTATTTAGAAATTATTTTTCATTTGAAATATTTCATTTATGTTACATGTAATAGTTTTGTTACTGTTATTTTTAAATGAATAAGGTAATCATTTTCAAATTTTCCCAGTTTTAGTTTCTAACATAGTAACAATAGATATAACTTCCATAAACAAAAACTCTTTAGGGTCTTCAATAATGTTTAAGAGTGTAAAGGCCCCAAACCAAAAAGCTTAAGAACTGCTAATTTAATCAGGCCTGTGTTTAAAAAGGGATTTTTTTTTTCTTATCACCACTTTTTGTTCATGTACAAAAGGTTTATATATAACTGAATTGTTAAACCAAAAAAAAAAAAAAGAGAGCGAGTGAGCTAGGATAAAGAAGAGGCTCAGATTCTGATCTGACACCCTATTCAGAAGGCCAGATGTGTTATAGAACAAAACATGCCTCAGTGAAGGGGATCAAAATATGCCACTCTGGCATGAGCATTATTATGAGCTAAGGCAATTAAGAAACAGCAGAGGGACTTCCCTGGTGGTTCAGTGGCCAAGACACCATGCTCCCAATGCAGGGGCCCTGGGTTCAATCCCTGGTCAGGGAACTGGAGCCTACATGTTACAACTAAGAGTTCACATGCCACAACTCAAGATCCTGCATGCTGCAACTAAGACCCAGTACAGCCAAATAAATAAACATTTTTAAAATGGATTAAACAATCACACATAAGAGCTGAAACCATAAAATTGCCAGAAAAAAACAGAAGGTAAGGTCCTTGACATAAGTCTTGGTGATGGTTTTTTGGATTTGACACCAAAGCAAAGGCAACAAAAGCAAAAATCAACAACTGGGACTACATCAAACTAAAAAGCTTCTGTACAGCAAAGAAAGCCATCAACAAAATGAAAAAGCAACCAACTGAATGGGAGAAAATATTTGCAAATTATATATCTTATAAGAGATTAATATCTAAAATATATTAAAAAGTTATGCAACTCAATAGCAAAAAATCTGATAAAAAATGGGCAGAGGATCTGCACAGCCACTTTTTCAAAAAGACATATGGATAGCTGTTACACGAAAAGGTGCTCAACATCACTAATTATCAAGGAAATCCAAATAAAACTACAATAGATATCACACCTGTTAAAATGGCTATTATGAAAAAGACAAAACAGCTTCCCTGGGAGTTTAGTGGTAAAGAATCCACCTGCCAATGCATTAGACATGGGTTTGATGCCTGATCTGGGAAGATCCCACATATGCTACAGAGCAACTAAGCACATAAGCCACACCACTGAGCC
The DNA here is from genome assembly GCF_029407905.1 of Bubalus kerabau. NCBI lineage: Eukaryota > Metazoa > Chordata > Mammalia > Artiodactyla > Bovidae > Bubalus > Bubalus kerabau. The sequence goes on along the minus strand of NC_073629.1, from coordinate 100,664,335 downwards.
TGTGGTATAGAGCCAGGAGCCACAACTACGCAGGCCCAAATGCCCTAGAGCCTGTGCTCACAAGAGAGGCAACTGTAGTAAGAAGCCCACACACTGCAACCAGAGAAAAAGCCCATGCAGCAACAAACACCTAGAACAGCCAAAAATAAATAAACAAAACGACAAGAAATAACAAGTGTTGGCAAGGATGTGGAGAAAAGAAAGCCCTCATGAATTGTCAGTAAGGAATCTAAACTGGTACAGCAACTATAGAAAACAGTATTAAGATTCCTTAAAAAATGAAAAATAGAATTGATGTACAAACCAGCATCTCCACTTCTGGGTATTTACCCAAAAACAAATATTCACTCAAAAAGACAGAAGGAGCCCCATGTACACTGCACCATTATTTACAATAGCCAAGATACAGAAACAATCTAAATGTCCACAGATGGATGCATAGATAAAGAAAACATATACAATGGAGGGAATTCCCTGGAGGTCCAGTGGTTAGGACTCGGTGCTTTCAGGCTTTCACTGCTGTGGCCTGGGTTCGATCCCTAGTCAGGGATCTTAATCCCACAAGCCACATGGCACAGCCAAATATATATATATACACACACACACATACACACACATACACATATATAATGGAATATTATTCAGTCATAAAAAGAAAATAACCATGCCATCTGTGGCAACATGGATGGACCTTGAAGGCATTATGCTGAGTGAAATAAAACAGACAGACAAATACTCTATGATCTCACTTGTATGTAGAATCTGAAAGAAAAAGAAAAAAACATAACTCATAGAACAGATTGGTGACTGCCAGAGGCAAGGAATGAGAGTCGAGCGAAATGGGTGAAGGTGGTGAAAAGATACAAACTTCCAGGTATAAAATAAATAAGTCCTGGAAATGTAATGTACAGCATGATGACCACAGTCAATAACACTATATAGTATATTCGAAAGTTACTAGGAGAAAAAGTCTTAAAAGTTATCATCATGAGAAAAAAATTTGTAACTATACATGGTGATAGAGGCTAACTAGACTTATTGTGATCACTTCACAACATATCAAATCATTATACTGCATATCTGAAACTAACATAATGTTATGTATCAATTATAGTCCAATTTAAAAGAAAAAATATGGCATACAAGCTCTTAGGCCTAACTGCTGCTTTGGGTTTTCACTTCTTTTCTGTGACACTCCTGTGCACGAGGGGTAAACCTTTTCCTTTCTTAATCTGGCAATTGTGAATTTAATTTTAAATCCCCAGTAACTGAACATATAAAGGTAGAGAAAAAGGTTTTTTTCTTACCTAGAGGTGACACAGTGGACACCAAAAATATTAGACATTAACAGGATATTTAAGTTACCACCAAACCAGACCTAAGTAACATATGCAGAACCAAAAGGCAAACATAAAAGCAGTCATCTCTATATTTGGAAAAAAGTCCCTAGGACCTCTGGATTAGTCAACTGTTACTGGCAGTTTAGTATAACTAGAGATGGCAAACTAGTAGATCAGAAACTTTTTAACTTAATAAAGACAAAGAAGAAACAAACTACTACTAATTCATGTTTCCTCTTTACAGTTAACTCATTTAAGCTATATTTAGATATTGATTCTGATCAATCACCTAAAAGTAAGAAAGGAACTAGCAATGCGTACTTTAAATCTTTCTGTATCAACCTCTTATATTTGTTTTTTTAAATTCTATCTTCTACGAATATCCTTGACCTAAAAATTATCAGTTTAAGAAAAATGTTTCATTTATATAAGCTTTTGCCATATGTTATTGAGAGTACTGTGTAAATAATACCAAGTAAATAAAGAAATTATCTTGTGAAGTATTGTCAAAGGCTTCCCTTGTAGCTCAGTTGGGAAAGAATCTGCCTGCAATGCAGAAGACCAGGGTTCAATTCCTGGGTGGGGAAGATCCACTGGAGAAGGAAATGGCAACCCACTCCAGTATTCTTGCCTGGAAAATCTCATGGACAGAGGAGCCTGGCAGGCTACAGTCCATGGGGTCACAAAAGTTGGACACGACTTAGCAACTAAACCACCACCTCCATTATCAAAGGCAAACGATGTTATCAAGTACACATAACAGATCTGAAATATTTCATCAGATGATAAATTCTGACTACCTGAATGAAGTTTTAACCATGGTACTTTAGATGACCATTTTATTAAAAAATTACTCTGAATTTCTGGCAACATGAAAGCACCAGTTACTAACCACTGCTAAGGAACCAGGGAACAAGAGAAAAATTCCCAGTACATGTATTTGTGAATAATCTGAAATTATACAAGGTTTTAAATACAAAAGTGAGTGAAGTTGCTCAGTCGTGTCCGACTCTTTGCAACCCCATGGACTGTAGCCTACCAGGTTTCTCCGTCCTTGGGATTTTCCAGGCAAGAATACTGGAGTGGGTTGCCATTTCCTTCTCCAGGCGATCTTTCTGACCCAGGAATCGAATCCGGGTCTCCCGCATTGTAGGCAGACGCTTTACCGTCTGAGCCACCAGGGAGGGTTGAAGAAATACAAAAGTAATAAAACTAAATAATTCTATTAAAATTCAGTCCCTAGGGACTTCGCTGGTGGTCCAGTGTTTAAGAATCCGCCTACCAATGCAGGGGACATGGGTTCAATCCCTGGTCAGGGAACTAAGATCCCACATGCCAAGGGGCAACTAAGCCCACAAACTACAGAGTCCACAAATTACAACTACTGTGAAGCCCTAGCACCACAACAAAGATCCTGTGTGCTGCAACTAAGACCCGATGCAATCAAAAATATATAAATAAATATTAAATAAATAATAATAAATAAAAATACAGTTCCTAAAACTGATAAACCTATTTCATTTTAGAGAACTTTTTAAAAAGAGCTAGAACTACTGTGGATGCTGATATAATGTTAGATATAGAAAAATGCTTAGAAAAGAATAACTGGTGGATCAGACTATCCAGAGGAAAAAAACAACTATTCAGAAGGAAGAAAAACAATTTTACTTAAATCTTCAGCTTTTTGAAAACCTAAAAATAAAATTATGAAAACAGGAGATAAAGAAACAAAAACATTTCATCTTTCTAAAAGAAAAACAATTGACACCTTTAACCAACTTCTTTTTCAAAGATAATGATTAAACACAACCCCCCACCCCCAGCTGCCACACTCCAATCCAGACTTCACAGGCTATTTGGCATACAACACTGAATTACAGCACAATTTTGTTCATGCATGAACAAATGCTATTTTTCTCCACTGAAATTTTCTCTCTGTAGCATGCTCATTAGTAACACTGACCCTTTCCTATGTCCCAAAAAACAACCTGCTTTGTGAGATAAATTCCAATCCCAAATCAGATATTGCTGACAAAACTAATCTCTGAATGAAGACAGGACATAAGCCAATCACAACACAGAATTTCATTTGTACGTTATTGACATTGAGACAGAAAACCACAATTTCCAGCAAGTACTTCTAGTTCAGCTTCTTGGCTCAGTAAAATTGAAGTTATGATTTTATCTTTAGAAACATATGTTATTTTCTTAAAAGTATATTGTTTATTTTTTTCTTTGAAAATGTATTTTCTGAAAGACTGTCTCATAAGCAAAAACAAAAAAAATTAACAGTTAATGGAAGTAACATTTAATTAATAATTAAAAGTTAAAATATTTATGTTGTGGAGATGGAAATGGTAATCCACTCCAGTATTCTTGCCTGGAAAATCCCATGGACAGAGGAGCCTGGTGGGCTACAGTCCATGGGGTCGCAAAGAGTCAGACTTTGTGACTAAACAGCAGCAGCAGAGACTCTTCTGCCTAGAAAAGCTTTCTGTACTACTTGTTTTGTCCCGAGTTCCTGGTTAGAATTGGGAAAAACAGCAGAACCATGGGTGTTAGGAGTCTTCAGATTGGAAAGATTTTGCAGATATTGAGACTATCTCCTTTGGACAGAAAATCCGTATAGTATTTTCTGTGTGTTGTAAACATAAGGCATTTCATACTTTCAAAATTGTTAGTCTGAGTGCTTTCACTATCACAAGACTCCTTAAAGTTGAATGTGGGATTGATCTTCATGTTCTTCTTTTACTCTCATTAGCGCCTCAGTTAAAATGCTAAATAAACCTCGGACTTTTTTAATATTAAAAAAAAACCATTTAGGTTGAAATAGTAATGTGATTTCTGTTCCCTTTGTTCCTTTCCCCAACCTAGTGCCAAGAGTTCCTTCAGATTTCAATTTATTTTGACACTGACTTTATTTTTTTGTCCACTCACATGATATAATTTAGGTAAATAGCAATTCCTTCAGTTAAAATTGATTGAAGATTCCAATAATATCTTCCTGATAGCAATGAATTCATTATATTTCTAAGGACTTCTCCATTAGAAAAATGATGATTATAACATGATAAGTTTTAGACATATTCCATTCAACTAAACAGAATACTATTTCTTAGTATTGCTCACAAACACAAAGAAAGCTACAGGTCTAAAATAAAATCTCCAAGCTTGGCCATAATCTAGTAATGTAACCTTGAACAATCCTCTTAAACTCTCTTGTCTTACCTATAAAATGTTTGATTACATCTAAATAGTTCCTCCTGTCCTTGTACTTGACTATCCAAGAAAGACAGTATCTTAGGTAGATTTCATTTAAAGTTTGCTGTGTACCATGAATCATACTCCCAATTGGTGCACTAAATGCAATTATGAAGACCATAAAGTATTTTTAGGTGTTTATTTAAAAAAAAAAAAAGAACCAAAAAAATAACACTAAAATTTTTTTTTTAATTTTATTTTTAAACTTTACATAATTGTATTAGTTTTGCCAAATATCAAAATGAATCCGCCACAGGTGAAGACAACTAGGATTGTCCATTAGGGGGAAAGAGGAATTAGCAAAACAGAGGAGGGAACTCCTTCCAACTCATTGTATCTGACACCAATACCAGAAAAAGACAACAAAAGAGAAGAAAACTATGGATCCAATATCCCAATAGGAACAAAGATACAAAAATCCTCAACTAAATACTAGCAAACCAATTCCAACAAAACATAAAAAGGATCATACACCATGACTAGGTGAGATTTGGTCCAGGAATGCAAGGTTGGTTCAACAAACAGAAATCAATGACATATACCTTATTAACAAAATAAAAGAATAAAGGTTTAGTCATCACAATAGATGCAGAAAAAGCACTTGACAAAAATCAAACAATCTTTCAACATAAAACACTCAACAAACTAGGAGCAGAAGGGATTTTCCTCAACTTGATAATGCAGTGGTCCCCAACCTTTTTGGCACCAGGGACCAGTTTCATGGAAGACAATTTTTCTATGGAAGGGAGGGAGGGCAGGGAAATATGTTTTAGGCAGTCATAAAAGCAGTGGGGAACTACGGGGAGCTGCAGATAAAGCTTGGCTTGCTCATCTGTTGCTCACTTCCTGCTATGCAGCCTAGTTCCTAACAGGAACTTAAAAAAAAAGTGTAAGCCTCCTATAATCATATCCCCAAAGAAACCACTATTAACAATTTAGTTAGTAAAGAAAAAGTCATATGAATTCCTATGCACTAGCAATTAATAATCAAAACTGAAATTAAGTAAACAATTATCTGGTGGCTCAGTGGTGACCAGTCTGCCTACCAACGCAGTTGATATGGGTTCGATCCCTGATCTGGGAAGATCCCACACACTGCGGAGCAACTAGGCCTGTGTGCTACAACTGAGCCTGTATTCTACAGTTGGGGAGCCATACCACTGAGCCCACATGCCACAGCTACTAAAGCCCACATGCCCTGGAGCCCGTGCTCCACAATAAGAGAAGCCATGGCAATGAGAAGCCTGTGCACCGCAACTAGAGAATAGTCCCCACTCACCGCAACTAGAGTAGACCCTGCTTACTGCAACTAGAAAAAAGTCTGTAGCAATGAAGACCCAGCACAGTCAAAAGTCAATAAATAAATAAAAAATTTAGAAAACAATTCTACCTAGACTAGCCCCCACAGGGAATAAAATATTGAACAGACATTTCAGCAAAGAAGATATACAAATGTCCAATATGTACATGAAAAATGCTCAACTTCACTAGTCATCAAGAAAACATAAGTCAAAACTACAATGAGATACTACTTCACATCTGCTAGAATGTCTACAATAAAAATGACAGATAACAGTGTTGATGAGGATGCAAAAGAAATGGAACCGTTGTACGTTGCTGGCAAGGATGTAAGATCATGCAGCAGCCACTGTGGAAAACAGTTTGGCAGTTCCTCAAAAACTTAAACATAAAGTTACCATATGACTCAGCAATTCCACTCCAAGGTATTTACCCAAGAAAACTGAAAATTAAAAATTCTGCACATGTATGTCCATAGCAGCATTCTTCATAAGAGCTGAAAAGTAGAAACAACCCAAATATCTATCAACTGATGAAGGAAAACCAAACGTGTGTTCAGTCAGTCATGTCTGACTCTTTGCAATCCCATGAACTGTAGCCCACCAGGCTTCTCTGTCCATGGAACTTTCCAGGCAAGAATACTGGAGTGGGTTGCCACTTCCTTATCCAGGATCTTTCCAACCCAGTGATCGAACCTGTATCTCTTGTGTCTCCTGTATTGGCAGGCGGATTCTTTACCACTTAAACAAATGTGGTAGATACATAAAGTGGAATATTACTCAGCCATAAGAAGAACTGAAGTACTGATATATGCTACGAATAGATGAACTTTGAAAACATTTTGCTATCTGAAAGAAGTCAAACACAAATGACTATACACTGCATCATTCCATTTATATGAAATGTCCAGAACAGGCAAATCCATAGAGACAGGAGTAGGTCAGTGGTTGCTATGGGCTTGGGTAAGCAGAATAGAGAGTAACTGCTAAGGCTACAAGGTTTACAACATTTTGGAGGGGTGCTCTGTGCTACATGCAGCATGTGGGATCTTAGTTCCCATGTCCCCTGAAGTAGAAATGCAGACTCTTAACCACTGGACCACCAGGGAAATTCCTACATTTTTTGGTGTTCTGGAATTAGTTGGCTGCATAACTTTATGAATATATTAAAAGCTACTGAATTGTATATTTTAAAATGATGACTATAACAGCATGTGAATTATATCTCAATAATAGAAAAGAAGGCAAACAAAGTTACTTTTAAAATTCCAATTTAAAACAGACTTATATCAGGCCTTTTTAATAGACCTTCTGTAACCTCATAACAAAGAAAATATAAAAACATACACACATAAAGACCAATCACAGAAAGAGTGATGTGTTTCGATTCAAGCCTTACCTTCAACCCAGTACTGCTGCTGTTGCTGCTAAGTCACTTCAGTCGTGTCTGACTCTGTGCGACCCCGTAGACGGCAGCCCACTAGGCTCCCCCGTCCCTGGGATTCTCCAGGCAATAACACTGGAGTGGGTTGCCATTTCCTTCTCCAATGCATGAAAGTGAAAAGTGAAAATGAAGTCGCCAGTACTACAATTGTATATATGACAGAAAAACTACCTGGTCTTGATCTTTTTCAGTTATACTTAGTTGTATGTCTGGCTGTTCCTTTTCAGATTCCTTGCCAAACTTTTCTTCCCCTGCCACTGCTTTTTAAATCTCCCAAATTCCCTTATTATTTTCCCCCAGAGGCTCCATCTCCTAAAATATTTTGTCTCTTCATAACTTTCAGAAGGAAGAATCATTCCACAGCATTTCACTCTGTACATGTCTTTAAGATTCATTTATATTGACACATGTATTGTTGTTGTTCAGCTGCTCAATCGTGTCTGACTCTTTACAACCCCACGGACTATAGCACGCCAGGCTTCCCTGTCCTTCACCATCTCCTGGAGCTTGTTCAAACTCATGTCCATTGAGTCAGTGATGCTATCCAATCATCTTGTCTTCTGCTATCCCCTTCTCCTCCTGCCTTCAGTCTTTCTCAGCAACATGGTCTTTTCTAATGAGTCAGCTCTTTGCATCAGGTTTTTACTGAAGTATTGGACCTTCAGCTTCAGCATCATTCGTTCCAATGAATACTCAGGACTGATTTCCTTTTGGATTGATTGGTTTGATCTCCTTGCAGTCCAGGGGACTCTGAAGAGTCTTCTCCAACACCACAGTTCAAAAGCATCAATTCTTCAGCGCTCAGCCTTCTTTATGGTCCAACTCTCACATCTATACATGACCACTGGAAAAACCATAGCTTTGACTACATGGACCTTTGTCGGCAAAGTAATGTCTCTGCTTTTTAATATGCTGTCTAGGTTGGTCATAACTTTTCTTCCAAGGAGCAAACATCTTTTAATTTCATGGCTACAGTCACCATCTGCAGTGATTTTGGAGGCCAAGAAAATAAAGTCTGTCACTGTTTCCATTGTTTCCCCATTTACTTGCCAGGAAGTGATGGGACTGATCTTGGTTTTTTGAATGTTGAGTTTTAAGCCAACTTTTTCACTCTCCTCTTTCACCTTCATCAACAGGCTCTTTAATTCCTCTTCGCTTTCCGCAGTAAGGGCGGTGTCATCTGCATCTCTGAAGTTATTGGTATTTCTCCCAGCAACCTTGATTCTAGTTTGTGATTCATCCAGCCTGGAACTTTGCATAATGTATTCTGCATATAAGTTAAATAAGCCAGGCAACAATATACAGCCTTAATGTACTCCCTTCCCAATTTGGAACCAGTCCAATTGTTCCATGTCTGGTTCTAACAGTTGCTTCTTGACCTGCATACATGTTTCTCAGGAGGCAGGTAAGGTGGCCTGGTATTCCCATCTCTTTAAGAATTTTTTCCACAGTTTGTTGTGATCCACATAGTCAAAGGCCTTAGCATAGTCAATGAAGCAGATGTTTTTCTGGAATTCTCTTGCTTTTTCTATGATCCAATGGATGTTGGCAATTACATGTAGCTGTGGTTATTTTCACTGTTCCCTACTACTACATAAATATTCTACAATTCCTTCACTCTATTATTGATGCCTTTTGAGAAGTTTGCAGTTTTTTGCTTTAACAAATAATATTGCTACGAATTTTCTCATATTGTTACACACACAAACTCTTGCCCACCTTCTCAAGTTTCCCTAGGGTATACACTATGTCAGATACTTCTAAACCATCTTCTAAAGTGGAGTTTCAAGTGATACTCCACTTCCCACAGCAGTACATGAGAGCTTCCATTATTCCACCTCCTTACCAAAATGACAAGTATAATGTATTATTTGAGGTTTTAATTTGCATTTCCATGACTAAGATTAAAGACTTCTTCATGTTTATAGTTCACTTGCATTTCTTCTTCTATGAATTTCCAGTCCACTATCATTATTATTGGTTTATAAAATATTATTTGTATATCTGCATATTAATTCTTTAAAATTTATATATATTTTATTTATTTTTGGCTGTGCCAGGTCTTAACTGTGGCAAGAGGGCTCAGTAGTTGCCCCGAGGCATGTGGGATCTTAGTTCCCCCACAGGGATTGAATCTGCATTCCCTGCATTGCAAGGCAGAGTCTTAACCACTGGACCACCAGGAAAGTCTCTATTCTTTTTAGTTAAGTGTTTTACAAACATTTTCTCCTAGATGATAGGGTATATTTCATTTCATGTTTTCTTTTAACAACTGTACATTTTTTAATTTTGATAATAGATATATTTGTTAGTATTTTCCTTTATCATTCAAATTACAAATTATTTCTAAAAGTTTTTCATATTTACATCTTTAATTACTACAGAGCAACTAACACTTTCACTTTCTTACTTGTATATATGCTGTGAATAGAAATTCCATTGTTTTCATATAGATATCCCATTGTTTCATTACCATTTAGACTGTTTAGTCAGTCCATTATTTCTTCACTCATCTGCAAAACTCTCACTGTCATATATTAAATTTCCTTACATGAAGAGGTTCTGTTTCTGGCCTCTATTCTGCTCCATTGTGGTCTATTCTGTGCCAATATTACAGTGTTCAAATAGTATGGCTTTAGAAGTCACACTATCTAAAAAATTCTCCTAATTTTTATTGGCAGTTTGCTCTCCTATGTAAATTTTGGACAGAGGTTGTCAAGTTAAATGAAATATCCTATTATTAAATAGAATTGTACTGAACTTATAAATTCATTTGGAAAGAACTAATGTTTTTTATGATACTGAGTCTTCCTGTTCATTAATATGGTATCCCAATTTATTTAGATATTTTCTAATGTCTTTCAATAAAATTTTATAGTCTTCTCCATAAAAGGTCATGAATATCTTGTGCTGATTTTGTTCCTAGGTATTTTTTAAATTGCTGTTGCTGCTATAGTAAATTACATCTTTTTAAAATTATATTTGTTGTGAAAACAAGTGTCCATCAACAGACTGATAGATATACAAAAAGTAATATATACATATAAAGGAACAGTATTCAACCACAAAAAGGAATGAAGTTCTGATACATGCTACAAAATGGATAAATCTTGGAAACATCATGCCAAATGAAATAAACCAGACATAAAAGGACAAAAATTTATGATTCCATTTATACAAAATACCCAGAACATTCAAATGCATAATTATTTTTCTAGACTCTAGAAGAATTTATCTAAAGTTATAATTATCCATGAATGTTTGCTAGAATGTTTGCCATGAATGTTTTGTTTCTTGTTTACAAGAACTAACTTGTAAAGTCTGAACTCATAAGTCTGATAAGGGTGGCTACTATTAAAAACAAAACAGAAAATAACACAAGTGTTGGTGAGGGTCTAGAGAAGCTGGAACCCTTCTGTTGGTGCACTGTTGGTAGGATTGTAAAATGGTCCAACCACTAGGGAAAACAGTATGGAGGTACCTCAAAAAATTAAAAATAGAAATACCATTTGCGGGACTTCTCTGGAGATACAGTGGTTAAGACTCTGCACATCCACTGCCAGGGTCACAGGTCAATCCCTGGTGAGGGAACCAAGATCCTACATGATGTGCAGTACAGCACCCGAAAATTTAAAAATTAAAAGAAAAAAATAAATAACTAAAAAAAGAATTTAAAAAGAAATACCATTTGATCCAACAATTCCAATCTGAGTATATATCCAAAAGAATTGAAAGCAAGGTCTCAAAAGAGATACTGGATACCTACCTTCACAACAGCACTATTCACAACTGCCACCAGTGAAAAGAACCCTAATGTCCCGAGAGATGCATGGATAAAGAAAATGTGGCATATATATACAATGAAATATTAGCCTTAAGAAGGAAGGAAAACATGTCACAGTCTACAAAATTGATGAATCCGGAGAAGGCAATGGCACTCCACTCCAGTACTCTTGCCTGGAAAATCCTATGGACGGAGGAGCCTGGTAGGCTGCAGTCCATGGGGTCGCTGAGGGTCGGACACGACTGAGCGACTTCACTTTCACTTTTCATTTTCATGCATTGGAAAAGGAAATGGCAACCCACTCCAGTGTTCTTGCCTGGAGAATCCCAGGGACGGGGGAGCCTGGTGGGCTGCCGTCCATGGGGTCGCACAGAGTCGGACACGACTGAAGTGACTTAGCAGCAGCAGCAAGGATATTATAGGAAGTGAATAAGCACTCATAGACAAATACTGTATGATTCTTCTTATATGAGGTATCTAAAGTAGTCAAATTCATAGTAACATGAAGTAGAATCACGGTTACCAGGTGCCAAGGTGAGGCAGAAAAGGGAATTGTTTAATGGGTACAGCATTTCAGATCTGCAAGATGAAAAAGTCCTGGAGATATGTTCTATAATAATGTGAACATGCTTAACTCTACTGAATTACACACTTAAAAATGGTTAAGCTGGTAAATTTCTAAAGTTTTTTTTTTTAATCATGATTTTAAAAAATATATGGACCTGGAATTGTTTTTAGTAGGGTGTATTTCTTTAATCACTAATTCAACTTCTTTTATGGTTAAAAGACTATAAAGATTTTTAATTTCTTCTCAAATCTGTAAGTTTTTCATAGTTGTTTTCAAAATGTGCCTTCCCTATGGAAGCTACCTTTACACAGCTCATTAAATTGTTTTATCTTTACTTCTTTGCAGTTACCAGATGAGTCCTGTATTACAAAGTATCAAGTACTCATTTGAAGCCACAATCTATTACATACTGACTTGATCTAAAAATGAGCAGACTGCAATGGTGACTACTTTGCAGAAATTTACAGACAGCAATTATCAGTTCAGCTCAGTTCAGTTGCTCAGCCGTGTCCAACTCTTTGTGACCCCATGAATCGCAGCACGCCAGGCCTCCTTGTCCATCACCAACTCCTGGAGTTCACTCAGACTCACGTCCATCGAGTTGGTGATGCCATCCAGCCATCTCATCCTCTGTCGTCCCCTTCTCCTCCTGCCCCCAATCCCTCCCAGCATCAGAGTCTTTTCCAGTGAGTCAACTCTTTACATGAGGTGGCCAAAGTACTGGAGTTTCAGCTTTAGCATCATTCCTTCCAAAGAAATCCCAGGGCTGATCTCCTTCAGAATGGACTGCTTGGACAGCAATTATAGGCATCTCCAAATATAAAACTTGATAAACAATAAATCCACACAGAACAACTCCTACTATGAGTAATGTGAGATCATACTTACTAAATCCTTTCTGATGTGTTCTTGAAGATTCCTTAATGTAAAATATTCTATATTTAAATGTTTCTTCCACTAAAACAATAGAAGGAAAGTGTCAAGACTGGAGCAAAGGAAATTTAAACCTACTTCAAGGTTTACGGCGGAGAAGGCAATGGCACCCCACTCCAGTACTCTTGCCTGGAAAATCCCATGGATGGAGGAGCCTGGTGGGCTGCAGTCCATGGGGTCGCTAACGGTCGGACACGACTGAGCAACTTCACTTTCACTTCTCACTTTCATGCATTGGAGAAGGAAATGGCAACCCACTCCAGTGTTCTTGCCTGGAGAATCCCAGGGACAGGGGAGCCTGGTGGGCTACCGTCTATGGGGTCGCACAGAGTCGGACACAACTGAAGCGACTTAGCAGCAGCAGCAAGGTTTACGGAATTTTAAACCTTAAAAAGTCCTTATTTTTCACCATTTCAATTCAGCATGAAAAAAACTAATTTTTGGTGGCCTTTTCATTGTTGTTTTAAATGAAGTGTTTTCTATTAACCAACGTAAAATAATACCCGGATAAAAATTACTGTGTAAGGAGAAAAATAACCTAAGATTAATATGTAGATAAATAGACTGATTCATATTTATATTTGAAACCTGTCCTAGAAGACCTACTAAGGAGTTCATGAGTCAACTAGCAAAGCTGACTGGAAGGAAATTTCTTCCATTCCTTCTAAAGCAGTCTTGAACCCAATACACTTAAGATCTGGAAATTATGTTGAGTCCTTATGACATCTATAGATAGCCTTGGTCTTTTCACTAACAATAAGCAAAAATAATTTTTTTTTTTTAATCTGAGCAAAAGGCCCCAGAAACATGATACGCCGCTGCTGCTGCTGAGTCGCTTCAGTCGTGTCCGACTCTATGCGACCCCACAGACGGCAGCCCATCAGGCTCCCCCATCCCTGAGATTCTCCAGGCAAGAACACTAGAGTGGGCTGCCATTTCCTTCTCCAATGCATGAAAGTGGAAAGTGAAAGTGAAGTCGCTCAGTTGTGTCCAACTCTTAGCGACCCCATGGACTGCAGCCTACCAGGCTCCTCAGTCCATGGGATTTTCCAGGCGAGAGTACTGGAGTGGGTTGCCATTGCCTCCTCCTGAAACATGTATACTAGACTATTATAGAGAACCTTTTCTTAATGTGGAAAATGTAAATCAAAGAAACTCCCCCAGCTGCCCAAAAAAAGACTATCCTACCTGTCCTTCATGGGCTTCCCAGGTGGCTCAGTGGTAAAGAATCTGCCTGCCAATGTAGGAGACGTGGGTTCAGTCCCTAGGTTGGGAAGATCCCCTGAAGAAGGAAATGGCAACTCACTCCAAGAATACTTGCCTGGGAAACCCCATGAACAGAGGAATCTGGTGGGCTACAGCCCATGGGATCACAAAAGAGTCAGACACAATCTAGCAATTAAAACAACAACCACCTATCCTTCATAGTCTAAGTTCAAATATCATCTCCAAAGTCCTTCATCCACCCATGACCTCCCTCTTCTCTTGAACTTTTAAAAGCACTTGTTGGGATCATATTTTGATAGTTATCTATTGCTTATATTATTACGTTCCTGAGTCTGTTTTCTTAACTGAGAAATGAAAATTTGAGCAATATGTGAGGAAAATATTCAATAAGACTATTTAAATAAAATAATGCCTGACACAGTAACTACTCAATAAGTACTGTAATAGTTATTACTCTGCCATTCACCAAATTTATAACCCTGAACAGTCACCTTTGCTAAATCTCATTTTCTTCACCTGTAAAGCAGAGATAATAATCCCTGTCGAATGACTGTCTATGTGTTAACACGGGCAACCAAGACTCTTGGCTTCGAGAGGTTTTTTCATCATTATGCCCAAGACAACCCCTAGAGTACTACAGTTGATCATTACTAAATCTTTGTACAACCTATAGCACTTTTATTGCTTTAATACTATAAAATAAGCACTTTATAAACATAAATTTTAATAACTGTAAGAGTTTTTATATGAATGTGTCATAATTCACTCAACTTATGTCCTCAGTGTTGAGCACTTTCTTACCACTTTCTTACCAATATCTCTACCCAGCTCCTTGCTGTTTCTTCTACCACACCAGCTCAGTACATCTCTTCAACCATGGAAAGTCATCCAACCATCTGCTTCCTCTGTTCCCATACCACAACTGCTGAGTGCTGCTAAAGAAAATTATAACGAGCTAGGAATCTGTGCCACTGCAAATCTGTAAGTCTCTAACCTTCACTGACATTCACTATCTTATTAGTAAATCATTTATATGCCTCTGATCAGTGGCCCTTCCCATTTCACACAGTGATCACTCTATACACCTCTTCTATTACAACTGCCTTCTACCAGAGAAAAAGAAGTCTGATCTCACCCGATTTTCCAACCTACATTGTTCTTCAAACTCATCTTCTTTCAAGTGTTAGACAAAGGTTGGGTTAACAGTTCCTCTCACCTGCAAACACATTACTTCCCTGTTCCATCAAATCACACCCTCCCATATATTCAATCTTATCTCTGCTTTATCACCTTCACCAAAATATCACGTGTTCAACTCTTCTGCTTTTATGATTTTTAAAATATTTACTTATTTATTTGGCTGTGCCAGGTCTTACTTATGGCATGCAAGATCTTTAGTTGGGGGCACCTAGTTCCCTGATCAGGATCAAACTTAGGTCCCCTGCATTGGAAGCACAGAGTCTTAGCCATTGGACCACCAGGAAAGTCCCAGATTCCTCTGTCTTAAAAAAAAAAATATATATATATGTTTCTCAGATCTATGTCCCTCTCTTTTGCTACCTCTCACTTTTCCCTCACAGAAAATGTTCTAAGAGTGGTCTATATTTGTAGTCTCTACACTCTCACCTCTCATCCACTCTTCAACCTACTGTAATATGATTTCCAACCCATTCACTAAAGATATGTCTTGTTAAACTCTTCTCAATAACAAAATCCAGCAGAAACTTTTTTATCTTCATGTCACAAACTCACCTTAGGCTTTACATGCTAAGTCATTTTTTTCTTCCTAAAAATTTCCCCAGAGATCCATCTTATTTTCCTACCTTTCCTGCTGCTTTGAGTCTTTAATCTAATCATACTGCTTTAGCATACTATGTTTCAGGAGTTCTATACTACCTATAAGATAAAGTCCAAATTCTTTGGTATGGAATATAAGGGCCTTCAAAGTCTGGCCCTGCTTACTTTTCTAAGCTCATTTTCCTATGACTTTCCCACAGGCACCTTTCACCCTAGCCACACCTAAATACCCACAGCTCATCCAACACCCTCTCACGCATCTGTACATATGGTTCCCTGTACCATAGGGAATGCCCATTCCTCTGTTTCTCCTTCTCTTTCTTCTTCTCTCCCGCTTCTCTCCCCTCCCTCTCTCTCCCTCACCCTCTCTCTCCCTCTGTCTCCTCTCTTTCCCTCTCCTTTCCATTTCCCACCACACTCTCCTATCCAGCTATTTTTAAGACTCAGGTCTTACACAATTTTATCAATGAAACTTTCCCTTACACTTTTAGACCTAGGTAAGCACTACCTCCTCTATGATTCCACAGAGCTCTGCTGAACCTTTTAACATAAAGCTTATTCATTACAGTGCAGCTGTTGACCTGTCTTTGCATTGAAACTGCAACTCCTTGAGGACACCCCTTTTCTCATTTATCTCTGTCTCCAGTGCTGAGTCTCTACTGATACAAGGCATTCGATAAATATTTGTTGAATGAATGCATGAGATGGTCAGCATTTAGGCTAACCATGAAGAAAAAGGGAAGATTCAAGAATAATTATGCTGAAAGAACAGCAATAGACTTTTCTTAAGGCAGAAAAAGAAGAAAAGGTCAGTCTGGTAGAGCCAAGCACACACTAGAGTTAGACAGCTTCTAACAAGTAAGATGTGCAGCTGCCTCTGGCAAAACCTCCAGCACAAGCCTCTCACCTTAACTTTGCTAACACTTCCCTACCATTGTGTCACAAAAGCACTGAATTGCAAGAAGACTACCTGCTATATGCCAGATACTAAGTATCAGTTTGTTATATGTGTATATATGTGTATGTGTATTTATATTGTATCTTATAATTCTTACAAAAATCTTTGTGAATTAAGTACTACTACTCCTGACAGACTTTATTTTCTTGGGCTCCAAAATCACTGCAGATGGTGACTGCAAGCCACAAAATTAAAAGACGCCTGCTCCTTGGAAGAAAAGCTATGTCAAACCTAGACAGCATATTAAAAAGCAGAGACATTACCTTGCCAACAAAGATCCATACAGTCAAACTTATGGTTTTTTCAGTGGTCATGTATGGATGTGAGAGTTGGATCATAAAGAAGGCTGAACACTGAAGAATTGATGCTTTTAAGCTGTGGTGTTGGAGAAGACTTTTGAGAGTCTCTTGGACTGCAAGAAGATCAAACCAGTCAATCCTAAAGGAAATCAATCCTGAATATTCATTAGAAGGACTGATGCTGAAGCTCCAACACTTTGGTCACCTGATACAAAGAGCTGACTCATTAAAGACCCTGACGATGGGAAAGATTGAAGGCAGGAGGAGAAGGGGACGACAGATGGCATCACCAGCTCAATGGACATGAGTTTGAGCAAGCTCCAAGAGATGGTGAAGGACAGGGAAACCTGGCGTGCTGCAGTCCATGGGGTCACAGACAGTGGGACATGACTGAGCAACTGAACAACAACAATTCCCATTTCATAGATGAAGACTGTTGAATGTATTTCAGTTGTTAAGCACACAAAATTCAAACCAGTCTTCTAAAAAAGCACAATCCTCTCTCTCAAGTCATCAACTACATGAAATATGACTTAAAAGTTTCTAGTGATCTTTCATATCATGTTTAAGACTACCTTTAAGCTGTCCCTCTATGGCAGATGTAGAATATTCAAAATTAAGATAAGACATTCACCAAGCTTCTTCTCTGTTAATAAGGGTTCTCTCTATCTGTACTTATAATTCCTCCTTCATCAAACCCTAAGAAACAGGGATAGTGAACTTTTTATTCTCAACTTTCAAGTCTACAGTAGATAGAATAAGGGCCCTCCGAGAACGTCCCTGCAACCTGTGAATATGTTACATCACATGCCAAAAGGGACTTTTTGTAGATGTGAAGAATATTGAGATGGGAAGATCATCTTGGATTATCCAAGTGGGCTAGAGAAATCACAAAGGTGTTCATAAGAGGAAGGCAAGAATATCAGAGTTAGAGAAGGTGATATGACAACAGAAGCAGAGGTCAGAGAGAGAGAGAGTTTTGAAGATGCAATGCTACTGACTTTGAAACAGAGTAAGGGACCAGGAGCCAAGAACACAGACATCTTCTAGAAAGTGGGAAAAGAAGAAAATGAACTCTTCTCCAGTGCTTCCAAAAGGAATATACCCTGCCAACACCTTGATTTTAGAATTCGGACCTCCAGAACTGCAAGATAACAATGTTTTACACCACAAACTTTAAGGTAACTGGTTATGGTAGCAATAGGAAACTAATACAGAGTTTCTATATAACAATGCCTGAGAGTAAGAGCCAGCTTCAAGGTTATCTTTCTGAAGATTAATTTTTTTAACTTAACTGTACTATCTACTTGTAAATCTTTTCTCTTTTTAAATATACTTTTAGGGACTTCCCAGATGGCTCAGAAAGAATCTGCCTGCCAACACAGAAGACACGGGTTCAATGCCTGGTCCAGGAAGATCCCACATGACGTGGAACAACTAAGCTTGTGCGCAACAACTATTGAGCCTGTGCTCTAGAGGCCAGGAGCCACAACTACTGAAGTCCAAGTGCCCTAGAGCCTGTGCTTCACAACAAGAGCCGCCACAGGAACCGCAACTCGAGAGGAGCCCCGCTCACCACAGGCCGAGAAAAGCCCGTGCAGCAACAAAGACCCGGCAGAGCCAAAAATGAGTAAATAAAATTAAATGTACTTTTAACATTGTTTTTGATATATAATAACAAATATAGGACAAAATTATCCACAATCCTATTATTACTCTTTTCATTTGATCATATTCTAGTTCTTTTCCTTCACCGTATTCCATTTTTACATATTGGTAGCAATAGCAAGAAATGGATATTATAGCCTGTACTTTAATAATATTCCATGAGTTGTTTTTTTCATTTTGCTTCATTTTCTTCCTGCGATCCTTCTACCCCTCTCCTTTCCAACCTCACATAAGCTTCCTTTGTTGCTCCTGCAACATTTCAAAACTACTCCTAGCTCAAGGTCTTTGTATGTTATTGCTGTTCATTCGGCCTGTAATACCCTTCATTCAACTATCCCCACAGCTCACTCCATTCCCTTTAGGTCTCTGCCCAAAATGGCACCTTAAAATATTTGCATACATGTAATAAACAAGAACTGAGACTCATATTTATAATTCCTACAAACCTAAGAAAAACTAAACAATCCCATAGAAAAATGGGCAAAAGACATGAAAAGGTATTTTATAAGAGGATAAACAAATGGCTATAAAAGATTATAAACCTTATTAAGAATAAGGAAAACGTAAATTAATCTAAACCACAAGGAGGGATTTCTCTGGTGGTCCAGTGGTTAGGAAATCACCTTCCAAAGCTTATGGATCCCACATGCTGTGGGGCAACTAAGTCCACGGGCCACAACTATTTAGCCTGTGCTCTAGAACCTGGGACTGAGGCTACTGAGGCTGTGAGCCACAACTACAGAGAAGCCCGCACGCCACAACAGCTGGTGCCACCAAAAATAAATAAATAAATAAATATTTTTTTAAATAAAAGAACTACAATGAGATACCACTACACACTTATGAGATTTGCGAAAATTTAAGGGTCTGACAATACCAAGGGTTACTGTAGATGTAGAATAACATATACTGTTACAGAAAGCAATAATTTGGCATTCTCTACATATATTCTATAAACCAGAATTCTGAATCCAAGAAAAACAAGGAAGTAATTGTATTACAAGTCAAGCCAACAGAAATTTAATGTATGGCTCAGGAAACTCAAAACAGGGGCTCGGTATCAACCTAGAGGTGTGGGATGGGGAGGGAAATGGGAGGGAGGTTCAAAAGAGAGGGGATAATATGATCTGATAAGACAGAGTGTCTGATGAACTATGGACGGAAGTGCGTGACATTGTAGAGGAGACAGGGATTAAGACCGTCCCCATGGAAAAGAAATGCAAAAAAGCAAAATGGCTGTCTGAGGAGGCCTTACAAATAGCTATGAAAAGAAGAGAAGCAAAAAGCAAAGGAGAAAAGCAAAGATATAAGCATCTGAATGCAGAGTTCCAAAGAATAACAAGGAGAGATAAGAAAGCCTTACTCAGCAATCAATGCAAAGAAATAGAGGAAAACAACCAAATGGGAAAGACTAGAGATCTCTTCAAGAAAATCAGAGATACCAAGGGAACATTTCATGAAAAGATGGGCACAATACCTAATAGAAGCAGAAGATATTAAGAAGAGGTGGCAAGAATACACAGAAGAACTGTACAAAAAAGATCTTCACGACCAAGATAATCACGATGGTGTGATCACTGATCTAGAGCCAGACATCCTGGAACGTGAAGTCAAATGGGCCTTAGAAACCATCATTACGAACAGAGCTAGTGGAGGTGATGGACTTCCAGTTGAACTATTTCAAATTCTGAAAGATGATACTGTGCAAGTGCTGCACTCAATATGCCAGCAAATTTGGAAAACTCAGCAGTGGCCACAGGACTGGAAAAGGGCAGTTTTCATTCCAATCCCAAAGAAAGGCAATGCCAAAGAATGCTCAAACTACCACACAACTGCACTCATCTCACACACAAGTAATGCTCAAAATTCTCCAAGCCAGGCTTCAGCAATACGTGAACTGTGAACTTCCAGATGTTCAAGCTGATTTTAGAAAAGGCAGAGGAACCAGAGATCAAATTGCCAACATCCGCTGGATCATCGAAAAAGCAAGAGAGTTCCAGAAAAACATCTTTTTCTGCTTTATTGACAATGCCAAAACCTTTGACTGTGTGGATCACAATAAACTGTGGAAAATTCTGAAAGAGATGGGAATACTAGACCACCTGACCTGCCTCTTGAGAAACCTATATGCAGGTCAAGAAGCAACAGTTAGAACTGGACATGGAACAACAGACTGGTTCCAAATAGGAAAAGGAGTACGTCAAGGCTGTATATTGTCACCCTGCTTATTTAACTTATATGCAGAGTACATCATAAGAAATATTGGGCTGGATGAAGCACAAGCTGGAAACAAGATTGCTGGGAGAAAGATCAATAACCTCAGATATGCAGATGACACCACCCTCATGGCAGAAAGTGAAGAGGAACTAAAGAGCCTCTTGATGAAAGTCAAAGAGGAGAGTGAAAAAGTTGGCTTAAAGCTCAACATTCAGAAAACGAAGATCATGGCATCTGGTCCCATCACTTCATGGGAAATAGATGGGGAAACAGTGGAAACAATGCCAGACTTTATTTTTGGGGACTCCAAAATCACTGCAGATAGTGACTGCAGCTATGAAATTAAAGACGCTTACTCCTTGGAAGGAAAGTTATGACCAACCTAGATAGCATATTCAAAAGCAGAGACATTACTTTGCCAACAAAGGTCAGTCCAGTCAAGGCTATAGTTTTTCCAGTGGTCATCATGTATGGATGTGAGAGTTGGACTGTGAAGAAAGCTGAGCGCCGAAGAATTGATGCTTTTGAACTGTGGTGTTGGAGAAGACTCTTGAGAGTCCCTTGGACTGCAAGGAGATCCAACCAGTCCATCCTAAAGGAAATCAGTCCTGGGTGTTCACTGGAAGCACTGATGCTGAAGCTGAAGTTCCAATACTTTGGCCACCTGATGAGAAGAACTGACTCATTGGAAAAGACCCTGATGCTGGGAGGGATTGGGCGCAGGAGGAGAAGGGGATGACAGAGGATGAGATGGCTGGATGGCATCACCGACTCGATGGACATGAGTTTGGGTAAACTCTGGGAGTTGGTGATGTTCAGGGAGGCCTGCGTGCTGCTATTCATGGGGTCACAAGGAGTTGGACACGACTGAGCGACTGAACTGAACTGATGGCTGATTCATGTTGAAGTTTGACAGAAAACAACAAAATTCTGTACAGCAATTATCTTTCAACAACAACAACCAAAAAAAAGTCAAGTCAATGGTTACCTCTGGTAGGGAGAAGAGAAGGGGTATATAATTGGAAAGGGGTATGCTTTTCGCTTCTGGGAAGTTATCGTCAACATCTTTTTCTAAGTGATGGTTACAAAGTTGCTCACTATATGAAGTCAGTAATCTGCACATTTATGTTTTATATACTTACACGTTTTATATAGTTATTCAAAGACCTTTTCATGTCTTTTGCCCATTTTTATATGGGATTGTGTATTTTACTTCACAATATAAAAGTTAAATCACTGTATCAGTGAGGCCTTCTTTTGACTACCCAAAATAAAACAGTAATTCCTCCTCTGATTTCCATCTCCCTAAGTCAGTAGCCATTTTGTTTTGTTTCTCTTTCTTTTTTTTTTTGGCTACCCTGAGCTGTCTGTGGGATTTTGTTCCCTGACCAGGGACTGAACCCAGGCCCTCTGCAGTGAGAGTGCAGAGTCCTAAACACTGGACCGCCAGGAAATTTCTGAGCCAGTAGATTTTTTTATTCTATAGCCAGTAGATTTTTTTCTTCTTTTTCTTATTTCTTTGTTTTCACCTAACATAACCTATGTATTTACTTCATTTACTGTTATATTTCCTCCTGCATAAAGCAAGGAGTTCATTTTGTTCATTGCTATACTCCCAGCCATTAGAAGAGTACCTAGGAAAAAATACACCTTTACACTGGGTTGCCATTCCATTCTCCAGGGGATCTTCCCAACCCAGGGATCAAATCTGGGTCTCCTGCATCGCAGGCAGATTCTTTAACATCTGACCCACTAGGGTAAGGCCCATTTTTCACACATGCTCCTAGCCATTAGAAAAGTACCTAGAATAAAATATACCTTTATACTTTTATCCATACGATCCAAGCCTAACCTTCATCTTTATTTATTTTAAATAAATAAATTTTTGGCTGTTCTGGGTCTTCATTGCTACACGGGTTTTCTTTAGTTGCGGTGAACTGGGGCTACTCTTTGTGGCAGCACATGAACTTCTCATGGAGATGGTTTATCTTGGGGAGCATGGGCTCTAGGGCTCTTGGGCTTCTGTAGTTGCAGCCCCCAGGTTTAATTGCTCCATGGCATGTGAGATCTTCCTAGTTCAGGGGTCAAACCCACGTCCCCTGAATTGGCAGGCAGATTCTTAACCAGTGGACCACCAGGACAGGGAAGTCCCTGTCCTTCCTCTTTAAATTGGGTCTCTTAGTTTATGGTACCACCATCTCCCAAGCCAGAAAACTTAAGTCTTTGATTTTTCTCAAGATAGTCTCTAAGTCCCATTATTCTACTTCTTAAACAACTCTTCCTCTTCATTCTCTCTGCTACTATCTTCCCTTAGGCTTTTTTCGGGGGTGGGGGGTGGGAAGAGGAATTGTCACGTAAGTTCCACTTATTTGTTTTTAAATAATTAGAAGATAAAACAGAAGTACAATCTCTGGTTATAAATCTAACATGGGTATAGATGCAGAACTATATGGGTTGGTAGTTAAGATTAGCTATCTGCATGAGTCCACATGAACTGTTGTGCACAGGTCTCCCCACCTCCATGCTGTTCTTTTTTCTCCCCCTTTACCTTAGGTTTTCATAACATCTTTCATCTGTACTGAAATAGCCTCCTAGAGAGTTTACCTTCTTCAATCTGGCTTTCCTCCAATCTATTTTTCACTTTGCAGCCAATATATTCTTTTCCCTACTTGAAACCAGTCAGTCAGTAGCTCCCCAACTGCCCATAGGAAAAAGGTCCAACCTCTAAGTATAGCATTCAGGGCCTTTCCTGAATTGGCCCTCACCTATATCTCCAGATGCATTTACCACCACTTCCCACCTCATACTTGTTTCAGCAAAACGGAATTAGTTACAGTTCCCAAAATATATCAAGTTGTGTCCATTCATCCAGGCTGTTACCTCTCTACTACCTGACCAGTAAATCACTCCCTCTTCCGTTTATACTTTTTTATTACTTTACTTAAAATATTCATTTAACCAATATTTACTGAACACCTCTATGTACCAGAGACAGGGCTATGTATGGGAGACCCAGCAGTTAATTACAGCCTTAGCCCTTATCCTGAGGAAATTTATAATCTAATGAGGACTAAAAACACTCAACAATTAATAATAAGTGTGGTTAAAGATTATAAAGTGGGTGATACAGTATATAATGGAAATGTATGTTAGCTGATAGCCATGAGAAACGGAGTAAGTAATAAAGAGAAGCCTGCATGCATTTGTTTACAGGGGGGTATATCAATAACCTCAGATATGCAGATGACACCACCCTTATGGCAGAAAGTGAAGAGGAACTAAAAAGCCTCTTGATGAAAGTCAAAGTGGAGAGTAAAAAAGTTGGCTTAAAGCTCAATATTCAGAAAACGAAGATTATGGCATCCGGTCCCATCACTTCATGGGAAATAGTTGGGTAAACAGTGGAAACAGTGTCACACTTTATTTTTCTGGGCTCCAAAATCACTACAGATGGTGACTGCAGCCATGAAATTAAAAGGCGCTTACTCCTTGGAAGGAAAGTTATGACCAACCTAGATAGCATATTCAAAAGCAGAGACATTACTTTGCCAACAAAGGTCTGTCTAGTCAAGGCTATGGTTTTTCCTGTGGTCATATATGGATGTGAGAGTTGGACTGTGAGGAAAGCTGAGCACCGAAGAATTGATGCTTTTATTTATTTATTTTTTTATAGGTACTATAATTTTTACTTGTCCAAATTTCTTTTTTTTTTTAATTTTTTTTAATTTTATTTTATTTTTAAACTTTACATAACTGTATTAGTTTTGCCAAATATCAAAATGAATCCGCCACAGGTATACATGTGTTCCCCATCCTGAACCCTCCTCCCTCCTCCCTCCCCATTCCATCCCTCTGGGTCGTCCCAGTGCACCAGCCCCAAGCATCCAGTATCGTGCATCGAACCTGGACTGGCAACTCATTTCATACATGATATTAAACTGTGGTGTTGGAGAAAACTCTTGAGAGTCCCTTGGACTGCAAGGAGATCCAACCAGTCCATTCTGAAGGAGATCAGCCCTAGGTGTTCTTTGGAAGGAATGATGCTAAAGCTGAAACTCCAGTACTTTGGCCACCTCATGCGAAGAGTTGATTCATTGGAAAAGACTCTGATGCTGGGAGGGATTGGGGGCAAGAGGAGAAGGGGACGACAGAGGATGAGATGGCTGGATAGCATCACTGACTCAATGGACGTGAGTCTGAGTGAACTCCGGGAATTGGTGATGGACAGGGAGGCCTGGCGTGCTGCAATTCATGGGGTTGCAAAGAGTCGGACACGACTGAGCGACTGATCTGATCTGATCTGATCTGATTCCTTAATTACAGTCTGAGCTCCTTAAGGATAAGGATTATGTCATCTTTATATCACTAGCTAGGACAGTAAATAGTAATGTATAGTAATGTGCATTGTATACTACAAAGACCACTGACCTATTAACTCCCAGACTAATCCCTTTGGCCAGGTGAATGCAGTGTTCTTATTGACCAGACCTGGGTCATGTGCCCACCCTTAAAGCCAATGGATTAGATCAACTCGACATAAGCCACACTGACTGCAAATGGGGGAGGATGGTTCCAAAACAAAAATCAGGAAGCTTGTTACCCAAATAAAAGGGAAAGTTAGTTGGACAGGCAAAAACAGCAAGCAGTCCTCTTTTTAGCAGACACTGTAATTATCTCAAAATATACCTTGTTCCTTCCCCACACTAGTAAGGAGTTTATATGTGACTGACCCCTTCCCCAGCTCCAGGAGTAGGCCTTGATTCCATACAGCAGTGGTTCTCAAAGTGTGGTGTGTAGACCCATCAAAGCAGTAAACTTGTTACAAATTTTTAGAACCCAACCCCAAACCTAGTGAATCAAAAACTCTGGGGGTAAGGCCTAGCATTGTGTTTTTGTTTTGTTTTTTTTTTAAAGTCCTCCAGGTGGTTCTGATGCACTCTCAAGTTTACGAGACAGAAAGCTACAATTAGTAATTCAAGGAATCCCGATGTTAAGACAGTGATCCTTTGGGACACAGGACAGTCTAATTAGTGACAAACTCAGGATCTTTGTGTTACAGTTGTGGGAAGCATCCTCCCTACCCCCTACCCCACTCCAAGAACTGAGGAAACATGCAATCCCACGAGCCAAAGGCAGTCATCTTATACTACCAGAGAAGCCAGTCTGAGAAAAAAGCTGATATAGGGAAAAGCCAAAGCAAATGCAGAAAAACTGGGCCAAAGTCTGACAGTCTTGATCAAACTTAGCCAGGGGCCCTCATTCCCTTTTTTAAACTGAAGTATAGTTGATTTACAATGTTGTGCTAATTTCTGCTGAGCAGCAAAGTGGCTCAGTTATACACACCTATACATTCTTCTTCTATATACTTTTCCATGGGGTTTATCCCAGGAGATTGGATATAGTTCCCTGTGCTATCCAGTAGGACCTTGTTTACTCCCTCACTCCCTTTGAACTTGTCAATTACACAAACCCATAAGTTCTCTTTGTTTAAACCAACTTGAGTTGGACTTTTTGCTACTGAATCTGAAAAGTATTCTATAATAGTTACAACAAGTTACACATCTATTCCTACACATCTATCTCCATGGGGAGAATGTACTAGGAAATAGTGTTTATTCAACTGTCTAGCCTCTCTAAATTAGACTTGGCAAATTTAGCAAATAAAAATACAAGACACCCAGTTAAATTTGAATTTCAGACAAACAATGAATAACTTTTTAGTATAAATATGTCCCAAATATTTCACGGGGACATACTGCATATATTTTATCTGGCAATGCTACCCTAAATGCCCACTGTTGATACCTAGGAATCAAAAGAGAGGCCCAGGTCAATTTCAGTCAGACAGCAGTGATGACGGCTCTTCCACGGTTCAGGAACAAGAGTAAACTCCAAGTACTGAACTCTGTCCTACTATAGGTTTGAATCACCTGACTGTCTTAAACTTCTTCCTAAAAGTCAAACATGTCAAACCCTCTGGCAGGTAAGTGTGACAAAATCAAATATGTTCCTATATGAGTATTCATAGCTTCTTTTCTTTACTGGCCCTTATTATACAGATCACAGTAAGGAAACAGGCAAAGGAGAGAGCTGAAAGGGAAACCGGTACTCCTGGAAGAGAAACTATAAAGTTTGAGAAAGGCAGGAAAGAAGCAAAAACAATGACTGTTGAAGTTGCTCTCCAGGGGCCACAAACTAGAAGTAGACAGGGATACAACTGGAAATCGAAACAATCTGAATCCAGCACCCCTAAACACTGAGCAACATTTCAGCAAAGTCTATTGTCAAGCACTTAATCATTCCACTAATACGTAAACACACAAATATATTTTCATTATTCTAAAACACCAACAACTTTAGCACATAAAGTAAAATGATACATATGTGGCATGGATTCCTTCTCTTTAATTTCTCCTCCCCTTCATAGCCCACCACAGAAACTTAGAATTTCAAGATAATTTCCTTTTCAAAGTTACTTTTGAAAGTAAATTATAGTACAGTCTAGATTTATTCAGTAATGTTTATCAAAGCAACTCATGAGTAAGCCTTCATCAAATAACTAAGGCCACATATTATGCTGCTTTGCACTCATGTCAGAGATTAGAAATCATAACACTTCAAAGATAGAAAAATCCATCCAAAAATATATAGATTGACATCATTTTAAAAGCTAAATCTTTAATTACTAAAGCATACCTAAAGCTAAAAAATAGAAAATAAGTCAGTTTAGAAATGACAAGTTATATAACTAGTCATAATATTCAGAATCCAACTACTTTTTACAATCTCCACAGCATCCACCCTTGTCCAAGCCACCACCATCCCTCAGCCTGTTTACTGCCGTAGCCTCCTAACAGTTTATCCACTCCCATCAGCAGCCAGAATTGTCCTTTTAAGCCAGGAATCATAACACATCCTTCTTCAACACACTTGGATGGCTTCTCATCACAGTCAAGTTTTTTTCTTTATTAAAGCATATTTGATATACAATATTATATAAGTTACAGATGTACAGAAGAGTGAGTCACAACTTATAAAGGTTCTGCTCCATTTATATTTCTCAGTCAAGTTTTAAAAGCCCAAGTTCTTACAATGTCCTATACAGTCTTCCCCACCATCCACATCATTACTTGTCTTTTAAATCTGACTATATGATAGTTTCCCCTCACTCCACTTCAGCCACACCGGCCTCCTACCTGATCCCTGACTGCCTGACACGCATGCTCCTGCATGTCATCTGGTATTCCCTCTGCCAGGCATACTCCCTTACCCTCTTACCTCCCATATATCTACCTGACTAGCACCCTCACTTCCTTCACGTCAGGCCCTCCCTGTCCTAGTATCTAAAATAGTTTCCGGCGGGAATCTATGGTGGTCCAGTGGTTAGAACTCCACTCTTCCACCGCAAGAGAGCATGGATTTGATCCCTGGTTGGGGAACTAAGATCCTGCACGCTGCATGGCCTGAATGAATGAGTAAATAAATAAATAATATTGAAAACAGCAGCTCCCTCACTCAGCACTCATATTTTTGTTCTCTGCTTTTTCCTCATAACATTTATCACCATCACTATGTATTCCACTTATGATTTTGTTTATTCTTTGTTCTCTCCCCTCCCTTAAAAATGTATACTCCATGAATAACGGGAGTTTTGCTGTTCTGTTGAATGCTATACCTGCCTGGCAATCAAATATTTGCTGAAAAACATGAATTAATTAATAGACATGAACAAAAACATTTTTGGATGCTTAATATGGTCTGGGCATCATAGACCCAGACCATAGACCCATCATAACAGCATCTATTAGCTGCTTTACAGTTGTTCATTCACTGGACTCTCAAAACAATCTTACTGAAGTAGGGACAACCATGATTGCCATTTTTAGGCAAGGAAACCAAAACACAGAAAACATAAGTAAATTGCCCAATGATATATGCTAGGAAGCGGCAGAAGCCAACATGAACTCTGGCAATCTGATTCCAGAACCCTCTCTCTTCACAGCCCCACTATATTGCCTCTGAATTTCTAACTAGTTAATACAATCTAATTAAAAGATATGATCTATGAGTTACTTTAAGTGTCCTAATTTTTAAGGTCAGTCATTCAAATCATAAATCAAGTCTTAGGCTTAATTTACCAAACTTAATTTACTAAACTTTGAAATATGGAATTTATAATTTTATAAATGCTTTCTCACACTCATTTATCAGATGTACTAATTTACTCTATTCCAACACCTACAAGCCTCAAATAAGGAAACTGTCAACCAGAGATGTTAGCTTCCTCATCTTCTAGAAAGCAACTGGTAGTACAGGAAATGGTCTGTCATATTTAACTCTCAATACTATGTAACCTTGTAAATTCCAATTTATAAAATGAAAATGGGCTTCATAATACATCACTGTACTAACTAGATTTTAGTTTTGAAAAAGAAAAAAAATTAACTCACTAATTATCTTTATTTCCAAATACAGAGACAAGAACTTTGAAAAGAGCTATGGTTCTCCAAATTACTTTTTAGAGTGGCCACTGTTGTTTGCCAACATAGAATTCATCCCCTCCTCTTCCTTCCTAACAGAATCCTTCCCCTGATAATGCCTCAGAGGAAGTCAACACCACTCCAGATTCCACAAACACGGTTATTTCAACAGTAATCACTATTGAACCACTCATGACTGGTTCAGGAATGGACATATGACCCAATTCTGGTCAAAAAGCTGTGAAAGAAGCCTGCTAGAGGCTTTTAGAGAGAGTTTCCTCTCTCTGAATACAGTGGCACAGAAAGAGACCTCTTCCTTCTTTCAGAAGTTGTGTGTATGGAGACAGTAGCCAGTTCCAGGGAGGGCAGCAGAACTGGGCAAGGTAAAGAATATGGGTTTTTACTGACATTGTTGAATTTCTGTAATCAACCAACGCTGAAGCTTATTACATGAGAAGATAAAATTTCTTATTTCTTAAGCCATGTTGAAATGAGGTTCTGCTGCTTACAGATGAAAATATACTAACTATATACTTTTTTATGAAACATATCCCAGGACGACCAGGACGAATCTCAGGAAAAGAAGTCTGTAGTTCATTTTACAAATCCTTGTTAGAAGTTCAGTGTGAATTATACCATACTGAGTTACTGTACAGTTAGAAAGCTAAGAAGGATACATGTGAAAGAATGAACTCTAAAGCAGTATTCCTCTAACACAATCATTTTGATATGGCCTTCTCCAAAATAATTTATACACAAATTTTAAATTTTGACTCATGATTTATATTTTCCTAAGTTTAAAAAAAAAAAGAAAGAAACTAGGGAATTCCCTGGTCCAGTGGTTAGGACTCAGCACTTTCACTTCTGTGGCCTGGGTTCAATCCCTGGTCAGGGAACTGAGTAATATCCGCAAGCCGCCTGGTACAGCCAAAAAGAAAGAAAGAAACTACAACAATAAGTACCTAAAATCAAACAGCCTGGATTTGTTGCCCTATACCCTTACACACAGGTAGACAACTAAACTGGTCCACAAACAGAACATCAGACAGGAAATCCAAGGCAGGATAATGGTGGATGGTATGACATCATAGTGTTGACTTTGGCTTTGTGTTGGCTCATAGTCACAGGGCACAGGGAAGTTTTTACACTGACAAGGGACATGCAAAATGGAATGACCTAGCACGCTAGGCCTAGTCTACTTCCCCTTTTATTAAAAAAATAAGATAACCCTCTCACTTCATATGAACTGACAAATAATGCACAAGGAACCAAAAAATATACCATGGGCGAACAATTTGAAAATTGATCTTATAAGGCTCTATGGTTAACCTTACCTTGTTATCCCAAGTCAAGTTCTACACAATCTAAATTTAATTGGTATAGTAACACACTAAACAACTACATTTAACCCAAACTTTCAGAAACTTACTATTCACTTTTACTACTTCAAAATTTCAAATACGACTTTTATGCAAAACCATAAAATTTTGCTGATAACACTATGTATTGCATTTTTTCATTATTCCTTTTGTTACAGTAAATTATCTTTAGAAGTTTAAAGATCACATGTTGATAATAAATAATACCAACATTTTGAAATGAGTCACAAAATAAAACTGGTTGGGTCCACAGGCCTAAGATTTAACAAAATATTTAGACATTGGGTGTTTAAGCTTATCTTGTTGGGGAAATAAATTACATTTGCGAAATAATTAATGCCATAACAGAACGTGATTTTGTGTCAAAATAAGAGACCACAGCCCTAGATAATTCAAGGGGTTCAGTGCTGGAATTTTTAGAGGACGAAAAGGAGGAAAAAGGACTTACAAAGGATCCTGATTTAAAGATGGGGTAGGATGGGCATAATCTAACATAAGAAGCAGCATAAGCAAAAGGCTGGAGATGGAAATAAGCAAGGTATAGTGAAGTGATAAGCAAGGAATTGGGCAAGAAAAAAAATGGCAATAGAAGATTAGTAATTAAGATGGAAATGTAAATTGGTACCATATTACTAAAGATTACATATGTCAAGTTTAAGAGTATGGCCTCTGCTTAAAATAAATGGAGAGTTGCTAATAATTTCTAAATAGAGCCATAAAACAATGAAAATAACATTTCAGTAGGATTAATCTGGCTGATGAATTCAGGATGAATTTATAGGGGAGGGGAAAAAGAAATTAGAAACAAAGAACCAGTTAGGAGGTACCAGTTAAGAACCTGGGCGTTGGTTAGGCAGACAGACTTGCTCTGCTACTTGCTGACAACTGAATAAGTTAGTAAACACATTTGTCTCAGTTTCCCGTCTGTAAAGTGGGATAATAATTGCGCCTATTTTATAAGGTTGTTGTGTGGCTAATAATACATATGAAAGCATTTAACATAGTGCCAGGTCTACAATAACTACTCAACAAATGCTGGCAACTATTACCTTATTACAAATCATTTCAAATGTGAGGTGATGAGGAACAAAGGCAATAGAAACTAAAAAGAAAGGATGATTTGACTGATATTTCCATAGACTCATGAGAGTCTAGAAAAGACCCTAGGGAATTCTTCCAAAAACAAAATGGCTCTAGTTTAAATGTCAAGGATGAAGAAAAGCATGCAGCAAGATATCTCAAAAGGTTTTGACTGCAAGTGTATGCAAAGAGATAGAGTTAACTGAATATTAGCAATATGCCAGGATATAAGCTACAATGAATTGAGTACATTATATGTGCCAAAGGGCTTCCCAGGTGGCTCAGTGGTAAAGAATCTACCTGCCAATGCAGGAGCTTCAGGAGATGTGGGTTCAATCCCTGGGTCAGGAAGATTCCCTGGAGGAGGAAATGGCAATCCACTCCAGTATTCTTGCCTAGAACTCACGGACAAAGGAGCCTAGTTGGCCATAGTCCATGGGGTCACAAAGTGTCAGACACAACTGAGCACACATGCAGCACACAACATATGTCAAACACTGTACAAGATATTGATATAGTACTTCTAATCTCCAGAACAACTGCGAACGGTATGCATTAATTCAATTCTGCAGAAGAGAAAATGGATGCTCACAGCAAAGTAAGAAGCAAAGCTAGGTTTGGGACCCATACCATCTGTTTCCAAAGCCTGTGTTCTTTCGACTACATTCAGGCTGCATCCTCCTTTAATATCAATAAAAATTATATCACATAGACATATTTGTCATTATTTTTCTATATACTTTTTTAAATAATGGTGACCATAAAGATGTCCAATATTTTCTACATTCTAAGAAAAATATAAAGCATGAAAAAAACAATGAGAATAAACCTTAAAAGCATTATCAAGTGAAGACTTACCATACTTCTAATGAAACATACTTGGATATACTATAAACTATAATATATTAAAATGAAAGCAATGACTAATCTTTTTCGATAAGAAGATGCAGAAAAAGTTGGCATGGCTTTTTTACATCATTTGATTATATAAACATTCCTTCCGTACTACAATATCATTAAAAAGTGACACCTAGCTCATAAAAGAAATATCTTACGATACATACAGGAGAAGCATTGTATATAAGATGAATCCATCAAATGTTCAGAGTTATAAAGAAAAATTCAACCACAGAAGCAGGATGCCCAGTTTGTTAACGGTAAGGACCACATGGTGGCAGGTGACCTATTTCTCCAGTGTGTTTCTCAGCAGACGTTTTCTTCAACCACAGGCCCAATATGTTAGTTCTCCACCAGAATGTTACTTAATCTAAAATTTTACCAGGATGAAAATACCAAGTATGCCAAAAAAAAGTAAGTTTCCTGAAACAACCTTTTCATCTGGCTCCAAAAATACTTTACTAGGTTGGCCATCAAACTATGTAATCAAGTAACTACTAAACCAGTATTTCTCAGAGTGTAATCCAGAGATCACTGAGGGTCAAACCACTGGGCCCCCCTGTCAGAGGGCCCAAGAGGATCCAATTTTCACACTATTTTCAGAGTGTTACTAAGACATTATTTGCCTTCTCTACTCTTTCTTTCACAACTGTGTAGTGGAGTTTTCCAGAGGCTATGACCTGTGACATCTCAAAAGACTGAATGCAGGAGCAGACATGGGAATTTATATGCCTTCTATTAAGCTATACATTAAAGATTAAAAGGCCTGACATTAAAAGTTATTTGCAAAAACATAAAATGCCGCCACTCTTCTCAATTTTTGTTTGTTTTTGGGGAAATACAGCTATTTTCTCATTTTAAAGTTATGTTAACATGTAATGCTTTATTATTTCTAAATGAATTAAATACTTTTTAACTTCTCAGTTTTATTCTAATATACAGCAAACTTCAATAGAAACAACCCACCTAAACAAACTCTTTGGGATCCTCAATAATTTTAAGAGTAAAGGGGTTGTTGTTGTTTAATCACTAAGTCGTGTCCAACTCTTTGCAACCCCACGGACTGTAGCCCTCCAGGCTCCTCTGTCCATGGGATTTCCCAGGCAAGAACACTGGAGTGGGTTGCCATTTCCTTTTTCAGGGGATCTTCCCGACCCAGGGATCAAACCCGGGTCTCGTGCATTAGCAGGTGGATTCTTTACCACCGAGTCACCCAGGAAGCCTATTAAAGGGGTACTGAGATTTTAAAAAATGAGAATCACTTTTCCAGATCTTCCTATATTTATGTTTTGCCAAACAATTAAAATTTTTTAATTTTCTATTATCACTGAAGAGACTGCTGCTGCCCTACAGATTCAGAAATTTGTTCTTAATAAGAAAAAATAAGAACAAAAAAGTCTATAATCTTAAAAAGAATTGTATGTTAGTCTAAGAAAGAAATGATTTATTACATCTTCTCAAAATAAACACAATAACAATGTCAAAACTGAAGCGCACTCTACCTATAAGCTTTGGGGATGAGTTTATGATCAGTTGCATATTGGTAATCTTCCAATAGCTCTTATCCCCAAAACAGGGCTCTCTGGGGCTTCCCTGGTGGTCCACTGGTTAAGAATATGCCTTGCAATGCAGGGGTCAACCAGTTCAATTCCTGGTCCGGGAGGATCCCACATGCTGCTATCGACTAAGCCCAAGCCCCTAAGTGCCATGATATCAAAACTACTGAAGCCCCACATGCCTAGAAGAGCAACAAGAGAAGCCACTGCAACGAGAAGCCAGAGCACCACAACAAAGAGTAGCCTCCACTTGCCGCAACTAGAGAAAGCCTGCACACAGCAACGAAGACCCATCACAGCCAAAAAATAAATAAATAAATCTAAAAAAAAAAAAACAAACAGGGCTCTTGGAAAGGACAGCAACTGTTCTGTTACGGAATAATCCTGATTTCCAAATCACAAGAGGACTAACCAAGATGCTTATAAGCAATTCTCTGTACCGTAATCTTAACATTTCTGATATTAAAATGTTTTATACTCCATCTAAACAGTTTGGTATTTCCCAGTATTTCTGGGAAACATAAAGATTAAGACATCAAAGTTTCATTTGGATCCAACCCTTACATTGTCAGTAAATTATAATAGATGTAGCAATCCAGCCAGTTATTAGAATCTTCAGGATACATGGTAATGGTAGTTTTTGAAAATACAGGCTGGAAAGAAAGACCTTTGAAAACTAGTTTTTGAGGCTGCTGACAGCAATAATAGACAAAAATTTCACATTTACACGTCAGACTAAAATTAAAATGAAAGTCATATTTTTAAAACTGTAACATTAATATTACAGTTAAGGACCCTAAGTCAATAACTGTGTAATTTGAAAGTTACTTAAACAGAGGCTACTGCAATAGCCAAGAAATGAAGTGACTAAAGCCCTTAAGTAGAAAAGCAGGTAAAGGCTAGAAAAAAACAACACTCCTTAGGCATTCGTTAATTCAACACGTATTTATTAAATTGTCTACTACTTGCAAGACCTTGACAAGCTAAGAAGCTCATAAACTGGTGGGAAGATAATTCCAAAGGGGGAAGTATACATAAATAAATGCAGAAGCTACTCTAGGCAGAATGGAAAAAGTTCTATGTGAGAAGTGCTAGAAGATGGAGGGAAAGAAAGGAAGGATGTCTCCAAACAGTAGGGATCAGGGAACACATTCTGGCAAAGAAGTCATCTAACCAGGACCCTTAATCTAACCAGGACCCTTAACATGTATGAGACTTCAACCCAAAGTGAAAGGCACCCAGGAAGAGGGAAAAGCACACAGTCAAGGAACAGCAAGTATGAAACAGATTCCACAGAACCTGTGATGGACTCCAGGAGAAAAGACTGGAAAATTAGGTCGGAGGCAAAAATAAAGGGACTTATCTGATAGGATAAGCAAGATGCGGCTTTTTTCAGTAGGCAAAGGAAAAGCGCTGGAAGATTTTTAAGTCATTGGAAGGTTTACCGTTGGAAGATAAATCATTAAATGATACTTTAAGAACACTGTGGATTGGACAGAGTAGAAACGGGGGGAGAACAGTTGGCGCACTATCACACCAGTCCAGGAGCTTGACCTAGGATCCTACGATAGGAACTAGGAAAAGGATGGATACAAGACACGCTGCAACCTCTTCACTAAAAATTTACTTAAACATCTCAAAACTTAATTTATCACACAAAACAAGGTTGTTCACATTATCTACATTAAAAACCATTCACTTCATAGGCAATATTTTAGCATGCTCAAGTATGTTTCCTTTTCAAAAAGCTGTTAGAAATAACTAATTGTATTCTATTAATACATTAAGCCTACAAATGGGTAATGAACAGTATATGCATACTTCTAATATTCTGACTAGAATCTCAGTATGCAAAATTTCATTTAAGAATAAACATTCTAAACTCAAAAGTTTATTTCCATGGAATACACAAAGTTTGGATCAGAATTTTCTAAACAACCTTTTAAGACCCACAGCACTATATAATGAAAACAGCTGACTTTTCTTAAAATCATTTTTGGACAACTCAACTCAACTCAGTCTATATTTCTACTAGGCCCATGTTTTTCAAATATTAGTGCCTTCTTCATTTTCTCCCCTCCTCCCCACTCACCTCTCCGCCCAACAAATTCCCTTTGTATGTCTGCAAGGCCAGATATTAAATGAACATAGTACGATTCTACGGCAGTCTGAATATATGATTCTCACAGTAACAGATATCTAGAATTATTAACCTTACTTTTTACAGGAGAGGAACCAATGATGTACTAAATTTCCATTTATGTGAATGACAAATGCATCTAATAGAAATGATGCTTTACCATTAAGGGGAAACAAAGAGGGAAATACACACAATAGATGGGTAGCAAATCTTACAAACTTTGCAAAATACAAAAAAAAGCTGTATCTGGATCACAGTCACAATTATAAAAGCAAATAAAGAAGGCTCCAAAATGAAGGGAAAAGAAAAAAATTCTAAGTGATCACTGAGAGTGAAAAAGGTTGATTCAATATTAGTACTGGCTCTTAATATAACATCATTTAACACTCTATCACTCGATGACTAATTGAAAAAAAAACACAAAGAGGAGAATTCACTGTTCACAAGGACACAGGAAATAATTTCTACATACATCCTGTAAGACAGTTATACTTCATTACACTTTCATGGGCTCAGATCTTTTCAAAGGTTTCCAAAAACATACAGTCTTATGATAACTGAGATTCCCCAATGACACAATTTATTCTGTAGGCTTGGCTAGAACACATTTTTAAAAGACATAACGAATTCATCCTCAACAAAAATAGTCACAAAGGCCCTCTACTTATTCAAAATCATTACATAAAGCACAGTCTATAATTGCAAACAGGATTTGAAAATCTGACAGCTTATAATCAGGACATAGACTTAAAAGAAAAAAAATTACCCAACTTTTCCATTTTCCTTCCTTTTCTTTTCCTACCATATACACAAAATGTCTGTAAGGATCTCAGACAAAGCTCTAAAGTAAAAATAGAGTCTATGTATACTTTACATTACAGGGACTCAAACCTATCACATATATGTACACATCACATATATTCACACAAAAAAGGTTCTTCCTCTTTTTATGCTAAGAACCGAAGTTACATTAAATACTATCCCATAAATTAAGTTAAATCACCCTAAATTAAAGAGTAATAAAACAGTGAACACATATCTCTCTGAGCGACTATATTCTGAAAAGAAAAACCTCAGACTAAGGCCATGACTGAATAAAAAAGCCCAGCCCCTGAAAATCACTAACCGGCATTCGGTTTCCACGAGAGAAAAGGGGATCTTTAAAACGAATAATCACA
Source organism: Bubalus kerabau (assembly GCF_029407905.1). Lineage (NCBI taxonomy): Eukaryota > Metazoa > Chordata > Mammalia > Artiodactyla > Bovidae > Bubalus > Bubalus kerabau. Next base: position 100,626,831 of record NC_073629.1, on the reverse strand, counting down.
TAGGCAAGCCCAGTTTCAGAAGTTAACGAAGGTAAAACACAGCGAGCCAAACGTACGAAATGACAAGCTTTAAAGAATTCCCCTAAAGGGAAAGACTGACTTTAAGACTGGGATATAAAGCATCCTTTGCAGGTAGAATCTTTAATTGAACCAGGAGGGGAAAGGGGGGGTGGAGGGTACGACGAAAACCTGAACGAGAAGCAAAGGCAAAGTAAAAGAAACGGGTCCTTCCTCCCACCCCCACCACCCCAGCCCCCACCCCCACTCTCACAGGACAATAGGATCGGGGTCCTAACTGCAAACTTTAAACGTGTAAACCAGAAGCAGTTTTTACTGCAGCTCTAACTGCAAATCTGCCCCTCATCCCGAACCTAGAGCACCCAAGAATACTTCTGCCCGGAAAACATCACCAAGGTCTTGTTAAACACAAATCAGACCCATCACAAGATTCTTTTTTTCTCCCAAGTACCTGGAGGATCCATTTCAATATAAAATATCAGTTCTGTCGAATAGGGCATCATCACCTCCCTCCAGTCTGCGTCATCGCGGTCCATACTCCACACCGTATTGTACATCGCGCTGTCAGGGGCAGGTCGTCAGAAAATATATAGAAAGCATATATATTCTTTATCTGATATTTTAAAAATCTAAAAATATATATCTGTAAAAGTCCCACTGGAAAATGTACTTCGGGGTTTCCAACGGCCGGTACAAGTCCAGCCAACTAATAGGACGAGGACGGGGTCCTTCTCCCCTCTCCTCCGGCATCAAACAAAATGCCCCCGGAATGTTCAATCTACGGGCTTTTCTCCTCGAAGGGATACAGAGAGGCTTGGGGGGTTGGGGGGCGAGGGCAGAGGTGTTAAAAAGCGGTTTTCCAAAAATCCCTTCTACACAGTCGTTCTGCAAAGAGAAAAGCTCCTATAGCCTTCAAATCTTTCAGCGGAAGCCACTTTCGTGTCCTTCGAGAGGGAGAATGGAGAGGGGGGGGGGAAGAAGGCGTTGCAAGAAAGGTGGGGAAGTGACAAAGAAAAGAATAAAAAGGGGGTTGGGTATTGCGTTCAAGTTTCGGGGTCCCACTGGTCTGCGAGGAGAGATCCCCCAGGGGCCGGGACCCGGGCTTCGTTCCGTTCGGACTCGGAACCGAAGCTGCCGCAGCCTTGGGATGGGGTCCTGTTCCAGAGTCCAGTTATCTCTGCTTGGCCGGACGCTCCCGCCGGGCTGTAAGCGAGCCCGCCAGTGCCTGATCCCCTCACGCTCTGCCCTGACTCCAGCCACTAGAGTTTCATTTTAACGGCGCGGAGGGGAACACCCTCCCCCGCCCCCAAGCTCCCCCGCTGAGGCGCCACCCAACCAGGCCGAGCAGGGGGGACGGCAAGCATCGACAGTGCTCCTTCCACTCTATCCCGCCTCGAAGTGTTGGAGTTTCTGTCAGGTGCCTGAGACGGTGTGAGTCAAACTGTCCTCTGCCTCAGCTATCAATTCTCCCCATCGCTCCCTAGGCCTCGGCTCCTTAACCCACCAACCTCTCTTCCCCCCCAAGCCTCAGTCAGAATGGTAGGGCCCGGGCGCTGGCTGCTCGCCAGGAGTCAGTGCCTGGAGCACGCGAGCCGGGCCGGGAGGGAGAGGCGAGCAGGGAGGAGAGGAGCGGGGGGAAGAGAGAGTGAAGTGGCTGGTGATTGGCTTAGCCGGGTTGCCGGAGCCCGGAGCCTGCGTCTTTTGTCTGCCTTGCTCCAGCGAAGGAGCGGGAGACGACTGCGCGCCCCAAGCGGGCCAATCAGGAGCCAGCCGGCGCCGGCCGGTGTGGTGGCGATTGGTCGGAGCCTAGTTACTAAGCGGGACAAAGGCAGAAGGGGGAAAGAAAAGAAGAGGAGAAAAAAAAAAAAAAGAAAGAAAGAAAGAAAGCGCAAACGGCGGTTACTGACAGGCTGGGCAAGCGCTCGGGGGCTCAAGCTGCCCGGAGACAGGCGGGGCTCCCGCTGAGGCTCGGTCCGCTCGGACGAGTAGAAGAGGGGGAGGACGGGCTGGCGCGAGACACCTCTGCCCGGAGACTGGCCGCGGGGGAGGGGAGCGGACCGAGAGGGGAGCGTGCTGTCACTTGGCGGGACGCGCGGTCTTCTGGCCCTTAGGATGTCCCCGGGCAGAGTTCTTCCCCCACGGACCTCTTCCCCTTGCTTGGGACAGCCCGCCCCACCTCACCCACCCCCCATGATAAGTTGTCAGATAAAGCAAAAGTCCCTAAAGCCAACTGCTGGACCGTTATTGCTCAGTGAGAGGACATGCCCGTGGGCCCCGTGCAGCAGTCCCGGCCGCTAACCTGAGCCCGGCCTCGATTTCTTCCCTTGAGCAGTGAGGCACTTCTTAAGGAGGCATTGCGCAGTTCATCAGGACTTTTGAACCCAGGGGGAACTCGCCACACCTGAAATAAATAGTGGAGTACCACAGCAGGCCCCTCAACTCGAGTGCTCTAGCCAGGAAAAAAAAAACAGAAAAGCCTTGCAATTACAGCGCGTGTGTGAGTTTCGAAATAAATCACAGGTGGAATCTCGCCAAAAGAGCTCTATTCTGTTACCCCCGACAGACCCTCTTCCACGTATACCTAGTCCCTCCCCCCATTCTTAAAGTATGAAATGCTGAATACTTTCACGCATTTCAGAAACTGCTAATTAACTTGCTGGGGGTGGAGGGTACAGTAGCATCTCTTGAAGGTTGTGCCTGAAATTGCCGCTTTTCATACTCTGCAATACAGTCAGGATGCCAAAAACTGCTCCATTTCCTCTTTACACAGGAATAACAAAGCCTATTGTGTTTGGGTTGACAACCTGATTTAAGCCCTAGCAAAAACTACCATGAGTGGTTCTGCTATATTGACATGCCTGTGGGAAAGTTGCCACATTTCACCCTCAACCTCCTCAAGTGGTTCTGCCTTCCTTAAAAGTGCTCTGACTGTGAGTTGAGACAGTTCCTGGGAGCAGACAGTCAAAATGTGTATGGACTGCGTATAAAGTCCTGGGTTGAAAAGAGCCAGGAAGAAGGAATGGACCAGACTGTGCTGAAATTACATATCAGGATTCTTAATAGACTTACGTTCTTACATTTCTGAAATTCAAATGTGATTCAGGAGGCAAATCTACCTGGGACAGGGCACATTAATTTGAATGTCCTGGACCATTCATCAGATAGAAGATGCTGGAAGATCAACTCCCAATTTGTGGCTGGCTTCCCAGCAGCCTCTTTACTTCGTGGTATCTGGGAGCCAGAAGTATTCACATTTGATAACTCAAAAAGCAGAGCAATCAGCCAGGGCAAGTTGCTTTATTTTTGTTCACGGGTGTCCCTGTGCATTCCCAAACAAAATGAAGGTGAAGAGAGGAAGTGTGGAAAAGATAATGTCTTTCAGATTTCCATAATAGCTTTTGCGTGGACCACTTCTCATGGTTTGGTGGTGGGGGTTCAATTTTCAATACACAGAACAATCACCCAGGCCCTCCCCACAACTAAGGCTTTGGGAGATGTAGTAAAGAAGCAGTCCAGGTTCGATGTACAATACTGGATGCTTGGGGCTGGTGCACTGGGACGACCCAGAGGGATGGTACGGGGAGGGAGGAGGGTTCAGGATGGGGAACACGTGTATACCTGTGGCGGATTCATGTTGATATATGGCAAAACCAATACAATATTGTAAAGTTAAAAATAAAATAAAAAATATATACTACTACTACTAAGTCACTTCAGTCGTGTCTGACTCTGTGCGACCCCAGAGACGGCAGCCCACCAGGCTCCCCCGTCCCTGGGATTCTCCAGGCAAGAACACTGGAGTGGGTTGCCATTTCCTTCTCCAATGCATGAAAGTGAAAAGTGAAAGTGAAGTCGCTCAGTCGTGTCCGACCCACAGTGACCCCATGGACTGCAGCCTTCCAGGCTTCTCCGTCCATGGGATTTTCCAGGCAAGAGTACTGGAGTGGGGTGCCATTGCCTGCTGCTGCTGCTGCTGCTAAGTCGCTTCAGTTGTATCTGACTCTGTGCGACCCCATAGATGGCAGCCCATCAGGCTCCCCCGTCCCTGGGATATATATATAAATAAAAATAAAAAAAGAAGCAGGAAAGTGTATAATGTGTGCTCCAAACTGACATACACAGTAAAGCTGTGTGATTCAACCTTGCCACCTAAGATCATATGACCCAGCTGCCCAACAAATAAACCTTTGAATAAGAGGCCTCTGAAGAATAACAGTGATGCAAGAGGTAAGGATGAATCAAGGGGAAGCACACTTCTTTCAAATGGACTTGAACCAGTGCCCTGCCATGGTGGGAAGCGCCTGTCATATGATGATGGCTTTACTTTCCTTCAGTTGAGAAATAGAAGTGAGGTTCTGACTACTTGTCACCAAACTGCCTCAGGCTTTTTGGCAAATGTTAGCTCTGGTGCCCTGGACCATTTCCATCCTGGAGAATTATATTTGGCCTGGGTGTGGATTAAATTCAGCTCTAAGAGCTCAAACTCCTGGGTCACCACCGGCTACTTTGAGAACTGATTTTTTTCCCATTTGCCGCCCTCCTTTCTCTTTTAAATTTAAAGTAGTGTTAGGTAAATCACAAAATCTGCCTTGGAGATTACCTTCAGATTTATGCAAGCTACTTAGTTTATTGTGAAACACTCTGAAAACGAAAAAAGAAAAAGCCACTTAAGTACTTATAATTAATATACCTTTCTGTGATTCCAAATGAACCAGGTGTCCTTCACATTTCACCCTGGTCTGGTCTTGCTGTGAAACAGTTCTAATATGCTCTGTTTCCCCTCTGTATTTCAGAGATGGATGAAATATGTCTTCTATGCACTGAATATAGGCTATGATCTCAGAGCTCTCTGTGCCAGCAGAATCAGCCTGGAACTCAGCCAAAAGTTCTTCGTGATTAAAGGTGCCATCTGAGCACACAATATTTTTTTTAAGTCTTGCAAAATGGAAACATACTTTTATTATTTTAAGGTCACTGGCTTTAACACAAAACTGGCTTTAGCCTTTGGGGAAGGATCACTGAACTCAATTCCCCTCTTTTTCTTCCTTTCTTATCATCTTCCCTTGACCACATGTCTTCTGATAAGGCCAAGTCCATGCAGCTAAATAAACTCAATAAATGGAATTACAAGAAAACTCTACAAATTATCAGTTGCAGATTTCAGGACCTCCCCAACCGCATGCCTTATAAGTTAGGGAATATCAAGTTTTTGTGGAAAAGTTTGCCTTTAAAATGTTTAAAAAAAAAAAAGACAGTGCTAGTGGATCTTCTAGAAAGACATCTTCACTAGCAATTGATCATAATCTCTTGAGATGACAGTGCCTAACATCTTGTCTTTACTTTTTTTTTTTTCCCCCAGAATGATACTCCTTTTATTTGGCATTTGTAATTTTTTATCTCTCCTCTACATCTGTCTTGAAACTTGGGGAAAGGTTTAATCCTATCAACCCAAGGCAGTGAGAAATTATGCCATGAGATGAATGAGTGATTTTCATAGAAGTGGCATTTCTCCAGATGCTGCTCAATTCCTGAGTTTATAGGGCTCTCTTTTAGGGCTTCTTCAGACTCAACATGGTATATAGATCTCCCCACTTTGAGTTCTTTTTCAGCTTTGGGGATCACCAAAAACAGCAGGTCTTTCTCTAGCCTAACATGCTCGCCTCTTTTTGGTGTCTATCCTACTAGCAACACAATGTCCACCTGGACGGTGTGTTAAGCTGCTGCTGCAAACTTCCCCTCCATCAAGGCAACAGCTTTCAGTTCGGCTCTCACCAGGAGAGAGAGAGCAAATGAGATCCAAATGACAGGAACAACAGTCCAGGCTGTTTCACGAGGGCAGGCACAAACAGGGCAAGCAGCTGGTGAGCTCTGTTATCTTGTTTAATCTCCATAACCCTGAGAAGGGCTGTATTTTTATTTTCATTGTGTGTGTGTGTGTCTGTGTTAGTCACTCAGTCGTGTCCGACTCTTTGCGACCCCATGGACTGTAGCCTGCCAGGCTCCTCTGTCCATGGCGATTCTCTAGGCAGGAATACTGGAGTGGGTTGCCATTCTCTTCTCCAGGGGATCTTCCCAACCAAGGGATCGAACCTGGGTCTCCCCCATGGCAGGCGGATTCTTTACCATCTGTGCTACCAGGGAAGCCCCGTTCTCATTTTAGAGATGAGGAAATTGAGACCCAGAGCTGTAAGGAGACTGGTTCAAAGTCACACAGCCACTTAGTAGCAGACCCAGGATTAGAGCCCCAGGTCCTGACAATCAGCAAAAATGCCTTTCCCACTACATCACACAGCTTCTTTCTCCCCTTCATTCACTTAGCAAATGTTTACTGATGCTTCTAAACACTGGGGATAAAAAAATGAATAAGACAAAGTGCCTAACATTGATTCCTCCAGATTCCTCAGAGGAGGAGTCCAATTATATACCTGTAATTATAGAATTTCTTTTCCATGGGGATGGTCTTGATCCCTGTCTCCTGTACAATGTCATGAACCTCAGTCCATAGTTCATCAGGCACTCTATCTATCAGATCTAGTCCCTTAAATCTATTTCTCACTTCCACTGTATAATCATAAGGGATTTGATTTAGGTCATACCTGAATGGTCTAATGGTTTCCCCTACTTTCTTCAATTTAAGTCTGAATTTGGCAATAAGGAGCTCATGATCTGAGCCACAGTCAGCTCCTGGTCTTGTTTTTGCTGACTGTTTAGAGCTTTTCCATCTTTGGCTGCAAAGAATATAATCAATCTGATTTTGGTGTTGACCATCTGGTGATGTCCATGTGTAGAGTCTTCTCTTGTGTTGTTGGAAGAGGGTGTTTGCTATGACCAGTGCGTTCTCTTGGCAAAACTCTCTTAGCCTTTGCCCTGCTTCATTCCATATTCCAAGGCCAAATTTGCCTGTTACTCCAGGTGTTTCTTGACTTCCTACTTTTCCAGTCCCCTATAATGAAAAGGACATCTTTTTTTGGTGTTATTTCTAAAAGGTCATGTAGGTCTTCATAGAACCGTCCAACTTCAGCTTCTTCAGTGTTACTGGTTGGTACAAAGACTTGGATCACTGTGATATTGAATGGTTTGCCTTGGAAACGAACAGAGATCATTCTGTCATTTTTTAGATTGCATCCAAGTACTGCTGTCTGAGGAGGCCTTACAAATAGCTGTGAAAAGAGAAGTGAAAAGCAAAGGAGAAAAGGAAAGATATAAGCATCTGAATGCAGAGTTCCAAAGAATAGCAAGAAGAGATAAGAAAGCCTTCTTCAGCGATCAATGCAAAGAAATAGAGGAAAACAACAGAATGGGAAAGACTAGAGATCTCTCCAAGAAAATTAGAGATACCAAGGGAACATTTCATGAAAAGATGGGCTCAATAAAGGACAGAAATGGTATGAACCTAACAGAAGCAGAAGATATTAAGAAGAGGTGGCAAGAATACACAGAAGAACTGTACAAAAAAGATCTTCATGACAAAGATAATCACGATGGTATGATCACTCACCTAGAGCCAGACATCCTGGAATGTGAAGTCAAGTGGGCCTTAGAAAGCATCACTACGAACAAAGCTAGTGGAGGTGATAGAATTCCAGTTGAGCTATTCCAAATCCTGAAAGATGATGCTGTGAAAGTGCTGCACTCAATATGCCAGCAAATTTGGAAAACTCAGCAGTGGCCACAGGACTGGAAAAGGGCAGTTTTCATTCCAATCCCAAAGAAAGGCAATGCCAAAGAATGCTCAAACTACCGCACAATTGCACTCATCTCACACGCTAGCAAAGTAATGCTCAAAATTCTCCAAGCCAGGCTTCAGCAATATGTGAACCGTGAACTTCCAGATGTTCAAGCTGGTTTTATTTATTTATTTTTTTCCGCTAACCTTTATTAAGCATCCAAGCTGGTTTTAGAAAAGGCAGAGGAACCAGAGATCAAATTGCCAACATCCGCTGGATCATCGAAAAAGCAAGAGAGTTCCAGAAAAACATCTATTTCTGCTTTATTGACTGTGCCAAAGCCTTTAACTGTGTGGATCACAATAAACTGTGGAAAATTCTGAAAGAGATGGGAATACCAGACCACCTGACCTGCCTCTTGAGAAACCTATATGCAGGTCAAGAAGCAACAGTTAGAACTGGACATGGAACAACAGACTGGTTCCAAATAGGAAAAGGAATACATCAAGGCTGTATACTGTCACACTGCTTATTTAACTTATATGCAGAGTACATCATGAGAAACGCTGGGCTGGAAGAAGCACAAGCTGGAATCAAGATTGCCGGGAGAAATATCAATAACCTCAGATATGCAGATGACACCACCCTTAAGACAGAAAGTGAAGAGGAACTAAAAAGCCTCTTGATGAGAGTGAAAGAGGAGATTGAAAAAGTTGGCTTAAAGCTCAACATTCAGAAAACGAAGATCATGGCATCTGGTCCCATCACTTCATGGGAAATAGATGGGGAAACAGTGGAAAGTATCAGACTTTATTTTTGGGGGCTCCAAAATCACTGCAGATGGTGACTGCAGCCATGAAATTAAAAGACGCTTACTCCTTGGAAGAAAAGTTATGACCAACCTAGATAGCATATTCAAAAGCAGAGACATTACTTTGCCAACAAAGGTCTGTCTAGTCAAGGCTATGGTTTGTCCAGTGGTCATGTATGGATGTGAGACTTGGACTGTGAAGAAACCTGAGTGCTGAAGAATTGATGCTTTTGAACTGTGGTGTTGGAGAAGACTTGAGAGTCCCTTGAACTGCAGGGAGATCCAACCAGTCCATTCTAAAGGAGATGAGCCCTGGGTGTTCTTTGGAAGGAATGATGCTAAAGCTGAAACTCCAGTACTTTGGCCACCTCATGCAAAGAGTTGACTCATTGGAAAAGACTCTGATGCTGGGAGGGATTGGGGGCAGGAGGAAAAGGGGACGACAGAGGATGAGATGGCTGGCTGGCATCACCGACTCGATGGACGTGAGTTTGAGTGAACTCAGGGAGATGGTGATGGACTGGGAGGCCTGGTGTGCTGCAATTCATGGGGTTGCAAAGAGTCGGACACGACTGAGCGGCTGAACTGAACTGAACTGAATTATAGAATTACACTATAATAGGGAAACTGACAAAGTACTTTATAAGCCCCCAAAACAGTGATGATCTCTGCCCACATGCAGCAGAGTAAAGGCTTCCTAGAGGAGGTGATTTTTAGCCTGCCCTAAACTTGCATGCTCTCTTTACTTCTCAGTTTGTCAGATCCATTTGATTAGCTCAAAACCTGAAAAAGTTTCACTGAAAACTGACCCAAAGATCAGATTACCAGTCTCTCATTATTTTTAATCGGTCTGCAATAGCCCTCATAATCTCCCTGCTTTGCTTCTTCTGATTCATATTCTACAAAGTTAGATTGATGGCTCTAAATAAAAAATCTGGACATGTCACTCCCTTGCAGAAACTACCCAGTGCCCTGAGGATAAGGTTTCAGTCTCTTAGCCTGGCATTCAAGGCTTTGGTGGTCTAAGCCCTGCCTACCTCTCCAGTCTTCTCACACATTTATTTCTTCCCGTCCCTCCTAAGAACTAGCTATATTGAAATACTGCAGTTTTCAGAACAGTAGGAAATTTCTCCTCCATACAACACCCTCCACTTCAAAGTGGCAAACTCCCAGTTCTGTGCATCTGATCTTGAAGATTGTGCTCACTCAGTCCCCTGCATTGTCCTCTGTGCAGCCCTTAGCAGACCACACTCAAAGTGCCTGTTTCCAAGTCTAACTCTCCCCTCCGGCTCTTGGAGTTCCTCAGGGGTGGAGAGCATATCCTCAAGCCATCAGTGCCCTGCATCAGGCCTGGTGCACAGTGGGCAACCAGTGAATGTTCTTTGAGTGAATAAACGAAAATCACAAGAAGAAATGAAACCCTCCAAGAAGGTTCTGGGGCAGTCTAAGTTCAAGTTAGCCTGATAATCTTTTCTGTAGTTCCTCAATTGACTCTCATTTATTTAAAAGGACAAAAAGAAAATTTTAAATTATACAGTTATTGGTTACAGAAGTGCAAGGGGCAGATGGTGATGCCCTGCTGAGTGCCTCTAGGTCTTCACTGGAGACACTCAGTTCCACTGCCCTTTTATTTTATCAGCTGTGAATTGTTTGCAAAATTCCAAGCAGCTTGTAGGAAATTCAGAAAAACTCAGCAGCAGGAAGAGAAGCTGGTTTCATTTTCCAGTCCAGCTCATTTCTGAAATGTAACACCATATAGGGCTTTAAAGTATGCTCACTTTCTGTGGTCATTATTTCAATAGTTTGAAACAATTTGTAGTTCATGTGTGCTTTCTGGAATGTGCAATAATCTCCCTGTAATTCTAGGGCCTCAATCTAAAAACTGTCAGATATTTCACTGTTAGAGGACAAAATCAGTCCAGTTCCCATATTGGACAATTTTGGTTTAAAAAAAAACAAAAAACTAACAGCATTTTTCATTGATTCTATGAATCACCTCACCTCTATGAACAATAAAATCACAAACAGCCTTTAGAAATATTTTATAAAATATATGTATTCAAAGAAAAAGTCTTTTTGCAGCCTCCCCAGACACCTCTAGGGCTTCCCTGGTGGCTCAGATGATTAAGAATCTTCCCACAATGCAGGAGACCTGGGTTCAATCCCTGGGTTGGGATGATACCCTGGAGAAGGAAATGGCAAACCACTCCAGTGTTCTTGCCTGGAGAATCCCATGGACAGAGGTTGCAAAGAGTCGGACATGATTGAATAACTAACACATACATACACACAGACACTTCTCCATGGGCATCTTGGGAAACCTGGGAAAATGATGCAACCTCTAGAGCTTAAAGATCACCATTTGAGTAATAAAAATACCAGCATGGAATGTAAAAGGCCTGGTCATGTGTGTGTTCAGAGCTAAGAATTTGATTGAAAAATGATACACTCATAATGACTTTCTTTTAATTCGAGGGTAGAAACTACCTTGTATTCTGCTCATCTTATGCTTCTTGCAAAGGAATCAGCCTACACAGATCACTATTATTCCCCAAACTTCATCCAGGATCCTGTTTCTCCCTCTCTCAATACCAATGTGTGAAATTCTAAATTATGCAGTCTTGTTGTTCAGTCACTAAGTTGTGTGCAACTCTTTGTGACCCCATGAACTGCAGCATGCCAGGCTTTCCTGTCCTTCACCATCTGCCCAGGTTTGCTTGAACTCATGTCCGTTGAGTTTGGTGATGCCATTCAACCATCTCATCCTCTGTCATCCCCTTCTCCTCTTGCCTTCAATCTTTCCCAGAATCAGGGTCTTTTCCAATGAGTCAGTTCTTTGCATCAGGTGGCCAAAATATTGCAGCTTCAGCTTCAGCATCAGTCCTTCCAGTGAATATTTAGGACTGATTTCCTTTAGGATTGACTGGTTGGATCTCCTTGCTGTCCAAGGGACTCTGAAGAGTCTTCTCCAGCACCACACTTCAAAAGCATCAATTCTTCAGCCCTCAGCCTTCTTTATGGTCCTATTCTCACATCCCTACATGACTACTGGAAAAACCATAACTTTGACTAGAGGGACTTTTGTTTGCAAAGTGATGTCTCTGCTTTTCAATATACTGTTTAGTTTTGTCATAGCTTTTCTTCTAAGGAGCAAACATCTTTTAATTTCATGGCTGCAATCACAATCTGCAGTGATTTTGGAGTCCAGGAAAAAAAAGCCTGTCACTGATTTCTTTGTTTCCCCATCTATTTGCCATGAAATGATGGGAAGTGAAGTGAAGTCGCTCAGTCGTGTCCGACTCTTTCCAATCCCATGGACTGTAGCCTACCAGGCTCCTCCGTCCCTGGGATTCTCCAGGCAGGAATACTGGAGTGGGTTGCCATTTCCTTCTCCAGGAGATCTTCCCAACCCAGAGATTGAACCTGGGTCTCCCGTATTGCAGGCAGACGCTTTACCATATGAGCCACCAGGAAAGTGATGGGACTGGATGCCATTATCTGATTTTTCTGAATATTGAGTTTTAAGCCAGCTTTTTCACTCTCCTCTTTCACCTTCATCAGAGGCTCTTAAAAAAAAAAAAAAAAGAAAAAGAGGCTCTTGAATTCCTCTTTGCTTTCTGCCATAAGGGTGTGTCATCTGTGTATCTAAGGTTACTGATATTTCTCCCTGCAATCTTGATTCCAGCTTATGATTCATCCAGCCCAACATTTCACATGATGTAGTAGGCATATAAGTTAAATAAGCTGGGTTACAATATACAGCCTTGAGGTATTCTTACCCAGTTTTGAACCAGTCTGTTGTTCCATGTCTGGTTCTAACTTGCTTCTTGACCTGCATACAGGTTTCACAGGAGACAGGTAAAGTGATCTGGTATTCGCATCTCCTTAAGAATGTTCCAGTTTGTTGTGATCCACACAGTCAAAGGCTTAAGTGTAGTCAATGAAGCAGAACTATATGTTTTTCTGGAATTCTCTTGCTTTTTCTATGATCTAATGGATGTTGGCAATTTGATGTCTGTTTCCTCTGCCTTTTCTAAATCCAGTTTGTACATCTGGAAGTTCTCAGTTCACATATGGTTGAAGTCTAGCTTGAAGGATTTTGATCATGTGAATTTGCTAGCATGTGAACTGATTGCAATTGTGCGGTAGTTTGAACATTCTTTAGCATTGTCCTTCTTTGGGATTAGAATGAACACTGACCTTTTCCAGTCCTGTGGCCACTGCTTAGTTCTCCAAATTTGCTGGCATATTGAGTGCCGCACACAGGATTTGAAATAGCTCAGCTGAAATTCCATTGCTTCTACTAGCTTTGTTAATAGTAATGCTTCCTGAGACCCACTTGACATCACACTCCAGGATGTCTGGCTCTAGGTTAGTGACCACACCATCATGGTTATCCAGGTCATTAAGATCTTAGAGCTAAGTGTGTGGGCTAAGTCACTTCAATCATGTTCTGACTCTTTGCAACCCTATGGACTGGGACCCACCAGGCTCCTCTGTCCATGGGATTCTTCAGGCAAGTATACTGGAGTGGTTGCCATGCCCTCCTCCAGGGATTTTCCCAACTCAGGGATTGAACCCCTATCTGTTACAACTCTTGCACTGGCAGATGAATTCTTTACCACCTGGCGTGCTTCGATTCATGGGGTAGCAACGAGTCGGACACGACTGAGCGACTGAACTGAACTGAATTGAGGACCACCTGGGAAGTAAAGCGCCTAAGATCCTGGGAATAGAAGTAAAAGCACCTTAGATATTCCCAGTACAAGGAGCTAGGAGTTCAAAAGCAATATATTTTCATATAGTGAGGAAGAAAAAAAAAGAAAATATAATCATGAAACCATTTGGATGTTGTTTTAGAGGCTGTGAAGAGCTCCAGTACTATAGTCCTTTATTGTTCAGTGCAGAAAAGAAGTCAGAGAGAAGCAAAGTGACAGATAAGAAGTGATTTATTAGAACAGGAGGCTTGTGAGGCTTATAAGCAGGCAGGCAATGGGGTGCCATGCCCCCAAAACTCACTGGGCTATAATTTTATTATCAAAGGAAAAGTGGGGAGAAAGAGAACTTCTTTGTCTTTCTTTAGTAGACATCATGCTTTCATCATCAGCTTCTCCTCAAGGTTGGGCAGGGGAGCTTTTTTTGTCCCTACGCGGTCAAGCTAGGTCCACAAATTATTGTTTTTTATGTGTGCAGAGAGCATGTCCTAGGGATCATTAACTTACTGAGCTCATTGGGCAGGATGTAAGGCTCATGCCACCATTGTTTTATTGTTTGGGAGCGTTCTTGTGCTTCTGCTGGCTGGTTGGTGCTTCTGTTGGTTGGTTGCTAAGTAAGCCTACTTGGTTTTGTGGTTAAGCAAGCCTGCTTTCTTGAGTAATTGTTAACTTATAGGGGTCTCCCATATTTTTTCTACTTACAATCCCCTGGGGAGATTTACTGTTTAATCACCTACTTTGCCCCTTTATTCTGTTGATATCATTGTCCCCTTCAGGTGTTTACCCTCTTATGCTTAAAAGAGCGTAAGGGGCAATGATCAATCATTAGTTACTTCTCGCTGAGATGAGGCATAGGCCTGTCTAGGGAAGGAGTAAAGCACCTTGCTGACTGTCCCTTCTATACTGGGAGAATTTCAAGTCAATGTCACTCTGGTTGGCATCATCCTTTTAGCCCTCTTAGATGTAAAACACTGGAGGATGAGTCCACAAAAAAGATATAAGTGAAAAGAAATACAGCAATAAGCATTAGAAAAGTTGTTAAAGGAGATTATATCCATGATTTTGAAGATCTAAACCATTTCCCCCATCACTTAAAGCCTCAATCTGTTTGTTTTTGGTTAGTCCCAGAATCTCAGTGTTTTATATTAATACCTTAGGGTCTATGACGGAGAAGGCAATGGCACCCCACTCCAGTACTCTTGCCTGGAAAATCCCATGGACGGAGGAGCCTGGTGAGCTGCAGTCCATGGGGTCGAAAAGAGTCGGATACGACTGAGCGACTTCCCTTTCACTTTTCACTTTCATGCATTGGAGAAGGAAATGGCAAGCCACTCCAGTGTTCTTGCCTGGAGAATCCCAGGGACGGGGAAGCCTGGTGGGCTGCCGTCTATGGGGTCGCACAGAGTCGGACACGACTGAAGCGACTTAGCAGCAGTAGCAGCAGCAGGGTCTATGGAGTCTTTTATTTCAGTTATAGATTTAATCTGTTTTTAAAAAATTTGTGTTAATATCCTTTGGTGATAAGGGTAGCTTCCTTGTCCCTTGAGACACAAAGTGGCCCCTAATCTAGTTAATAAGTCCCTTTCATTAGAGAAACAGGACTATCAAGCACAAACAGAAAGGAATAAAGAAACAACCAGCCATTGATATGGCACAAAAGGGGTCCCAGAAAAGTGTGCCCTTGTCTCTTTCTTGATACTCCCACTACATATTTCTTATAGTTGTTAAGGTTTCCAATACTTTGGGTTAAGACCAAGAAGGTTGGACCAGTGTCTATGAGAAATTTATCAAGTGGCTCACCCCTTCAGTGTCCACATGAGGCTCAGCATTGGTTATGTAGATGGCCCCACTAGGCAGAGCCACTTTTGGCCTTGGGCCTCATTAGTATTTTGATTGTGAAACCATTAAAGGCTGAGGGGCTCCCATTGCTCTCTGGCATCTGGGGCATTCCCTCTGTCAATGTCCTGGCTATTTGTAAAGGGCACATCGATCACAGTATTTCCTCCAGCATCCTTTCTGTCCACACAGGGCCTACTGATTTTCTTTGGATACCCATGGGCCTTGTGGTCTACCACAGCCAAATGGGCCTGGAAAAGCCAGCCTCCCCTTTGGTGGTCTCTGAGTGGAGGAAGCCATTGTCATCATTTGAGCCTTTCATTTATCCCTCTGGATGCATTCAGCCTTTTTGGCCATATCCGCATTATTGAAAACTGAATAAGCCCATTGGAGCAAATCGCTCTTAAGGAGTCTGAGGACCCACAGTTGTTTTTTGAATTTTGCACCTAATGTCTAAGGCAGACTGAACTGTAAATGAAATGCATAGCTGAAAGGGCATATCCCTTGGCAGATTAGGGATCATTTGTATACTTTTTCAAAGCTTCCTTTAATCTCTCTTGAAAAACATAGGATTTTCATCTGGTCCCTGTTGGACTTATTTCACTTTTTCATAATTGATGTTTCACTGTAAGTTTTTATACCTGCTGTTAAACAATTAATCATATAGTCCCATCTATCCCTGTCAGTAAAATTTATCTGGTGATTCCATTGTGGATTTGCCTCAGGGACAGCATTATTCCCCATCTGGTGTGCTCTATGGCCCTCTGGGCTTGGGCTGCCATTTGGTTCGCACGGGCTCTGGCTATAATATCCTCAACTGTATGTAGCCTTGGCTCCCACCTTTGAGACAGCCCTTGTTGGAGCAGCTATTTTTATGGATGTAGCAGTTTTCACTGGAGCAATAGCTACCTATCCAAAAGTTTCTTTCCCATGTCAAAATCTACCATGTAATTTAATCAAGGTTTATATTTGTAACTTTAGATGTTATCTCTTCCAAAGTAGTCTCCCAACCAGGTGTCAATGCCTGAGAACCTGATGCAAAGGAATAGGACAGAAGGACAGAAGGTGCCCCAGTGATGGTGACAGTGAGTGAGAACTGGTCTGGCTGCAAACTGGAAATAAAGGGTCAGCACTTGTAAGAGTCGAAAGGAGAGGAAGACTGACATCAGGCCTCAGGAAGCCCTCCATGGGGCCCTTTCAGAAATTGAGGGGAAAGTACCTTAAGTCTTGGAAGTTGATTCCCTTTAGTGTTCTTGGGCGTGATATACTGAAGAATACCTGTAAGAGGTTTTTTTATCTAGGTGGGACACAGTCCTTTAAATGATTTCTTTTTTTAACATATAAGTTCCCTGATTATAAATTATATGCATTTAATCTTTATCCAAAGATAGATTACAGTGATCAGCTTCAGTAACAAGCTTAAAATACCTTAATAACTTAGTTAAGCTTTATAATAATATAACAACATAGAGCTATTTGAAAAGTGTGTTTTAGGCAGTAGATATGGACCTCAAGTAGTAAAACTAAAATTTATTATCTATTAAAACATAACTTTTTTCCTCTAAAATTACCCTGAAAGTGAAAGTGGCTCAGGCATGTCCAACTCTTTGTGACCCCATGAACTGTAACCTGCCAGGCTCCTCTGTTCATGGAATTCTCCAGGCAAGAATACTGGAGTGGGTAGCCATTCCCTTCTCCAGAGGATGTTCCCAACCCAGGTATCGAACCCAGGTCTTCCACACTGCGGGTGGCTTCTTTACCGTCTGAGCCACCAGGGAAGCCCAAGAATACTGGAGTGGGTAGCCTATCCCTTCTCCAGGGGATCTTCCCAACCCAGGGATCAAACTGGGGTCTCCTGCAGGTGGATTCTTTACCAGCTGAGCTACCAGGGAAGCCCAAAATTGCCTTTATTTTTACCAAATATAGCCAAGTTAAGATTGATTTGTTTGTAAAATAAATCTGGCTAATTTATCACAGAGGCTTGTATAATTTGTCCAACAAAGTGGGTGCCGATTTACAGCTTAATTTTTCTCATTTAATACTGAAACCATGTAACCCATGGTTACAACCCAAGATTAGGACTTGAACTCACATAACCCAAAACTCCAACCCAGCCATAAGCCAGATTGGACTTGAACCCAGGGTCTTTTAATTGGAGCTTACACATCTAGTTTCAGGACTTAATGAAGTTTAGGTTTTTGATGTCTCATCACAGAAAATATTCAGTGAGAGACAAAGTGATGAGTATTTATTTAACAAGAAACTCTTTTCGTAGACAGAATGTGGGCCATCTTGAAAGGCAAGGGCCTTGTGAGAAACACATAGTCTTGAGTTTTAATCAAGTATAGGAGAAAAGTCTCAGAATTTAGCTGGTTTCTTGCCAAATAAACTGAGAGAGAACAATGAATTTTTCTAGTGAATGTAGTAAAAAGTTTTCTGGAATTAAAAGGAAAAGAAATGGAGTACAAACAGATACAGAGCATAGAAGGAAAACCTCAGAGTGAAAGAGCAGAGTATAGATGACTAAATTCTGTAACATCATGTAGTAGCTGGCTTTATCCCAGGCTTGCTGTTGGATGTGCACAAACATAACCATCTCACTGCTGTTTTATGTTTCCATGTGGCCAGGATTCAACTCTGACCAAAGCAAGCCAGACAGTGAAATTCCTTCCTTTTCACATGGCATTTCTCTTGACCCCTGCAACAAGATCCCTTCGGCATCTCTAAACATCCACACCACCTTTTTATAGCAACTCATGCTGATTGCCACCATTCCTCCAGTTTCCTGTCTTTAGACATTCATACCATTGTCTTCCTGGCCTGTACCTGGAAAGCCAGTCAGAGGCCCAAAGCATTCAGAGTGGATCAGGCTGACTGAAATGGGCTATCGGGGGTGAAGCATCCTCCTTGGAACTCCTAGCCCATGGCATCCCATGCCCCTACCAGGACCCAACCCCTTATTCTTATCTTACCACAGTCCTGTCATGGTCACCATTTGAAACCGTTTTTGGTGTTGTTTCAGGGGGATCCAAAGAGCTCCAGTACCATAGTCCTTTATGTCTCAGCACAGAAAAGAATTCAGTGAGAAGCAAAGTGATAGATAAGAAGTGATTTATTAGAATAGGATGCTTGTGAGGCTTACAAGTGACTGGCAAGGTGGTATCGTGCCCCAAGAACTTACTGAGCTATGGTTTTATAATCAAAGGAAAAGTGAAGAGGGGGAGAACTTCTTTGTCTTTCCTGAGTAGACGTCATGCTTCCATCATCAGCTCTTCCTCCAGGTTGAGCAGGGGAGTTTTCTTGTCCCTACATGGTCAAGATAGGTCCACAGATTATTGTTTTTTATATGTGCAGGCAGCATACCCTAGAGATCATTAACTTACTGAGCTCAGTGGGCAGTGGGTCTCATGCCACCATTGTTTTATTGTTTGGGGGCATGTGTCATGCTTCTGCAATATGGTTTTGTTGCTAAGCAAGCCGGCTTGGTTTGAAGTTAAGCAAACCTGCTTTCTTTTTTAAATTTTTTTAAACTGGAGGATAATTGTTTTACAGTGTTGTGGTGGTTTCTGCCATATATCAATGCAAATTAGTCATAGCTATGTGTATATATATATGTATATATATACACACACACACACATATCCCCTCCCACTTAGCCTCCCTCTCACCCCCACTGCCATCCCACCCCTTGTTACAGAGCGCTAGGCTGGGGCTTCTTGTATTATACAGAAGCTTCATAGTAGCATTCTATTTTACACATGGTAGTACATACATGTCAAGGCTTCCATTCTCTACATGTGTATCTCAATCCTTCCCTGCAGATAGGGTTGTCAGTACCATCTTTCTAGATTCCATATATATGCATTAATATATGACATTTGTTTTTCTGAACCTGCTTTCTATAGTAGCCATCAACTTACAGGGGTTTCCAATATATTTTTTATTTACCATCCCCTAGTGGGATTAACTGGGCTTCCCTTGTGTCTCAGCTGGTAAAGAATCTGTCTGCAATGCAGGAGACCTGGGTTCGATCCCTGGGTTGGGAAGATCCCTGGAGAAGGGAAAGGCTACCCACTCCAGTATTCTGGCCTAGAGAATTCCATGAACTATACAGTTGTTGGGGTCGCAAAGAGTTGGACACGACTGAGCAACTTTCACTTCAGTGGGATTAACTATTTAATCACCTACTCTGTCCCTCTACTCTGTCCCTATCAACTGGTCATCACATATATCAAATATGTAATATGATAATTATACCCAAAGTAGATTTATTAAATGTTAAAGGTAGAAGGGAAGAACAATCAAAATGATAAGCTCTTTCAGTTCAATTGAAATCCTTTCATGATCTAGAGTTTATGCTGAGTACTCAGCAAGAGCACCGAAGAATTGATGCTTTCGAACTGTAGTGCTGGAGAAGACTGTTGAGAGTTCTTGGATTGCAAGGAGATCAAACCAATCAATCCTAAAGGAAATCAACTCTGAATATTCATTGGAAGGACTGATGCTGAAGCTGAAGCTCCAATACTTTGGCCACCTGATGTGACAAGAGGACTCATTGGAAGACTCTGATGCTGGGAAAGGTTGGAGGCAAAACAAGAAGAGAGCAGCAGAGGATGAGATGGTTAGATAGCATCACCAACTCAATGGACATGAATTTGAGCAAACTTCAGGAGATAGTGAAGGACAGGGAAGCTGGTGTGCCACAGTCCATAGAGTCAAAAAGAGACACAACTTAGCAACTGAACGAACAACACTTAAAAGACACTATTCTGTCCCCGATGAACCCATCATCTAGTAAGGGAGACTCATGAACAAGTAGTAATACATTCACCAACCCTTGTGCTTTTTTCATTTTTTTAAATCAAAGTATAGTTGATTTACAATGTTTCAGGTGTAAAGAAAAGTGATTCAGTTATATGTTCCCTTTCAGATTGTTTTCCATTATAGATTATTATAAGATATTGAATATAGTTCCCTGTGCTATACAGCAGGTCCTTATTGTTTATCTATTTTATATATAATAGTATGTATCTGTTAATCCCAAATTTCCAATTTATCCTTCCCTCCCAACCCTCATACTTTTAGACTAGCTAACTCTCCTGAGGCCAAAAGATCAGGGCAAGACAGCGCACTCTATTTACTCTCTCCATCTTCTGCAATAGCTTTACTATTTAGCCTCTTCCTGATCTCCTTGACTATTATCTTAACCTCACACTCTTCACTGATTCTGTTCTTGTAGCACTGATTTCTGGCTGTGTTCCCTAACCACAACTCAAATGTTTCTTGTCTTCTTTTCCAGGGCAATGGAGGAATCTAGCTCCATATCCTACCCTGATATAGGGCCTTGATGTTTCTTATGAGTTCTCCCAGGACTCTGCAAATGAGAATCATATGATACTATATCCATGAATTGCTCTTTATCTGAAATCTCAGCTCAAATAGACAACTCTCTCCAGCCCTCCCTGACCTCTTTTTTTTTTTTGACCAGGCATAGGCATTGGAGGAAAAGGAATTACATCTAATACCACTGTAGTGAATAGTGGCCCCCCAAAAATATGTCTACATCCTAACCCTTCAGAAACTCTGAATGTGGTCTTATTTGGACAGAGGGTCTTTGCAGACATAAAGATCTTAAAATGAGATCATCCTAAATTTAGAGTGAGTGCTAGATCCAAAGGCAGGTACCATAAGGAAAAAGGCAAGGGGATATTTGAGACACAGAGGGAAAGACAGTGTGAAGCACAAGCATAAACTGGAGTGATGCACATCCAAGCCAAGAAACACCAAGAATTTCCCACAACCACCAAAAGGTAGGAGACGGGCATAGACCAGATTCTCCTTCAGAGTCTTTAGAAAGAACCAATACTACCAACAACTTGATTTTGGACTTTTAACTTCCAAAATTGTGATAGAATATATTTTTGCTGTTTTAATTCACCCAATTTGTGGTTATTCATTATTCTAGCCCTAGGAAACTAATACATTGCCCAATAATTTAATTTTTAAAGACATTTTAAAAACAAGATATAGAAAGAATATAACTTCAAACTAAAGGACCATCCTTCCCAAGAAATGTTTGTAAGTCACTTTATTTTTCTTTTTATTTACTTATTTATTTATTTTTGGTGGTGCTGGGTTTTCGTTGCTTCGTGGGCTTTTCTCTAGTTGTGGTGAGTGGGGGCTACTCTCTAGTTTGGTGCTCGGGTTTCTCGTCGCGTTGGCTTCTCTGGGTGTGCAGCATGGGCTCTAGGGCATGGGGGCTTCAGTAGTTGTGGCTCATGTGCTCAGCAGTTGTGGTTCCTGGGCTCTAGAGCACAGGCTCAATAATTGTGTGTGTGGGCTTAGTTGTTCTGCAGCATGTGGGATCTTCCCAGATCAAAGACCAAACCCATGTCTCCTGCATTGGCGGGCAGATCCTTACCACTGAGCCACCAGGGAAAACCCTGTAAGTCGCTTTGAATATGCTATTCAAACTGATGAAACATTGTCACAGGCTAGCCCCAATACCAGGAACCACAGGCCTGACCCAAGGTGTATCTTTTTAACAATTTTCTCCCAGTACCTTCAATTGTCTTTCTTCCTTGTCCTTCCAAAAAGTCACACTGCCAAAGCCAAATTCCAGATCAAAATATGCCACCAGGGAAGCCCTATACTCTGGCAGCTGGGCTTAGATTTAAAAAAGAAAAAAAGTTTACCAAGTTCATTCTGGGCTGGTCTCTAGTCATAACTTCAGTTTCTTTTACTTATTCTCAATGTGCTTTCTCAGTTGTTCCAAACCTTCACCCTCAGATCAGTAAATGTAACCTGGCCTTTTATTTCAGAGACCATCAGGCTTAAGGCCTCCCTCCTTACATCTCCTCCAGAGCTTAGCAACTAGTACCATCATTGTTCCTTGCCTTCCTCTCTGAAGGAGTATGTCTCTCCTCCAGTTGAAAGCCAGTCACCCTTTCTGACCTCTGGGTAGCACCCTCATCAGCCTTCTAAAGTACTCTTACTCCTGTCTACCCAAATGCCTACTAGATAGCCCCAGAACACCTCAAAATTATGCCTAAGCCAGTTTCTTTTCTAGTTGGGTGACAGGGTCAGATGGGAATGTAGGCCAAGGAGAAGAGCATGTACAAAGGCCCAGAAGAGAGCATGTGTCTCTTGTGTGTGTGTTCAGTCGTGTTTGACACTTTGCGACCCTATGGATTATAGTTCACCAGGCTCCTCTGTCCATGGGATTTTCCAGGCAAGAATACTGGAGTGAATTGCCATTTCCTACTCCAAGGGATCTTCCCAGCCCAGGGATCCATCCCATGTCTCCTGCATCTCCTGCATTGCAGGCAGATTCTTTACTGTCTGAGCCATTAGGGAAGCCAGTGTCTCTTGGGAACCCTGGAAATTGTGTCATGAAGGAGGTAGAGGGATGAAGCACAAGGTAAACATGAAGAGCCTTGTAAGCCAAGATAAAGAATGCATTTTTTTTTTTTTTTTGGCTTCACCACAGAGCTTGCAGGATCTTAATTCCCCTACCAGAGGTTGAACCCTGGCCCTCAGCAGTGAAAGCACAAAGACCTAACCACTGGACCACCAGGGAATTCCCAAGAATGCATTCCTTATGTTCAGAGCAATGAGGGCAGATTTGTATTCAAGAATCATTACAGATTGCAGAGTGAATTAAAGATACAAACTGAAAATCATTTGAAGATAAAACATCGTTGAAACAATATAGGCAAAAGAGGGAGAGCCATGGGTAGATTTGAAAGGTGTTTCTCATGGTAAAGAACCCTCCTGCCAATGCAGGAGACACAACAGACACAGGTTCAGTCCCTGGGTCAGGAAGATCCCCTTGAGGAGGACGTGGCAACTCACTACAGTATTCTTGCCTGGAAAATCCCATGGACAGAGGAGCCTGGCGGGCTACAGTCCATAGGGTCACACAGAGTTGGACATGACTAAAGCAGTGTAGCATGAACACACATAGGAGGTAAAAAAAGGCCACATTTGGTGAGGATTAGGTAATCAGCAAATCCCCATCCTAAAAAACTACTCACTACAAAATAAGATTACAACTTTTCTGTGGAGAATCTTTCTCTTTATTGGTAGTATTTTCCTCCTCTGCTTTTCCAGGTGGTACACTCACTTCTGGGACCTCATTGGGTAGATTAACCAGCCCCAAGAATACTGTTTATGAGTTAAGGCTTGAGGGTGTCAGTGGATTGATGACCCAGACTGCTTGGTCAATTGCCCCATTGTGGACGGAGGAGCATGGCAGGCTTCAGTCCATGGGGTCGCTAAGAGTCGAACATGACTGAGCGACTTCACTTTCACTTTTCACTTTCGTGCACTGGAGAAGGAAATGGCAACCCACTCCAGTGTTCTTGCCAGGAGAATCCCAGGGACGGGGGAGCCTGGTGGGCTGCTGTCTATGGGGTCGCACAGAGTCGGACACGACTGAAGCGACTTAGCAGCAGTAGCAGCAGCAGCAGTACACACTGCGGAGAAGGCAAAGGCACCCCACTCCAGTACTCTTGCCTGGAAAATCCCATGGACGGAGGAGCCTGGTGGGCTGCAGTCTATGGGGTCGCGAAGAGTTGGACACGACTGAGTGACTTCACTTTCACTTTTCACTTTCATGCATTGGAGAAGGAAATGGCAACCCACTCCAGTGTTCTTGCCTGGAGAATCCCGGGGACCGCGGAGCCTGGTGGGCTGCTGTCTGTGGGGTCGCACGGAGTCGGATAGGACTGAAGCAACGCAACAGCAGCAGTACACACTGCTGAATATCTTTCTCCAGTTCAATGTGACATTCCTTTCTCCAATTTGCACATGACCTTGCCACTGGCCTTAGTTGAGGGACACAGGTTGAGTTAAATTTTCTTTCACAAATATTTGCGAACATTGGGTTAGCCAAAATAAGAATTGGTCTCTCCAGGGGTTTGGATCTGTAGCATGGAATCTCTGAAGCTGGCCAGTGTTCAGAAAGCCAGAGAAGGATTAAGGAAACACTCTGAAAGGAACAGAGATGTAGAATGGAAAGGACCTGATCAATAGTCAATTTCTTGAGTCTCCAGCCTCCTAATGCCCAGCTTTGTCCCTGTTCTAAGGTCAGGCTCACCTCTAACATTTGCAGGGCCCAGGACAGCAATATAAATAGAAGCACACATACCATATGTCAAAATACTTTAAAATTATAAATCGAAGGAACAAGTGATTAAACTAAATGTATTCTATGCTCCTATCTTGCCAAATATACCTCTATGCAAACCTGAAAGACTACGTTCAAATTTAGAATTCACAAATCCTTGGATTTCTGACTCCCATCTCTTTTCACCCCGTCTTCATTCTGCACTGTGAAGGGGATCCTTGTGCACATATCCAATCTCCTTCTATCCGTTCCACTATAAACAGCTGTCCCTTGACCACCCCTTGGGTCTAAAGGTATTGATGTTGACAATTCTGTCTGTCCTTAGAACAGATCCAGGGAAAAGACCCAGTGCAATCTTGGAAACAGGCTTGGGGCCAGTTGGGTGAAGAACTCCAAGAGCATGGTCTAAAAGAAGGAAGCAAAGGCTCTTGGTGGATAAATTCCCTTAACTATACTGATTTCTCATCTGACAAGGAGAAAGTCTGTGTGCCCTGCCCTGCCCTGCCTCTCTTTCTCAGTTCTAATAGGGGCTGTTTATACAAATTCCTTGTTTAAGTAGGCTCCAACTAGATTGTTACTTGCAACCCAAGAATCCTAAATAAGGCTGCTGTCTTTACCCTCTGAACAACTGTCCAATTTCCTATCTCTGTTCCCTGTAAGGCCGCTAGTATTGACAGGAGGTAGAGAAGGTCATGGCAACCCACTCTAGTTTTCTTGTCCAGTATTCATAATAGAGGAGTTTGGTGGGTTACAGTCCATGGGGTCGCAAAAAGTTGGACGCAACTGAGTGAATGAGCAGTGACAGGGGGAGGGCTTCCTCATGAACCCTAATGCCTACCAAGTGGGCCAGAAGAAAGGAGGATTGATTCCTCCATTAGTAGTAAGTTATTTTGGTCAATCGCTGTGACTTTCCTCTCTCACTGGCTATTTGTTATACTTCTGATTATCTATTTTGAGCTTCATGCTGCTGCTGCCGCTAAGTCGCTTCAATCATGTCTGACTCTGTGCGACCCCATAGATGGCAGCCCACCAGGCTCCCCAGTCCCTGGGATTCTCCAGGCAAGAACACTGGAGTGGGTTGCCATTTCCTTCTCCAATGCATGAAAGTGAAAAGTGAAAGTGAAGGCACTCAGTCATGTCCAACTCTGCGTGACCCCATGGACTGCAGCCTACCAGGCTCCTCCATCCATGGGATTTTCCAGGCAAGAGTACTGGAGTGGAGTGCCATTGTCTTCTCCATGGGCAGCCTCAAATCCTAAAAGAGCATTTTATTTCATTCTTGCATTTTCTGGCACCATACTCAACATCATATTAGAGTTTATGGGCCATGCCTCCCATCTGACTTGGGAGTCCTCCAAAACGGAATTTCAAATATTCGGTACTACACCATTTATCAGGTCTTGAAGCCATCTCTGTTGGAGGATGTTCTAGTCCTCTCCTTTGGGAAGTTCTGAGTATTTTCTTTGGAGAGAACCCACACACACATATACTAGGCTTGGCTCCTGTCCATGATTCCTCTCTCCAACTCTACACCCACACTTAGGATGGTAATGATCTGCCTTCGACCACATAGTCAAATGTCACCACGTTCATGGTGTAAGTCTTCCTGCTAGACCTGTGTCAGAGCCTGATTCTTGGCGGCCTATGAATATAACTAGTGAAGAAAAACCACTGGCATGCTTACAGGTCAATAATAGCCAGGTACCAGAAGCAACCTGGGCTTCCCTGATGGCTCAGATGGTAAAGAATCAGCCTGCAATGCAGGAAACCTGGGTTTGATCCCTGGAGAAGGGAATGACAATGCACTCCAGTATTGTTGCCTGGAGAATTCCATGGACAAAAGAGCCTGGTGGGCTACAGTCCATGGGGTCGCAAAGAGTCGGACACAACTAAGTGACTCACACTGACTGACCAGAGCAATCAACCTAGGACTGGGAAACACGTGGACAAATGAGATTAGTCCAGCACTTGACACACCTGCTGTCTCAGAATTTACCTGTGATTTCCCACTTTCAATCCAGAAACTCTGTTTTAAATGGTGTTCCATTTGTTCCATTTAAATGGTGTCTCACTATCAGACAGACTTGATAACAAGAACTGTAGACCTTCTCTCTTCTTTATTTTTCTAACATAGCACCTACTTAGACGTCCTCAAAACTGATATTAGTGTGCATCAGCAATTGCTAGAACAACCTTAAGCTAAGGAGCTCAGCAAAGTCGCCAAGGCCTTGAATTCCCAAAAGGGGTCAAGGGAGTAAGGCATTTGACTTCCTTCTGGAAGCTGACTTATGAATTGGCACCCTGGGTCTGTCCTGATAATGCCAAGTTAGAACACAAGACTTCTGTAATCCTGGAAGAGTTCTTCATAAACATTATGAATATTTCCATATTTTCATAGTTGATAGGGTAGGACTAGTTGTTAATAATAGAGATCTTCTCATGGCCTGTTTTTGCACACTGTGTGACATTACATGTCATTCTCTTTTACTGAGATCGACTTGTAAAGTCTCCCATGTGTTCTAGTATCACTATTGTATTAGCATGACATTTTCAGATTTAAGTGACAGGAATCTTTGTCGTCGTTGTTCAGTTGCTAAGTGGTATCCAACTCTTCACCACCCCATAGACTGCAGCACAACAGGCTTCCCTGTCCTTCACTATCTCCTGGAGTTTGCTCAAATTCATGTCCATTGAGTCGATGATGCCATCCAACCATCTCATCCTCTATTACCCACTTCTCCACCTGCCCTCAATCTTTCCCAGCATCAGGGTCTTTTTTCAGTGACTTGGCTCTTCACATCAGGTGGCCAAAGCATTGGAGCTTCAGCTTTATTACCAATCCTTCCAATGAATATTTAGGGTTGATTTCCTTTAGAATTGACTGGTTTGATCTCCTTGCAGTCCAAGGGACACTCAAGAATTTTCCCCAGCACTAGAGTTGGAAAGAATCAATTCTTCAGTGCTCAGCCTTCTTTGTGGTTCAACTTTCACATTCATACATGACTACTGGAAAAACCACAGCTTTGACTATATGGACCTTTGTTGGCAAAGTGATGTCTCTGTTTTTTAATACTCTGTCTAGATTTGTCATAGCTTTTCTTCCAAGGAGCAAGTGTCTTTTTATTTTGTGGCTGCAGTCACCATTTACAGTGATTTTGGAGCCTAAGAAAATAAAATCTGGTTAAGTCAAATAAACATGCTTAAGTCAAGCACGTGCATGCTTAGTCATGTCTGACTATTTGCAACCCTATGGACTGTAGCCTTCCAGGCTCTTCTGACCATGGGATTCTTCAGGCAAGAATATTGGAGTGAGTTGCCAGTTCCTCCTCTGGGGATCCTCCCAATCCAGGAATCAAACCCACAGCTGCTGTGGCTCCTACATTAGCAGGCAAATTCTTTACCACTGAGCCACCTGGAAAGCCCTAAGCTTAAGTTGAGGTGCTTAAATAATGCTACCAGGAATCAGATTCATTCTCAGTCCTCCTTCCCTCTGATGTTCCCCTAAGTGGTGACAAGGAGAGCATCCAGCAACCCCAGGCCTACATTCCACATGCTCAGCAATGCCATCTAGCAAAGTGCAAGTTTCTCCTTATAGTTACAGAAAAATTCTGAGGGTTAAGTCTCAATGGCTTAACTTGGATTACACACTCACCCCGAACCCATCCCTGAGCCTAGTTAGATGGAATGTTCTAATTGGACAGGTCTAGGTCATATGGCAGAGAAGGAAATGGCAACCCACTCCAATATTCTTGCCTGGAGAATCCCAGGGACAGCGGAGCCTGGTGGGCTGCCTTCTATGGGGTCGCACAGAGTCAAACACAACTGAAGCCACTTAGCAGCAGCAGCAGCAGGTCATATGGCACTCCTAGAAGCAGAGTATGAGGTCAGCTGTACCCAAGATACATAGATTTAGAACTGGGAAGGGCAGTTTTAAAGAAAATCTGGGCAGGCAAAAAAAAAAGTTCACTACTTTTATATATATATATGTTCACTCCTCGAAGACCCATTGTCCACGTTTTTCCCAGGTTTGGGAGAATATGAATATACGTATATAAACATAAATAATGAATATATAAATATTACATATAAATGAATACATAAGCACTTGCAGATAAATTCAAATGACCAATCACTTTCTCCAATAACCTCTGAGTAGTAATAAATGTTCCTGAAACCCCAATCCCTTCACATTGCTAGACCTACACAAGACAGATAAAATCTACCCTGTTGATGTTCTCTGCAGTCATAGAGATTTTATAATACCTGCTCTGACATCCAATTCTGGAAACAACTAACTCCATAGGAAGTGGCTAAGCCATCCTGTATAAGGAACACAGTGTGCTGGACTATTTTAGACTGTCTGTTCAGAGCCAGGAAATCCACACAAACCCAGAATTTACCTGAATTTTTTTCTTCACTATCACAAAAGGGGATGTGGAACCCAGAGCTGATGCAGTTAATCAGTAGGTCTTTAAGGTGATCTAAAAAATCATCCCTCTCAGACAATATAGACTTCCTGCACTATCTTCTGAAGGGTCTGGGCTTCCAACTTCAAGATTATTGGCATACTTATGCTTAGTCACAGCCCATTCTTAGAGAAACTTCCGGGTTTGGTCCTTCTATTTCCACCTTTTGAATTTTAGGAATCCCCCAATTAAAGGACCCAGAATGGAAACGGGGGGGCGGGGGTGGGAATTTTAGACTCTTCCTTGCTTTGATTTTCCTAGGTAAGGGTAGAACACCATGGAATGCTTCCAGTGAATACTTTAGAGTCTGGCCTTGATCCCTATAATGTACCTACCTTTGCCAAGCACTGCCAGGGTCCAATATATAACTACAGACTTTTCATCTCTTCTATCATTTCCACCAGTCCTGTAGGATACTCATGCCTCACAATCAGTACTAAAGCAAAACCACATCTTATTCATCCTATTTTTGTCTTGGGGAATGGCTTGGGAGCTTGCTGCTTGTGAATTCACTATCAAGCCATGCTTACTGCTTGGTGCTTTTCTTGGCTCCTCATCTTTCTAGGATGCTCCCTCCACAAGACAAAGATGGGCTCTTCACCTGCCTGGGGCTCCTGGCTGGGTCGAAGACAGCTCAAATTCTAGGCCCATCTCTACTCCCTCTTCCCCAGATGCTCTTCAACCTTAGGATAGCTGGAATTTCTTCTTGTCCTGGAACCTCCTCATCCCCCACTTCCTCCAGCATTCTGCATTTTAGGGCTCTGAAGTATCCACCCTCAGAGCTCTTTCTCCAAACCTATAAGGGCACTAGTAGGGCTTTCATATGTACCTTGAAGTCTTTGTGGATAGTAGTCATTGGAGTTCTTGCTAGTTATCTACAATCACCTCAATTGATGGAGTTTCCTTCATCCCATGACATGAACTGCCTCCCTTCCTCCTTTTCCTATGTTAATTTCAATAACTGGAAGAACCTAAAAGACTATTCTGGGTCTCGCAGCTGAAATTTTCCCCAAAGCCTTACTTTAGTCCTTCCCTGTTATACAGAGAACTTGATTCATACTGTTTAGAACTTTGGCTTCTGTTTCCTCTGCCTCCGATAAGTGTGTCTCCAACCCCAATTCAGAACACCTTTAAAGAAAAAGGGCTTCCCTGGTGGCTCAGAGGGTAAAGCATCTGCCTGCAATGCAGGAGATCTGGGTTCTATCCCTGGGTTGGGAAGATCCCCTGGAGAAGGAAATGGCAACTCCAGCATTCTTGCTTGGAGAATCCCATGGATGGAGGAGCCTGGTAGGCTACAGTCCACAGGGTCACAAAGAGTTGGACACTACTGAGCGACTTCACTTTTCTTTCTTTCTTCAAAGAAAAAAAGTACACATCTTTTCTCACACCCTCCAATAGAGCATAGAAAAAAATCTGGACGACCTTAAGACTATAAATCTTTGCAACTGCTAAAATAGAGTGTTTCGCACTCAGCCGGCTGACACCGAGACCTTGGTAGCCTTGAAAACTCCCTTTGTCAGACTCAGAGTTTCTGCTCTCACTTCTCCACTAGTGGTATCCACCACTCGCAGTATCTCAGCAGAGGGCCCAACCAAGAGCACACTTTCCTCATGCCAGAGGTTGCCTTCCCCCTAAATACTCTCAACTTTTGGATCTCATAAATCTCTAACTGAATGGCCTTTCCTTTCACCTGTCCCCAGCAATTAGGTCAGTGACTCTGGTAACAGTTGGAACTATCTGTTTTCATGTAGGAGAAATTCTAACCATATCCAACACTGAAACTCTGTTCCCTGGTATCTGCCTAGTACTGCAACCTCGTTCACATCTTTAGAAACTTGAGTAAGGCTGTGTTCTCTCTCCTCCTGAAGGCCTTACTGGGCCCTCTATCTGCCCAGGTACCTAACAGAAAAGTTGCACACCTCTTTGATTTCAGATTTTTCACAGTTCTTTTAAATCCTACAATGCATAGAGATTTCTAGAAGTCTACATCTACCACCATGCACAAATTTTCTAATGTTATCTTGGTCATTATCCTAACATTTATTGGCTTTATTTCTAGATATAGTGATGAGTTCATGGTATGGATATACATTTCAATAAGATTTATAAAAATTCTGGGTGGAATCCCCAAAATATAACCACATATCCTCAGCTTCATTTGCCTCCAATTACCAAATGAGATTATATTATTTAATAACCTTTTATACCTTATTTATTCTAGCATGAACACCCACTTCCCTACTTGTAGGAATTAACCCCTCCTCAGCTATTTCAGAGACTCTCTCCAGGGCCTTTTGAGTCTTCAAGAATAAGTTCTACAGGAAGTTATATGTGGTCCAGTGGCTAAGACTCCACACTTCCAGTGCAGTGGGCCTGGGTTCAATCCCTAATCAGAGAACCAGATTCCACATGCTCCAACTAAGAGTTTGCATGCCACCACTAAAGATCCTGCATGTCTCAACTAAGACCTAATAGCCAAATTAGAGAAAAGAAAAGAATAAGTTTTTCAGTGGCAGGTCATCTTGCCACCATACTACTATTGCAGCTTATGTCAGATGACTCCCAGGAACTTTAACTGGGATAGGGGATTTGCCCAAAACCACAGATGTTTCAGTGTTCTTTCAACACCTTCACATTATTTGCATTGTCAACTCTGTCACCCGCCAACTTTGATCCAAGATTTTCACCTAAACATTAGCTTTGGGTTTTAAATCTTTCACAATTCTGAATGTGTTCAACATGACAGAACACTTATTAGACACATAACTGTTTCAAAAGAATTCACGTTTGAGAATTTTATTTAACATGTAAGATTGAACAGTGTGATATTAACTAAAAGGTAGACACATAGATCGGAGAGGGCAATGGCACCCCACTCCAGTACTCTCGCCTGGAAAATCCCATGGGCGGAGGAGCCTGATGGGCTGAAGTCCATGGGGTTGCTAAGAGTCGGGCACGACTCAGCGACTTCACTTTCACTTTTCACTTTCATGCATTGGAGAAGGAAATGGCAATCCACTCCAGTGTTCTTGCCTGGATAATCCCAGGGATGGGGGAGCCTGGTGGGCTGTCATCTATGGGGTCACACAGAGTCAGACACGACTGAAGCGACTTAGCAGCAGCAGCAGACACATAGATCAATGGAACAAAATAGAGAACTCAGAAACAGTCCCACACATATATTCTCAACTAACTTGACAAAAGTGCAAAGGCGTTCAATGGAGAAAGGATAGTCTTTTCAACAAATGGTGCTGAAACAATTAGATACCCATATGCAAAAAAAGAACAAACAACGCATCTCACATTTTATACAAAAATTAATTCAATGTGGATCATAAACCTAAATGTAAAACCTAAAACTATGAAGCTTGTAGAAGAAAACACAGGAAAAAAAATCTTTCTTTGATATGACTTAATGGAGCAATCCATAAAAGAAAAATATTGACAAACTGGACTTCCTCAAAATTAAAAACATCTGCTTATGAAAGAAACTGTTGGACTTCCCTGGTGGGCCAATAGTTAAGAATCTGCTTTGCGATGCAAGGGACACCAGTTCAATCCTTGATCTAAAAAGCTCCCACATGCCATGGGGCAACTAAGGCCACAGCTAATGAGCCTGAGCTTCGGAGCCCTCAGGCCCCAACTACTGAGCCCATGTGCCACGACTACTGAAGCCTGTGCACCCTAGAACCTTACTGCACAAGAGAAGCCCCCACAATGAGAAACCCTTGCACCGCAACTAGAGAGTCGCCCCTGCTCGCCACAACTAGAGAAAGCCCATGTGCAGCAGTGAAGATCCAGCACAGCCAAAAATTTTAAAAAGTAGATACATAAATAATTGTTTTAAAAAGATTCTGCTAAGAGAATAAAAGAAAGGTATAGACTGAGAGAAAATATTTGCAAGTCACATATAACAAAGGACTTGTATCCAGAATATATAAAGAACTTAGTAATAAGAAAACAAATCACTTCATAAAAAATGGGCAAGAGATATGAACAATTTACTAATAAAGATAGCATATTAAAATATGCTTAACACCGTTAATCAATAGGGAAATGCAAATTAAAACCACAATGAAACACTAAATGCCTATTAGAATGGCTTTAAAAAGTAAACTCTGACAATACCAAGTGTTGGTGAGAATGTGGCACAAATGGAATGTTCATACATGGCTGGTGGGAATTTAAAATTGTACAGCCACTTTGGAAAATAATTTAACAGTTTATTATAAAATTAAATATACAATTACTATATGATCCCCAAATTCCACTCCTAGGTATTTACCTCGGAAAAATGAAGATTTATGTTCAGGCAAAAACCTGCACACAAGTGTCCAAAACAATTTCATCCAAAATCACAAAAAAACTGGAAACAGTATAAATATCTTTTAACTGGTGAATGGATAAACTTTAGTATGTCCATAAAATTGAATACTACTCAGCAGTAAAAGAAATGAATTACGGATACACTCAACAACATGAATAAATCACAAGTGCATTGTGCTAAGTGAAAGAAATCAAACTCAAAAACCTACATGCCTTATGATTCTATTTATGTATTATTCTGGAAAAGACAAAATTATAGAAACAGAAACCAGTGACTGCCAGGGACTGGGATGGAGGAGGGTGTTGATTACAAAGGTGCAGTATGAGGGACGTTTTTAGGATAATACAACTATTCTGTATTTTCATGGTTGTGGTAGTGAAACGTCTATATGCATCTGTCTAAACCAGTGGTTCTCAACAGGGGTGATCTGCTCCCTAGAGGCTATCAGACAATGTCTGAAGACATTTGTGGTTGACACAATGCAAAGAGGAAGGGAGTGATATTGGCATCTAATGGATAGAGGCTAGAGACACTGCTAGACATTTTACAATGCAACAGGACAGCCCCCACAGCAAAGAATTATCTGCTCCCAAGTGTCAGTAGTGCCAAGGCTAAGAAACCCCAGTCTAAACCAGAGGTCAGAAAATTACAACCCCAGTCAATTCTAAAGGAAATCAACCCTGAATATTCATCCAAAGGACTGATGCTGAAGCTGAAACTCCAATACTGTGGCCACCTGATGCAAAGAGCCAACTCATTGAAAAAGACTCTGATGCTGAGAAAGATTGAGAACAGGAGAAGGGGGAGACAGAGGATGAGATGGTTGGATGGCATCACCGACTCAATGGACATGAATCTGAGCAAACTCTGGAAATAGTGAAGGACAGGGAAGCCTGGCATGCTGCAGTTCATGGAGTTGCAAAGAGTCAGACACGATTTAGTGACTGAACAACAATATATATCAAATTTCAGTGTTCATAAATAAAGTCATGTTCATTCATTTATGTATTATCTGGTGATCCAAAGGCAGAGTTGAGTATTTGTGACAGGCTGTGTGTCCACAAAGCCTAAAATGTTTTTCTTTACAGTTAAGTCTAAACCCACAAAAATATACACAAAAAATAGTATATTTTACTTATGTAAAAATTTTAAGGTGAATTTTAAAATGTGAAATTATAGATGCCTACATTGAATTACTACAAGCTGTACTAAAACACACTCCTTTCTATAAATGTGCTTGTCTTTTCTGATGCTCCTTATAAAGCGCAAATAGTAAATAATAGGAATTCATTCCTGGCTGGGTTCTGATGTGAAAGTTTCCTGTATAAAAAAAATCATACGCAACATCTCTGACCATGAAGAATCTCATTCAGGCTCCTGGACACAGGGACATTTCTCTGGACAAGACATCTGTGGTGAAGCAGCTAATACCCCATGCACTTGTCATCAGATCAGTGATGGGGTCTGACTGGGTTTCTCTGACCGTGACTGCCCATGAACTGTATGGGGCATTTATCACACTGTCTCGGACAGACCAGCTGACCGTCATGCACATGGGCCTAAGAGCCTGCCAATTAGCTCTTGTCCATTAGCCCCTGTCCAAACACTTAAATGCCCTGGCCCTAAACTGTAGTCATGATATCATTCCCTTCAGACCCTGAAAGCGTGATCAGGCATGAGCTCCCTGTCTCCTACCATCCCTCATCTCCACTTGGACAAACTATCAGTTAATTAATTAGCTAATGTGGGTAAAAATGCTTGAAGCTGAAGAATGATCAGCTGGGCTATTAAAATAATCATCTGCTGAGTCCTCTCCCTTCAGTTCCTGCCCCTCCAAAGTCAGCCCACAGGACTGTCAGTGGGAAAACTCCACAGGAAGTGGCTGAGTAGTCATTCATGTTCCAGGCCGGAACCCCATCCCCCAGTCTCCCAATATTGATGCTCTGCATTCAGCCAACTAGTATTGTAAATCCTGAAGTCCAGAGTCTGGATTGGCTTTCTTCTTTTAGAGGAATTGGCAGCACGGCAGGTCTGGGTTCCCCCAAAGTATCAAATTTTAGCTATCTTTGATTACTTTCTTCAGCTAGATAGACCATTTAGGAAGTCAGAACAGCCTTTTGAAAAGATTATGTGGGAATCATAGCATTATTTGTCCAAGATTACAGAGCTTTCAAACTGACATTCCCAGGGCAGAAGCTCAATTCTCCATCTTTCAGTTCAAGCTGCTCTTGGGAGCCAGGAGAAATCCCTGTTCAGAAAGTTGATCCCCGCAGGGCAGAGTGATGGCTAGAGTACTCCTAGCTGCTGAAGTTCTGTGCAGTTATCAAATGCCAAAACAGGAAGTTTCCCAGGGTTGACACCCATGTTACTCCTGTCCATCTCCCCTTTCTGAAAGGTATTTCCGTGGAGTAGGACTGAAAACAGCTGACCTCAATCTCCCAAAGCCCAATTGCAGAAGAGTTGAGAGTACAGTTTCATTGTAGTCATATTTGGGCAATTCCTGTCTGTTCCCTGATGATCCTTGGGGAGCAGTTAAAGTATCTTATTTCACCCTGTATCCCTATCATCCATTCTCTCCATCTCCATTCCTAAGGCCTCATCATTACTCATCAGGGCAGTTCCTACAGCCTCCTCTCTCGGTATTCCCATCACCCTCTTTGTCCATGCTGACCCTCAGCTCTTCTCTGCAACCAGACAGATCATTCAAAAACACAATTGTGACTGTATCATTCCCTGAAAGTATCTGACAGCGCTATAATTTACAGGGCAAGTCCAAAATTAGCAACTTAATAACCAAATCTCTTCAAAATCTTGTCCCACTTCCAACCTATTATGCTCATCCCATACCAGGCTATTTCCCCTTTCCCACCTGTGACTTGAGCATGCCAGCCTCTGTGCCCAGGCTCACATTTTTTTTCCCTTCTGGAATGGCCTCTCCACCTCGTCTCCGTCCATGAGAAGACTTTCCTCAAAAGACAGCCCAGGGCTTCCCTGGTGGCTCAGTGGTAAAGAATCTGCCTTCCAATGCAGAGACACAGGTTCAATCCCTGGTCCAGGAAGATCCCACATGCCATAGAGCAAGTAAGCCTGTGCACCACAAGTATTGAGCCTGTGCTCTAGAGCCCGGAAACTGCAACTACTGAGCCCATGAGCTGCAGCTACAGAAGCCCATGCACCCTTGAGCTGGTGCTCTGCAACAAGAGAAGCCACCACAATGCAAAGCCCATGCACCACAACTAGAAAGTAAGCTCCCACTTGCTACAACTATATGTCAAGGCTGTATATTATCACCCTGCTTATTTAACTTATATGCAGAGTACATCATGCAAAATGCTGGGCTGGATGAAGCACAAGCTGGAATCAAGATTGCTGGGAGAAATATCAATAACCTCAGATATGCAGATGACATCACCCTTATGGCAGAAACCAAAAGTGAAAGTGAAAGTGAAGGTCACTCAGTCGTGTCCAATTCTTTGGGACTGGAACTGTATAGTCCATGGAATTCTCCAGGCCAGAATACTGGAGTGGGTAGCCGAAAGGGGATCTTCTCAACCCAGGGATCAAACCCAGGTCTCCCACATTGCAGGCAGATTCTTTACCAGCTGCGCCACAAGGGAATCCCAAGAATACTGGAGGGGGTAGCCTATCCCTTCTCCAGAGGATCTTCCTGACCCAGGAATCAAACCAAGGTCCTCCTGCATTGCAGGTGGATTCTTTAATAACTGAGCTATGAGGGAAGCCCCTGGCAAAAAGCAAAGAGGAACTAACGAGCCTCTTGATGAGCCTCTCCTCTTAGAGAGTGAAAAAGGGCTTAAAACTCAACATTCAAAAAATGAAGATCATGGCATCCAGTCCCCTCACTTCATGGCAAATATATGGGGAAACAATGCAAACAGTGACAGACTTTATTTTCTTGGGCTCCAAAACCACTCCAGAGATGGCTGCATGGCATCACTGACTTCATAGACATGAGTCTGAGCAAACTCTAGGAGATAGTGAAGGACAGGGAAGCCTGGTGTCCTGGGGTCGCAAAGAGTCAGACACAACTGAGCAACTGAACAACAATTTGCCACAATTAGAGAAAAGCCTGTGCAGCAACAAAGACCCAGAACAGCCAAAAATAAATACATAAATAAGGAGACAAAACTCAGCTCAAATGACACCTCCTCCATGAAGCTTCCCATAGGTCACCTTTGAATTCCCAGAGCACTTTGCTAGTTATTCTCTAGGGCCTGCTCTGCTTTTTAAGACTGATGTTAACATACAGATGTACTCTCCCCCATGGGACTGTAGGTATCTTAAGAAAGTCTTATCATCTAGTGTGCAGCATACAGTAGGCACTGGTAATCATTAGTTATTGATGCACAAACTGCCACAGACAGATTATAGGCTAATGAGAGCATGAATCAGAAGAAGAGAACTGG
Source organism: Bubalus kerabau (assembly GCF_029407905.1). NCBI lineage: Eukaryota > Metazoa > Chordata > Mammalia > Artiodactyla > Bovidae > Bubalus > Bubalus kerabau. Next base: position 100,589,437 of record NC_073629.1, on the reverse strand, counting down.
TATAGAGGGGGAACCACTAATCACTATCAAAAAAGAATGGTCAACAAGGCCAAAGGTGTAACTGTCTTAATGACAACAACTTACAAGGCCTGGGCCTTGTGCTACCTGTCACATTTACTCATCATATCCACTCTGTTATATAGGTACAATTCTCATCTGAATTATTTAGATGAAAAATTGAGGCTCTGGGAGGGAAAATTCTTTTTTTCAGCCACCAACCTTTTTGTTGGTCTATAAACACATCTTACAGTACTAACTTCGGAAGCACATATACTAAAATTGGAATGATACGGAGAAGATTAGCATGGCCCCTGTGCGAGGATGACACACAAATTCGTGAAGCATTCCATAGTTTTTTGTATTCTAACACATATGTATGGAATCTAGAAAAAGGGTACTGAAGAATTTATTTAGAGGGCAGCAATGGAGATAGAACTGTGGTGTTGGAGAAGACTCTTGAGAGTCCTTTGGACTGCAAGGAGATCCAACCAGTCCATTCTGAAGGAGATTAGCCCTAGGATTTCTTTGGAGGGAATGATGCTGAAGCTGAAACTCCAGTACTTTGGCCACCTCATGCGAAGAGCTGACTCATTGGAAAAGACTGATGCTGGGAGGGACTGGGGGCAGGAGGAGAAGGGGATGACAGAGGATGAGATGGCTGGATGGCATCACTGACTCAATGGACATGAGTCTGAGTGAACTCCGAGAGTTTGTGATGGACAGGGAGGCCTGGCGTGCTGCAATTCATGGGGTCGCAAAGAGTCGGACACGACTGAGCGACTGAACTGAACTGAACTAAATGGAGATAGATGGGGAAACAGTGGAAACAGTGTCAGACTTTATTTTTGGGGGCTCCAAAATCACTGCAGATGGTGATTGCAGCCATGAAATTAAAAGACGCTTACTCCTTGAAAGGAAAGTTATGACCAACCTAGATAGCATGTTCAAAAGCAGAGACATTACTTTGCCAACAAAGGTCCGTCTAGTCAAGGCTATGGTTTTTCCAGTGGTCATGTATGGATGGGAGAGTTGGACCGTGAAGAAAGCTGAGCGCCGAAGAATTGATGCTTTTGAACTGTGGTGTTGGAGAAGACTCTTGAGAGTCCCTTGGACTGCAAGGAGATCCAACCAGTCCATTCTAAAGGAGATCAGCCCTAGGTGTTCTTTGGAAGGAATGATGCTAAAGCTGAAACTCCAGTACTTTGGCCACCTCATGCGAAGAGTTGACTCATTGGAAAAGACTCTGATGCTGGGAGGGATTGGGGGCAAGAGGAAAAGGGGACGACAGAGGATGAGATGGCTGGATGGCATCATTGACTCGATGGACGTGTGTCTGAGTGAACTCCGGGATTTGGTGATGGACAGGGAGGCCTGGCGTGCTGCAATTCATGGGGTCGCAAAGAGTCGGACACGACTGAACGACTGAACTGAACTGAACTGAATGGAGAAACAGACAGAGAATAGACTTATGGACATGGGGAGAGAGGAGGAGAGGGTGAGATGTATGGAAAGAGTAACATGGAAACTTACATTACCATGTGTAAAATAGATAGCCAACAGGAATTCGTTGTATGGCTCAAGAAACTTAAACAGGGACTCTGTATCAACCTAGAGAGGTGGGGTGGGGAGAGAGATGGGAGGGAGGTTCAAAAGGGAGGGGATATATGTATACCTATGGCTGATTAATGTTGAGGTTTGATAGAAAATAACAAAATTCTGTAAAGCAATTATCCTTCAGTTAAAAAATAAATTAATTAAAAACAAAAAACACACACCTTACATACTACCTCCTCAGAGCCTTTACACTTGTTCTACCCTCACCTGAAACATTCTTCCCCCAAGTATAGACAAGGCTTGCTGCCTCCCTTCTTATAGGTCTTTTATCAAATATCATATTATTAGGCTTCCTGTCTCCACCATATAAAAAGTGGCAAATAACTAACTCCCTGGCATTTCATCTCCCTCTCACTTGCTTTACCACCATATCACTTATTTCTATCCCTCATATTACATATTTTATTTTATTTTGTCTTATTGGCCACTCCCTGAGGCATGTGGGATCTTAGTTCCCTGACCAGGGATGGGAACTATCCCGCCGACCCCCCCCCGCCGCCCCCCCCCCCCCACCGCAGTGGAAGTACAGAATCTTCACCAGGGAAGTCCCTACATATTTTATTTATTTGGATATTTTCAATCTCTCCCCACTAGATTATAAATTTCACAGTCACTGGTCAGGAGCAAAGCCCAGATTCAAATCCAGTTCTGAATCTAAAACCAGATGACAAAATTATAGTCTTATGAGGCAAAGGAAACAGCTTTGGTCTTTATGGCCCTCAAAGACAAATGCCTTTGATCACAGAGGAAGCATTAAGGAGGCTGATTTCATCTTAATATGAGTACATAGTTGTTAGCTGGAGTTCTCTCTACCTCTTAAGAACCAAATAAGGGAATTCCCTGGCCATCCAGTGGTTAGGACCCCATGCTTTCATTGCTGAGGGTCCAGGTTCAATCCCTGGTCAGGGAACTAAAATTCCACAGCCAACTAGCATAGCCAAAAAAGCAGACAAACATACAAACAAACAAAAAAGAACAGAAAGTATTAGTCAAACCCTCATTCCCCCAAATTCCCGGAAACATTCCCAAACATTATTGGAAATCCCCAGGGCAATTACATTGCCGTAATAACCTGTCTCTGCATTCCTGCTTCCACTATCTGAATTTAGCTTATGGATTGCCTCACATCCCCTGTGTGTTATCCTTGTCCTGCACCTGGTCCTCAATCCTTTGTCATCAAAAACAATCGCTTGCTCCAATGCTTTGTGACCAAACTTTACTGAAGATTCATGGGACAGAGAGAACTTAGCACAACAGCAGAAGACCTTTGAAATTTAGTATTAGAAATTATTGTTCTTAAAAGCATTTCTGGTACTATGCCGTATTATTTGACTTTCCTTTCTCTTCTTTCTCTCCAGCCTTCTCTTCCTGGCCCCTTCAAATTCTCAAAAGCAAAAACAAACAAACAAAATGCCCCTTATCTTATTCAAATAATTTAAGCTCCTTCCTGCCCCCAACCTCAGCTGTCTTTAACCTCTTTACTTTTTTCTTTTGACTGTGCTGGGTCTTTGTTATGGCACATGGGCTCTGCATTGCTGCATGTGGGCTGCTCTCCAGCTGCAGAGACTGGGGAGTACTGTCCCCTCGTGGTGCACAGGCTTTTTGTTACAGTGGGTTCTCTTGTTGCAGAGCATGGGCTCTAGGGCACGCCAGCTCAGGAGTTGTGGCCCATAGGCTTACTTGCCCCACAGCATATGGGGTCTTAGTTCCTGGACCAGGGATCAAATCAGTGACCCCTGCGTCGGCAGGCAAATTCTTAACCACTTGGCCCTCAAGGAAGTCCTTAACCTCTTCCTTTCTAAAGCCACAGATTTGGCCAAAATACTTGTGAAACCATTTACCTTAGATTGGAACTTGAACCCACAGGCTGGGACTCAAACTAGGCCAAAACCTTGCTTGGGACTTGAACCCAGCCAAAACCCACAGTCCTCCAACAGAGATCACAGACCTAGTTTCAGAACCTAATGAAGTTCAGGTTTTTGATGTCTCATCGCAGAAAAAATTCAGTGAGCGACAAAGTGATAGGCAAGAAGTTGCTATATTGAGAAACACACCCCACAGAGTGTGGGCCATCACAGACAGTGAGGGTGATAGCCCCCAAATGTAGCGTGGTTAGTTTTTATGGTCTGGGTAATTTCATAGGCTAGTGAGTGGGAGGATGATTTCAACTATTTTGGGGAAGGGGTGGAAATTTCCAGGAATTCGGCCACCACCAACTTTTTGATCTTTTGATGGTGCCTCAGAACTGTCATGGACTTCTCTAGTGGCTCAGAAGATAAAGAATCTGCCTAAAATGCAGGAGACCTGGGTTCGATCCCTGGGTTGGGAAAATCCCCCGGAGAAAGGAATGGCAACCCTCTTCAGTATTCTTAGCTGGAGAATCCCATGGACAGAGGAGCCTGGCAGGCTACAGTCCATAGGGTCATAGGCAGAGTTGGACATGATTGAACTACTAACACTTTCTTTTACTTCTTTCTTTGGAACTGTCATTGTGCCTCCAGGTGTATCATTTAGCTTGCTGATTGAGGATCAAGGTCTAGTCGAAGTTGACATGTCTGCCATCTTGGACCCATCTGATTCTAATCGGTTTATGTTGTGTCTTCAGGATATGTCATTCTTTCAAAAGTTGTCCTCTGCCCACTTCCCTCCTGTTTCACTTGGGTCATCCGATTAGAGTCTTCCCATCTTTTGTTTTAGTTTCAGTCATAGGGAGTAATTTTTATTTTTTGGGGGGGGAGTAATTTAGTTCTTCCAATTCATGAGGAAAAAAAACTTCCCTTTGATTTTGACTCTCCAGTGATGGTGATCCTCGGTGGCTTCAGCCTACAGTGGCTTGAAGCAGGCTCTCAGTTTCCCAGCCAGAGACTGAAGTCAGGCCCCAGCAGTGAGAGCACTGAACCCTATCTCTAGACCATGAGGGTCAATGACAAGATCTTGGCTTGTCTGATTTGCAGAAATAAATTTCAACAAAGAGACAAGTAGTAGTGAAACAAATAAAGGCCTTATTGGGGGGAAAATTATGTGTGCATAGATATGTGTCACCAGATATGCAGATGACATTACCCTTATGGCAGAAAGTGAAGAAGAACTAAAGAGCCTCTTGATGAAAGTTAAAGAGGAGAGTGAAAAAATTGGCTTAAAACTCAACATTCAGAAAACTAAGATTATGGCATCTGGTCCCATCACTTCATGGCAAACAGATGGGGAAACAGTGGAAACAGTGACAGACTTTATTTTGGGGGGCTCCAAAATCACTGTAGATGGTGACTGCAGCCATGAAAGACACTTGCTCCTTGGAAGATAAAGCTATGACAAACCTAGACAGCATATTAAAAAGCAGAGACATTACTTTCCCAACAAAAGTCCGTCTAATCAAAGCTATGGTTTTTCCAGTAGTCGTGCATGGTTGTGAGAGCTGGGCTATATAGAAAGCTGAGCACCGAAGAATTGATGCTTTTGAACTGTGGCGTTGGAGAAGACTCTTGAGAGTCCCTTGGACTGCTAGGAGATCAAACCAGTCAATCCAAAAGGAAATTAGTCCTGAATATTCATTGGGAGGACTGATGCTGAAACTGAAGCTCCAATACTTTGGCCACCTGATGCGAAAAACTGACTCATTAGAAAAGACCCTGATGTTGGGAAAGGTTGAAGGCAGGAGGAGAAGGGGACAACAGAGGATGAGGTGGTTGGATGGCATCACCAACTCAATGGGCATGGGTTTGGGTGGACTCCATGAGTTGGTGATGGACAGGAAAGCCTGGCGTGCTGCAGTCCATGGAGTCACAAAGTGTCAAACACGACTGAGTGACTGACCTGAACTGAGACAGATGTGGGTGGGTTCAGATAGAGAGTCATGCCTTTGTGGTAGTTTCAACCACTCATATGAGGCATTTCTTCTGTTTCCTCTGGCCAGTCATCGTGCTTTGCCTGGGTCTGAGTCTGTATCTGGTATATTTCTCAGTGTCCTCGCCTATGTGTACAAGTCTCTCTTAGCCAAGATGGATTCTAGCACAGAGGTCTATGTGACATCATCTACTATGGGGTGGTGCCCCCTCCCTTTTGGGCCCCTGAGGAGACATTCTGTGCAGTGTAGTCAGGAAGGTCTTCTTGACCTCAGGAATGAGAAATATGTGGTCTCTTTTTTTTTGCTGTTCTTCTTACTGGGTTGTTTTTTTTTTTCTCTTTTACTTTTTTCTTTTTTTTAATTGGAAGAAAATGCTCCACAATACTGAATTGTTCCTTTGTCTTTTATCTCAGCTCCTGCCATTATCTTATCTTGGAGTATCTTCCCACAGGGAACACATCTATCTCCCATCTCAATGGAAGATTACCTCTGTAAGTAGTGAGTACCCCACCCTTGGAATTACCCAAGCAAAGGCCTGATTCAAATACTTGGAAGATTTATATTATAGAACATGAATGAAGAACACTGTAAAGACCCTTCAAATTTCGAAACCTATGATTCCGTAACAATTTGGCACTTTTTTCTGAACACCATGCAAAACCATATGACTTTTTCAATTGCATATAACAGAGAACTAGTTCAAATTGGCTTTAAAGTGGGGAGGGGTGGATTAATTACCTCATGTACAGTAAGGTAGCTGAATCCAAGTGCTCAAAGTCTTCAGTATATCTTCCCCATTTCCTGGCACCACTTAACTAGTCTTGGCTTCTGTCTTACATGGACTCTCCCCTTGGTTGGCAAAAGTCACCAGTCAGTTCCAGGCCTGCATTCTTTAGCTTCACTGTCTCTATTCCCAACTCCCTAACAGGAGAGATGGCCTCTGCCTCCCAGTTGTTCCAGTCAAAGGCCTTCATTGCCCCACTTGGATGAAATGCCCATCACTAAACCAATTCCTGCAATGATTGACCATGCCAGGGTCTTAATGCCCATCCCTGGAATTCAGAGGTGGACATGGCTCATTAGAATCACATTGAAACAGGAGGGAAAGGGGACAGGGCACAACCTTTAAAAGAATTAAAACCGTCTATCTCAGACTGGGACTTGAACCTAGGTGCTGGGACTCAAACCAGGTCAAAACCCAGTTTGGGACTCTAACCCATGTGGCTGGGACTGGAGCCCAACCAAAACCCACAGTACTGGTTTCAGGACCTAATGAATCTCAGGTTCTTGATGTCTCATTGCAGAAAGAATTCGATGAGAAACAAAGTGATTTCTTCAGAAATACACTTCATAGACAGAATGTGGGCCATCAAGGAGGATAAGTGTGGCAGCCTTGAAATGAAGTGTGGCTAGCTTTTATGGGCTCAGTAATTTCCTAGACTAATGAGTGGGAGGATTATTCCAACTATCTTGGGGAGTTCAGTTCAGTTCAGTCACTCAGTCATGTCTGACTCTTTGTGACCCCATGGACTGCAGCATGCTAGGCTTCCCTGTCCATCAAAACTCCTGGAGCTTGCTCAAACTCATGTCCATTGATTCGGTGATGCCACCCAACCATCTCATCCTCTGTCATCCCCTTCTCCTCCCGCCTTCAATCTTTCCCAGCATCAGAGTCTTTTCTATCGAGTCAGTTCTTCGAATCAAGTGGCCAAAATAATGGAGTTTCAGCTTTAGTATCAGTCCTTCCAATGAATATTCAGGACTGATTTCCTTTTGAATTGATTGGTTTGATCTCCTAGCAGTCCAAGGGACTCTCAAGAGTCTTCTCCAACACCACAGTTCAAAAGCATCAATTCTTTGGTGCTCAACTTTCTCTATACTCCAACTCTCAAAACCATGCATGACTACTGGAAAAACCATAGCTTGGCAAAGTAATGTCTCTGCTTTTTAACATGCTGTCTAGGTTTGTCATAGCTTTTCTTCCAACAAGCAAGCGTCTTTTAATTTCATGGCCGCAGTCACTATCTACAGTGATTTTGTAGCCCCCCAAAATAAAGTTTCTCATTGTTTCCATTATTTCCCCATCTATTTGCCATGAAGTGATGGGACCAGATGCCATGATCTTCATTTTATGAATGTTGAGCTTTAAGCCAACTTTTTCACTCTCCACTTTCACTTTCATCAAGAGGCTTTTTAGTTCCTCTTCACTTTCTGCCATAAGGGGTGGTGTCATCTGCATATCTGAGGTTATTGATCTTTCTCCCAGCAATCTTGATTCCAGCTTATGCTTCATCCAGCCCAGCATTTCACATGATGTACTCTGCATATAAGTTAAATAAGCAGGGTGACAATATACAGCCTTGACATACTCCTTTCCCAATTTGGAACCAGTCTGTTGTTCCATGTCCAGTTCTAACTGTTGCTTCCTGACCTGCATACAGATTTCTCAGGATGCAGGTCAGGTGGTCTGATAGTCCCATCTCTTGAAGAATTTTCTGCAGTTTGTGATCCACACAGTCAAAGGCTTTGGCATAATCAATAAAGCAGAAGTAGATGTTTTTCTGGAATTCTCGTGCTTTTTTGATGATCCAGTGGATGTTGGCAATTTGATCTCTGGTTCCTCTGCCATTTCTAAATCCAGTTTGAACATCTGGAAGTTCACGGTTCACATACCATTGAAGCCTGGCTTGGAGAATTTTGAGCATTACCTTGCTAGTGTGCGAGATGAGTGAAATTGTACAGTAGTTTGAATATTCTTTGGCATTGCCTTTCTTTGGGATTGGAAAGAAAACTGACCTTTTCTAGTCCTGTGGCCACTGCTGAGTTTTCCAAATTTGCTGGCATATTGAGTGCAGCACTTTCACAGCATCATCCTTTAGCATCTGAAATAGCTTAACGGGAATTCCATCACCTCCACTACCATTGTTCCTAGTGATGCTTCCTAAGGCCCACTTGACTTCACACTCCAGGATGTCTGGCTCTAGATGGCCTTACAAATAGCTGAGATAAGAAGAGAAGCTAGAAAAAAAAAAAAAGAAGAAGAAGAAGAGAAGCTAGAGGCAAAGGAGAAAAAGAAAGATATACCCATTTGAATGCAGAGTTCCAAAGGATAGCACGGAGAGATAAGAAAGCCTTCCTCAGTGATCAATGCAAAGAAATAGAGGAAAATAGAATGGGAAAGACTAGAGATCTCTTCAAGAAAATTAGAGATACCAAGGGAACATTTCATGCAAAGATGGGCACAATTAAGGACAGAAATGGTATGGACCTAATGGAAAGAGAAGATATTAAGAAGAGGTGGCAAGAATGCACAGAACTATACAGAAAAGGTCTTCATGACCCGGAAACCACAATGGTGTGATCACTCACCTAGAGCCAGACATCCTGGAGTGTGAAGTCAAGTGGACATTAGGAAGCATCTTGGGGAAGGAGTGGAGATTTCCAGGAACTGGGCCACTCCCACTTTTTGGTCTTTTGATGGTGCCTTGGAACTGTCATTGGAGAAGGAGATGGCACCCCACTCCAGTACTCTTGCCTGGAAAATCCCATGGATGGAGGAGCCTGGTGGGCTGCAGTCCACGGGGTCGTGAAGAGTCGGACACGACTGAGCTACTTCACTTTCATTTTTCACTTTCATGCATTGGAGAAGGAAATGGCAACCAACTCCAATGTTCTTGCCTGGAGAATCCCAGGGACGGGGGAGCCTGGTGGGCTGCCGTCTATGGGGTCGCACAGAGTCGGACACGACTGAAGCGACTTAGCAGCAGCAGGAACTGTCATGGAGCCTCTGGTTGTGTCATTTAGCTTGCTGATTGAGGAAAAAGCTATAAGAAAATAACCCAAAATACAGACAAAGATATATGTACAAAGATTTTCATCACAGCATTTTTATAATAAAAAAGAAAGAAAGAGGGACTTCTCTGATGGTCCAGTGGTTAAGAATCCACCTTCCATTGCAGGGGACATGAGTTTGATCCCTGGTCGGGGAACTAGGATCCCACATGCCATGGGGCAACTAAGCCCTCGTGACTTGACTAGACAGAAGCCTACAGGCTGCAGTGGACGATCTTGTGTGCTGAAGCTAAGACCTGACATAACCAAGAAGATAATAAAAAATTAATAAATATTTTAGGAAAGAAAGAAAGGAGGGAAGGAAGGAAAGAAAGAAAAGGCCTGTATGTCTAAGGATGGGGGAGTGGTAAAAATGTATATATATGGTAACTCCATATACTAGAAGATTATGCAGTCATTTAAAATTTTTTTAATGGTTTTAAATCAAGAGATAGTTCTTACAATTTTATTCAATAAGAAAGCAAGACACAAAATTGTCTATGCAGTATATTAACCATGTAAAAGAAAACTACATATGCCCAGGAATGAAAAAAAGGAAATACTTTAAAATGTTAGCAGTACTTCTCTCTTGATGGATGCCTGATCTTTTTCTTTTTTTATTTGCTTGTGTTATCTACATTGACCAAATATTATTTAAACATTTGTTTTCTCTTTTAAACTACCCCTTCTCAGCTCCTAAATTTGGCCATCCCTTACCATGGCAAGTTATTTGGACACCTGGAAAAAAAAACACTTGGTAAGTGACAGATGAAGGTTAGCAACATTTTTTTGTGTGTATCTTAAAAATTCTCCCCAACCATTCACAGAAAGATCAGGGTTTTTTTTTAATTGTCAGTCCTCCCTTAGAAAGAATTCATCACTTCGTCACAAGAGGTTTTTTTAAGTAAAACAAAACCTGGGAACAGAACAGAAACTTGTGCTGAACCCTGATATGAAAATGAACAGGCTAACTAGGATTCCAGCGGCCAGTGAAGTACCAGTACAGAAAGGATGCTCAGGTTGATGGATGCCAGAGATTGAGGTAGAAGTACCTGCATTTCAGGCCTGAAATGACTGAAGGAATTCCAGCCTGCCAGTTTTGGGGCTCTGTGGACACATTCTGCCTAAAGGCCCCTCAGATGACAAGGTCTCCCTCACCTCAGGCAGTGGCTGATTGCCAATGACCACTGGCTGGAAAGACAGACGAGATTATGCTTCTATGACCTCACATATTGTACCATCTCCAGGAAGTTTCCCTGCCTCCTTCCTGAGTCCCCAGAACCCCTCTAGACTGCATTTCTTTCTCAAGGAGCCATGGCTGTGGTGCTTTTCCATACCCTCTTAAATCTAATGTCGCCACTGATGATGTGGCAGCTGGAATTGTGAGAAGACATCACGCAGAACTTTGTTCACTTCCAAGCTCTGACTCTCAATTCCTGAGCCTCAGCTTCCTGAGCTATAAAATGGACACAGTAATCTCCACAGCACAGAGCACTGGTGCCCTCCAGGCACGCATGCTAAGTCGCTTCAGTCGTGTCCAACTCTTTGCGACCCTGTGGACTGTAGCCCACCAGGCTCCTCTGTCCTAGGGATTCTCTAGGCAAGAATACTGGAGTGGGTTGCCATGCCCTCCTCCAGAGGATCTTCCCAACCCAGGGATTGAACTCACATCTTTTATGTCTCTTGCATTGGCAGGCAGGTTCTTTACCACTAGGGCCACCTGGGAAGCCCACTGCCCCCCTCCAGGGACTCTCTATGGGAACGATTTGACAACTCAGTCCTCACGTTCCTATAACATGATTGTGCCCAAAGAAACTGCTGAGCAGTCCAGAACCACAAAGGAATGCTCCCAGGTCTGGCCCACTGGTAGCAGCACCCCCAACCCAGCCTCCCCACACAGATCTCTACCCAGTTCTGGCCAAGGAACAGCCAGCCAGTAGTGCTGGAGACACCCCTCCCATCTTATGGACAGAGTAATTGCCGGGTGGGACAACAGGACCTCAATTATTGAGGGTCTGTTCAGAGGTCAAAGGCATGCTGAAAACTGAACTCAGATTCCCCTCAAATGTGTTACTCTTTCTGATCCCTTGATCTCTGTCTCAGAGAACAGCAGCACCCTGGGGACCCAAGTTAGAAATCAAGATCTGCCTCTTATTCAATCTCTCAAACCCATCCACTTCTTCCCACCCCACCGGTGCCGCATAGTTCAAGCCATTACCCTTCTCCTCACAGGTCTCCTTGCCCCCACACTGCCCCACTAGGAACCTATCTCCTCCTGCCTCTGCTGAAAATTCAACAGTTCTTAGAAAGGAAACCAGCCTCAGGAACTGAGCCTCCACCTTGAACATCTGGCCCCAGCTTACCTTTCTAATCTCATCTCTTTCCACTCCCCACCTCACGCCTCCTTATTTCCCCCAAATTCACTCTCACGTTTCTCACCCACCTGCTCCTCCTCCTGCTGTCCGCTCAGTCATTAACATTCTTCCCTTCTTCCTCTTCCACCAACAAGCTGCTACTCATATTCTAAGACTCCACTCTGATTTCCACTCTTCCAGAAGACTTTTTGCTCCCCATCCTCACCCCCAAACTAGGCTATGTTTTCATTGCTACAACTTGCTGAACACTGTTCCAAGCACCTTTGCTGTCCCAACTCATTTAATCCTCAAATCCACGGACCCTGGCCTAGGTTTTCTTCTTCTTTTTTTAAATCTATTTGGCAGCATATAGGATTTCGTTGTGGCTCATGGGCTTAGTTCATGTAACTCATGTAGCTCATGCCCTGTGGCATGTGGGATCTTAGTTCCCCCACCAGGGATGACACCTGAGTCCCATGCATTGCAAGGCAGATTCTCAACCACTGGACCACAGGGAAGTCCCTGTTATTCTTAATTTTACAGATAAGAAAACTGAGGCTTGTAGAAGTTAAAGCAAATTTTCCAAGGCCAAACAGTAAGTAGGCTTTGTACGGCTGAAAACTAGGTCTACTGTTTTTTGTTTTTTAAATAAAAAGAGCTGTATTGTCCTTTTCTGATTATAAAAGTAACAAGAAAAAAGCAAACGCAGTCCTCTTTTTGTCAATGTGTTGAGTATCCTTGGTCAAGGATGCAGTAGTCATTCAGTAAATGCCTCTCCTTATACCTATACATACATGCTGATTTGTATGGATAGCATTTCCTATAAACTGCTCATACCATTCTGCAGGTCTGTTTCCTTAAGTTGGAGCCCCAGCACCCAGCACCCTCCACCCGCCTTGTCCTCTCTTCTCTCCTCCCCCTAGCAGTTTCAGACTCTCAGGCCTCAGATGCTTGTAACTCCAGCTTTGGTTTCCCTGCGGAACAGTGATCTTTCAAATTCGGTCTTGGTGTCCAAACCACGTCTGTACCGAGACCAAGCCACGCTCAGGCTTGGGGCTGCCCCTCACAGGCCACTCATATACCCACCACGATCTCCACCGCTACACATGGTCCCGAGTCCAACACCCTCAAATCTCTCCAAAACCTCAGGCGCGGAGCTGAGTTCCAGCTGCCCACCCTTCACACTCCTAGCTGGGTTCTTGGTGGTGTTCCAGACCACTGCTTCCGGCTCCACATCAGGCGTTCCGGTGCGTTAATTACAACCCTGCTCCCACCCGCCCCCCATCCCACCCCGGGCTCCCACCGCCACCTTTATCCCAGGGCTGCCGCGGAAGGCACCCCACCCACACCCCACCCCGTTCTAGGCCCTGGCGTCCCCGGGTCAGGGCCGAGGAAGACACTTCCAGCCCAGCTCTGGCGCCGGGTGCGTCCCGCTTTACGGAAGAAAGTCCGGGAATAATCCAGAGCGGATTTGCATCACAGCAACACTGGATAGGCTCACAGCCTCCAAACCCCTAAAGCGGAGGAAGTCCCTCTCTCGTCACCGCCCAGTGGCCGGATCGGAGGCTGTGAGGAAGTGCAAAGGAAGCTGCTGAAGGAGGTGTGTACACTGGCCGGGAAAGGTGTAATCGCTTCCCCTTTGCTGGGCCCGACCTCTGGGCCTGGGTCCTGTCGAGGCTAGGATTAAAGGAAAAGCTGGCGCCCTGGGGTGGTGACAGTCTAGCTGCCCCCACCCCTACTGCTAAGAGTCTCCCAGCCCTGGTCTCCTCAGATTGGCCTTCAACTGCTTCTGGGTCCTGTATCCCTGTGGCCTCCACCTCTGTGATTGCGCACAGAACACAAACAGCCCTGAGCCTTGTATCACTGGGCATCAGATTTCTCTTCCTTCTGGGATAATTCATTCATCCCAGGTGGCCAATCGGTGCCCCCTCCAGAGGCTGCTCTTGCCGTTTCTCAGCCAGGAATGTCTTTTACGCCTTTGTATCAGCTAAAACGTTGTCCTTTCTTTAAGTCCACCTTTAAAACCACCTATACCTTTTCTTCGGAGAAGGCGATGGCACCCCACTCCAGTACTCTTGCCTGGAAAATCCCATGGATGGAGGAGCCTGGTGGGCTGCAGTCCATGGGGTCGCTAAGAGTCGGACACGACTGAGCGACTTCACTTGCACTTTTAACTTTCATGCATTGGAGAAGGAAATGGCAACCCACTCCAGTGTTCTTGCCTGGAGAATCCCAGGGACGGGAGAGCCTGGTGGGCTGCCATCTATGGGGTTGCACAGAGTCGGACACGACTGAAGCGACTTAGCAGCAGCAGCAGCATACCTTTTCTTTCTTTATAAATATTTATTTAATTGGCTGCACTGGATCTTTGTTGCTGCATGCAGGATCTTTGATCTTCACTGTGGCATGTGGGATCTTCAGTTACAGCATGGAAAATTTTAGTTGTGGCATGCAGGATATAGTTCCCTATCCAAGGATCCAGCCTGGGCCCCTTGCATTGGGAGCATGGAGTGGTAGCCACTGGACATCCAGGGAAGTCCCCCACCTATATATTTTCCATGAGGCCTGTAGAGGTCTGTGCCCTGCCTCTGTAAGCTCCCAGTATACAAAATCTGAACCTTTTAGTCCTGACATCTCTGTCAGTGTATCCACCAAGCAATCTTTGGCAAGTCCTGTTCCCTTTCTGGACCTCAAACTCTTTCCTCACTCTTACAGTGAAGGATCTTTTAGATGACTACCCCCACCCCCACCAGGTGCCCCTAGTCCTGACCCTATGAATCAGTGATTTCCTTATTTCTCAGCCCCCGATGATGACCCATCTTTGGACAGACCAGGGGTAGGTATCTAGCTGAAATCCTTCCACCTCCTTTGAGTCAGTTACCTGATGCAGTTGTGCACATTGCTGAGTCTTGGTGATCCAAAAAGTATTGGGATTCTCAAGGTAGTGAGACTAGTGCCAACATGCCATGATGCCATCCCAGCTGGAAAGTCCCATGCCGCAAGCCCTGGAGGCTTATCAGTCAGCTCCAGCTTCAGCGGGCAAAGGCTAGCCCATCCCAGAAAGTCAAGAAGCCTCCATTCACAGCCCCTCCCCAACATATACACACTATCTCCAGGAACAGTGACAGCAGCCTCTCAACCAGGACCACTCTCCAACCCAACCTCCTCACATTCAACCCAGTCCAGCTAGCTCCAATCTGAGCTGGAGCATACCCAGAGTTCCCAAGACAAGGAGTCTCAGTTCAGCTTTTTCACAGTATGAGCTGTCAGTCCTGACTGCAAACTTTTCTAAGTGGAACTTGTCACCTTTCAGAGCCGGCTGGAGAGACTACTTCTCCCTGAAACTCTGATCCATGGGCTTCCATTTTACCAAATGAAGCCGCATGAAATAATGCTAATCTGAAATCACAGCGCTCAGAATTAAGACAGACCTGGTTGAGATTCCACTTCTACTGCTCTCTAGCTGAATGATTTGAGGTTATGTTATTTACCCTCCCTGAACCTCAGTTCCTTCATCTATAAAATGGGAGCAGTGATTTATATACACAGGGTGTTTGTGGGCATTGCGTAAGATGCCCAGTGATGCGTGTTATAAAAACACTCATCATGGACACTGACACATATAGCATGTCGTGAGCACCATTTCTATTCCTTCTTCCCTGCCTCCTCCCCGAAGCTGCCAGACACTTTCTCTGGAAGCTGAGAATGGAGATATCTGAAGCTGAAACTGCTCTGGATGAAAGCAGGACTATAAAATACTAAAAGTTGCACTTAGGACCCAATTAGGACTTCAAAAAAAGAGCAAAGGAGGTTTGGGGCCTAGAGAGGGGACAACATTTACCAAAGAACACACAGCAGGTGTAGGTAGGTAGAGCAGCAGGCAAGCAGAGAGAGGGAGGCAAGTGGGAGTGTGGGTAGAGGTCAAGGCTGAATCCAAGTACAGGCAGCTGAGCAGGAGGATCTGCATCAGACATTGCCCCATTTCCCATGCCCAGAAGGGCCTGGCATTTGCCTTTCTCTGGAGCCACTCCTTCTGGGTTCCTGAGTTTGCAGTAGTTTCCCAGAAATGCTAGGTAAATATCCCTGTTGTTTACTGAGTAACCAACCCCATAATCAGACAAGGGTCCCCATACAAAATGTTGCCTCAAACTTGGCTCCTTCCATAGAGATGCCCGCCCCCAACAGGCACCACCCCAGACAGACGCCCTCTACAAGGTCCCCTATCAGGGCCTTGCTGGGGGCTGTGAGCCCCACCCTACAAAGTGGCTTAGGTGTACATCATGTTTCTCCAAGATCAGCATCTCTTTAGAAAGGGGTTGCTCCTGCCAGCAGCCCCAAGAAAAATGTAGGATACGAACTATTTTCTGTTTGGTACCTTTCTGGCAAAAAACAAAAAACACCAGCCATGGGTCACCCATTCCAATGCGGTAAATAGTCTTACTAACCTTTGAAAATGTCTTGAGCTGATGTTCACCCCAATCCTGGAGAAGCTGGAGGCATTAGGGCCAGTGTATTTTGCTACTTCATCTTTCTTTAGGTTGTATTTTCTTTGTTTATATAGTTCCCCCTCTCTTCTCACTGCCACTTCATTCCCCTCACCCTCAGGAACCAGGAATGTGTCCTTATGAAAGAGGTCTGTCTTCTGTCTGGTTTATTGCAGGTGTGTTACCTCAGCTTAACTAAACTCATGTGTCCCAAGCTCTGCCTCCTCCTTCAAGTTCATGTGAGAACTACTGTGCGCATCCCCCGTGGGGAATTCCCAGATTTAGACCTCCACCCTTTACTAATTGACTTCTCAAGACTTCCATCTCAAGGATACTTTAGCCTTGTCATCTGGGACTCACTGATGCCAGAATTCTGTGTTTCTAAGATGCTGTTACCTGCATTGCACCATGCTAGAATTCTGTGATACTAAGATTCTGTGACTATGGAGTCTATGCATCCAGAATTTTGTGATTTTTGTTTCATAAATTTGTCATTGACATGATGACAACAATCAGAAGTCACTTGGCATGAGTTTCTTGTGTTTGTCCTCCAGAGAATGCAAATATCTGCTCTAGGTTCTTATCTCTGAATTCGCTGAAGGCAGAGGAAGAAGCCAGCTGGATGGGTCAAGGGTAGCATTCCTACTTCACCTGGGGCTGCCAGGTATGAGACATGCCCTGGGAAGCTCAGTCTTAGGCCCATGCACCCAGTCCACCCGCCTCCCCTAAGCCTCTCAAAGAAGGCTGAGCACTGAAGAACTGATGCTTTTGAACTGTGGTTGTTGGGGAAGACTCTTGAGAGTCCCTTGGGCTGCAAGGAGATCAAACTAGTCAATCCTAAAGGAAATCAACCCTGAATATTCATTGGAAGGACTGATTCTGAAGCTGAAGCTCCAATACTTTGGCCACCTGATGTGCCAACTTATTGGAAAAGACCCTGATGCTGGAAAAGATTGAGGGCAAGAGGAAAAGGGGATGACAGAGGATGAGACTGTTGGATGGCATCACCAATTCAATGGACATGAGTTTGAGCAAACTCTGGGAGATGGTAAAAGACAGGGAAGCCTGGCGTGCTACAGCTCATGGCGTTGCGGAGTCGGACACGACTTAGCAACTGAACAACAACATCTGAGGGCAGGAGGAAAAGCAGGCTCCTTTACAGCCCTCCCACCCAGCTTCCTTTCCTCCCTGGACTGCCTACAGGTCCAAGAAAAGAAAGTTTACTGGGAGACTGGCCTGCCCAAATGGGCAGAGAGGGAGGGTTAAGCACAGGGCAGGGAGCCAGTGGAGGAGATATGGGAGATCCCCAAGGGAGCCCTGCAGCTTTCCCTGAAGGTGAGGAAGGAACATAGGCCGGAAGTGGGGGTGTGGATGAGGGCACTGGTAAGGGTGGGGTAACCGGTATTGCATTGTGGGGCTGGAGCTGGGCTTCCGGCCATTGACCCACTGGTGACAAGGGACCTCCATCCTGGCGCCCTAGGGGCTGTCTGGTCAGCCCCTACCCACTGGCTTTGTGCTCCTGTGCCTGAGTCAGACTCCTAGGAAACAGGAGTTGCCCTCCCCCAAGGGCAGGAGTTGGAAGTGGAGAAACTGATCCTCCAGAGCAACTTTCTGGGAGGGGCCATTGAGGCCAAGAAAGGGGCAGGAGTTTCTAAATGTCACACCAGAGAATGGAAACTCTGGGCTCCTGAATTCAGCCCACACTCTCCAAAGGGTCCCAGTATTATAAAACGCTCCCCCAATGAGACCATTTGGCCACACTCCATGCTAGAGGATAGGCCCGCCTCCAGGCCTCCTGCCTGTGGTCTAGACCTCTCCTCCAGCCCTGCAGCCCAGCTGAAGCTGCCAAACCCGATTTTCCAGTGGTTGCCCCAGGCTGGGTAAAGCAGGAAGCCCTCCTCCAGGCGTGAGTCCTTCAGGCCACAGGCATCCCCTCCCCACCTCCTGATGTCATCCCCTGCTTCTTCTACAGCAATGCCACCACCGCTTCCTCCTCCACCTGCCTGCCATCTCCCCTGGGCTGCTCCCTGAGCAGGGGCATGTGTGATCCGGCACTACCCCTCTCTGGGCCTTCAGTTTTCTCATCTACAGATGGGGAACACTGCACTGCCTCCCAGGGATCAACTGTGGGGAAGCTCCAAAGGAAAGAATAGCAGTGGACCACCATGTGGATGGTGGGCTGGTACAGTGTTGGGAGCACAGAATGGGGTGTGAGAAGGAAGCAGGGCTTGGTGGAATTCTGGAGGTGCAGTGGTTGGGCTGAGAGGTATAAGGTAAAGGGAGTGTGTCCTTCTGGTTTCCTCAGGTCACCTCTATGAGAGACAGACCATCATCCCAGCCTGAATGCCCTCGTTACCAACTCAGAGCATTTGCTGCAGCTCAGGGCTGCACCTGTGTGCTCTGTTTAATGTCTGTCTCCCACCGAGCTGCAACTCTAACCAGGAAGAACTCCCACGGTCCTGCTCACTGCTCTATCCCCAGAACTTGGCATCCTCCCTGGCACATAGCAGGCACTACTGACGGAGACATAATTTCAGATTGAAAAGCAGGAGAGGCACCCTAGGGGCTGGAGACCAGCCAGGTCAGCTCACCTAACCCAGGCCCCTTCTCCGGGCTGCCATACTGCCCAAGCCTCCTCCTCTGGCCTGGGAGACCGGTGTTCTCAGCTTCCAGGGAGCCATGACTGGGGTGGGAGAGAGTGAACCAGATTAGCGATCCAGGGGGTCACCTAGACTAGGATGAGGGGGACCATTGGCTGTGGCTGTCTCTGGGAGCTTGAAGGGGAAGGAGAGTTGGGAACCTGGTGGGGGAGGGGCAGTGAAGGAGCCGTCATTGCAGAGGAAGCTAAAAATAGCCAGAAGAGATGATGTCATCGGGTTCCCACAGCTAAGCAACCCCCTCTCTCTCTCACACACACACATACACGCGTGCGTGCACACACACACATCCACATACAATCTCACAGCCCCAGATACACATAGACACAAGTGTGGGCAGCACACACACACCCCCATACACGCACTCTCTCACATAGGGGAAGGGAGGCTTCTGGGTCCCAGGGCCACAGGGGCAGGGAAGTCTGCTGAGTGTGTTTGCATGAGTGTGTGCCTGTGTTGGCATGAGCAGGATTGCAGGTTTCAGTCTATATGCTCGTGTGCTGTAACCAGGTGCATGCATGTTTGCGTGTGTGTGCTCATTTGTAGGCATGTGTGTGTGTTGTTACCTGTCTCAGGTGGGAAGGTTTATATGTATTTGTGTCAGTACATACATCTATTTATAGGGGTGTACTTGGCATGTACTTGCATGCAGGTGTGAATTTGTTACATTGTTTATCTGTGAGTATCAGTTGTGTTTATATGTCTGCATGTGTTCCTGGACTGTGTCACATGTCTTTATATGTGTGGGCATCCTTGCAGGCTTTGGGCACTAGCTAGTCAGCCTCCGGCTCTGACTGGGGGTTCAGCACCTTCCCCCAAACCCTGAGAAGCCTCATCCTCCACCAGTGCAGTCTGGGCACGATGTGTCAGTGAATTCTCTGCCCCACTCCTCCTCTCAGGTCCCAGTCTCTGGCAAGCCTTAGAGTGGAGGAAAGCAGACACAATTCATTTTCTCCTCACAGGCTTCCCAGGGGGTCAGGCCAGAGGTCTCTCAGTCCACTCCCACCCCCGCCCTCCTGGAACTGGAGCCAGACCTCGGGACACTGGGACACTCACTCACTTGTGCATGAAGTGACACATGACAGACAGTCCCTCACAGTGTTTCCTGCCTCTGAGACACAAACTCCACGGAGACACACCCCACAGAAACCCAGTTACACCCGATGACACATGGGCGCACACGCAGAAATCCAAATGGAAAATCCCCAGGCCTGAGTGCTTAGCACCCTCCCCCTTCCTGGATGCTAACTCAGTCTCGCCCCACCCCCAAACGCCCCAGCTCAGCTGTTAGTCCGGGAAAACACCGACCTCAGAGAACGGCTGTGGGGGCTGAGGGTGGTGCACCCCCTTGGAAGCTAACCCTTTCCTACTTCCGGGTGACCCCATCCCTCTCCTGGTGGAGCAGATGTCTGCCTCCCTGGCCCATTCATACCCTCACACACACACACCTTGACACACAGCTGGCCACAGAGACACACTCATCGCAAAGGCACACTCAGCTATGTCTGCTTCAAACTCCATTCTCTCTGTCTCACTCACACTAACCCTCACAGGCACACAGAGGCACATACATCTCACACTCAGACACTCATTACACTGGAGCAGTGCAATCTGTCTTTCATACCATCTTTTTCTGATTTATGCCTCTACCCTTCTCCCCAGTGACCCAGGTCCCTATGCCTTCCAATATGTCTACGGAGACCCTTTTCCCTGTTCTGATGGGAGTGCAAGGCAGGAAGGACCCCTACCTCACAGGCCAGAGCAAAAGCTGAGGCCAAAGATGGTATGTGTTGCTGACCTTGTTCTGTCCTTCCAATGTCTTCCTGTGATGCCTGCTGCTGCTGCTGAAGCCTGTCCCTGGGAGCATTCAGCCCTAGCCCTGCCCTCATACCCTCCATAGTCAGCTGGAAGCACCTGGGAGTGGAGGAAAGCAGTTGGAGCAGAAAGGACTGTATTTGTCTGCTATTCACCACTCGTGGCCCTGAGGAGATGAAGGTCCGGAGCCAGCCAAGCTTCTGGACTAGTTTCTGGATGTTTCAGAGGATCAGAAAGCTGCCAGGTTGACAGAGGTGTCTGAGAACTGAGGAGAGAAGGGAGAGGAAAAGAGTGTGAGGAAGCTCCACTGCTCTTAGACTTGCCCATTTCCCCAAGCCGTCCACTTCAGCTAACACGTCCTCCTCCATTATGGCGTTCAGACTCTGGGGTGCTAGAGTGCCTGCACAGGGCTCACGTGGGTAGGACTTCAGTGGCCCTGTTCTCCTCCCCCACCCCACCCCACCCCACCTGGGCTCAGGCCCTCAGCCTACCTTGCAGTGCAAGGATCAACACCCTGGTGGTGGCAGTTTGGGTGTTGTTGATATCCGTGGCCACACTGGCAAGATTGGTGGTTACATTGGTGCCAGCTGGGCCTTGCCGTTTCTGCCGGTACCTTCTGTGGCTACACTTGAACATCGTGGGAAAGCGGGGCCGAGGCCAACCCACGCCTGGCCGGCGGTAAGGGGAAATTAAGCCCCGGGGCCGAGGGGCACGGACAAGCTGAGAAGGCCCCATGGGTGCAGTGAGCTTCTGTAAGGTGCCTGATGGTGCTACTGGCCAGGGCAACGTGGCCTCTGTGACATACAGAGCTTGTGTAGGGGTGATGCTCTTTATTACAGAGCCTGGTGCCCAGCCCCTCCCTAAGGGTTTGACTCCATCACAATTCCCTCCAGGGATCCAGCCTCAGAGACAGAAAACTTCAGTTTAGCCCCTTGGGAAAGGAACTCTGAGTAAAAAATTCACTCCCTCACCTTTTCACTCATCCAATGTTAATAATATTAACATTGTTTACTGAGCACTTACTATGTGCCAAATATGGTGCCGAGTCCTTCACAAACATTACCTCATCTAATCCCACAACAACCCCACAACAAGGAGATTCTATCATTATTCCTATTTCACATACAGTCCATTATCATTATTTGTGGTTCAGTTCAGTTCAGTTGCTCAGTCGTGTCCGACTCTTTGTGACTCCATGAACTGCAGCGCGCCAGGCCTCCCCGTCCATCACCAACTCCCAGAGTTCACTCAAACTCATGTCCATTGAGTCAGTGATGCCATCCAACCATCTCATCCTCTGTCATCCCCTTCTCCTCCTGCCTTCAATCTTTCCCAGCAGCAGGGTCTTTTCCAATGAGTCAGTTCTTTGCATCAGATGGCCAAATTATTGGAGTTTCAGCTTTAGCATCAGTACTTCCAATGAATATTCAGGACTGATTTCCTTTAGGATGGACTGGTTGGATCTCCTTGTAGTCCAAGGGACTCTCAAGAGTCTTCTCCAACACCACAGTTCAAAAGCATTAATTCTTCGGTGCTCAGCTTTCTTTATAGTCCAACTCTCACATCCACACATGACTTATGTAAAAGCCATAGCTTTGACTAGACAGACCTTTGTTGACAAAGCAATGTCTCTGCTTTTTAATATGCTGTCTAGGTTGGTCATAATTTTTCTTCCAAGGAGCAAGCATCTTCTAATTTCATTATTCGTGGTAGTTATGTTCCAATAAAGTCACTACAATCATGGTATTAGCAAATATTTAGCCAATGCTTTCAGGAGAAATACAGGATTAGATTCATACCAAGCTCTGGTCACAATATCTTGTCAACTCACCAATAACCTAATTTATGTGTGTTTCTATTAAAGGTGCTTCATTTAAAATATATTGATGTCATTAACATTGAACTCATAGCCAATAGCACTATAACATGTACCTGAATAAAGTTTATCCAACACAAGTATTTTCTTCACAAGGCACATGACAGTCTTCTTGTACCTAGGAACACTAAAGAGCACTTCAGTATTATGCTAGAGGGGGGTATTTAATAGCAAAATCACCAACAAAAAGCACATAAGGGCAAAAAAGTGACAGACAATAAGTAGGCCACAAAAAGAACACTTGTTTATGAGAGCCAAAACAAGAAAGCAGAGCATCCCCTTGTTCAACCTCATCTGAGAACAAGCGTGTTGGACAACATGAATTTTTTTGCTGCTCTACACGTGTACATGAATGACCGCTAAAATGCCGTGAGTGTGCTCAGGACTTACAGGTCATTTTATGAGTGGGTAAATTCACAGATGTGAAATCCACGAACAATGAAAATCGACTGTACAAGGAAACCGAGGCTTAGCTGAGTGAAGTCACACAACTAGAGGCAGGCAAGGATTCAAATCTGGGATGGCCAAGGTCCAAAGCCCAGACATTTAACTCCTACTATTCTGCAGTCAAAGCTTCCCAAGTGGCTCAGTCGTAAAGAATCCGCCTGTTATTGCAGGAGACACTGGGTTCAATCCCTGGGCTGGGAAGATCCCCTGGAGGAGGAAATGGCAACCCACTCCAGTATTCTTGCCTGGAGAATCCCAAGGACAGAGGAGCCCAGTGGGCTACAACCCAGGGGGTCACAAACAGTTGGATACAACTGAGCAACTGACCACACAGCACATTCTGCATTCATTCATTCATTCAGAAATGTGCACTTAACTTTCTGTATCTCTCTTTCCCTATATTGAAAAAGCAGATGAAAAGAGAATCTTATAGGATTATTGTGAAAGGTAAAAAAAAAAGCCTACGATATAAGTTACACATTGAAAACATGATCTGTACAAATATTCATGTTAACAGCCTTCCTCTCTTTCCTGTCTCTTCAGCTGCCTCCTCCCATTATAAAAACAAATTAAAAATCTTCCACCCCACACCCCCTCTGGCTGTGACTCTCCTTGTTCTGAACTTTTCACTCTGTGGTCATTCGCTTATGTCCCAGAATGGGAAGAAAAATCTCATTTTTAATCTCATCTTAAAACCCTGTAACTATTCTGTTATACAGACCAGGAAATAGAGGCTCAAACTCAAGTCTAAGAAATGCCCCCAGGGTCACACAGCTAATAAGCAACAGAACCAGGATTGGAGCACTTGGCTTGAGTGACTTAAAAGCCAGAACTTTCCCAGCGGCTCAACATCAGCAGCCGGGAAAGGACTCGTGAAGATGGGTATAACAGAGCTGCAGAACTTTCAGGGGAGGGCAGCGCTTTTGTGAGACCATGGTGCCCTCTGCTGGCAGGAATGGAGGGGTGTATACAGAATGCTGAGAGGACTGAGGAGAGAAAAAGTGTGGGGAGGGAGGAGACGGAGGAAAGACTCAGGGAGGGAAAAGATGGGTTGAAGTTTCGTGGAGGGAGAAAGAGGAAGAGTTGTTTGTTTGCCTCTCAGAGGAGGGGAAGAAAATGCCAAGCCTGGGTCACTTCCTTGAAAGCATGTGTGGGCATGCCTGCATGAGTGTGTGTGTGTGTGTGTGTGTATGAGTTTCAGTATGCACCTCAGATGTTGCTCTGGATTATCTCTAGGAGTCAGCCCACACAGAGTTCACAGGTGTGTGTGCCTGTGCAAGTGTGCATTCGAGAGCACTAGGAGGAGTTGATGTGTGTATGTGGGTGTGAATATACAGCTTGGGCAGGTGTGGTACCTGCGAGCATGTGGGATGTGTCCGGCCCTCTCGGCAGGTGCAGGTTAGGAAGCAGCTGTGCCTTGCTGTGGAAGGCACACGGTTCTGGGGGGCGCTCACCTCAGCCTCAGACAGCTGTCTTACTCAGATCAGGAGGGCGTTGCTGTGGTTGGGTTGCCAGGCGGAGGCCAGAGGCTGCTGGGGCTGTGGGGAGGGAGCGGCAAGCCGCAGGGGGCAGCAGGGGCAGGTCGACAGGGTGCGGGGGTGGGGCGGGGGTGGGCGGAGAGAAGGAGCCTTTAAAGCTCCTGCCCCGCCCACAGGTGAGCAGTGCCGTGAGAGCCAGCGCTGTCTCCCGCTTGCCCACTCAGTGGCAGTTCTCCCGGAGCTGTGGTCCTCTCTGAAGCCTCAGCAGATCCCTCTTACAGAACTTACTACCAGGACCCCTGACCAGGTGATGGCATAGGAGAGAGACTCTCCTGTGAAAAGAAAGCAATCTGGAAACAGGTTTGGGGAGCTGGAAGGTCACGGGGAGGGTCCTGGAAGAGTCTAGGATTGGTTTGGGGTGGGGGGGCGTGGAAAGTCCAGGATAAGCAGGAGCCAGGTAAGGACATGGAGTGACCCTGAAGTGGGGGAATCAGGCTCGGGGTGCCTGTGGGATGGACGCACATGGGATGTTAGAATTTCAAAGTGTCAGGTGTTAGTAGAGGGCCTGGGCAGTACAGAGAGTTAGGGGTATCAGGATGGGAACTGGGGAAAGTCCTGACGCGTCAGAGTCCAGAGACAACAGAGTCCAGAGGCAGGAGAAACTTGGTAATTATGTGAGTCCAGGATGCTGGAGTCTGATATGTCAGTCCAGGCTGGGGGAGGCGGTCAAGGAGCGAGATCCTAATTCCCACATGTCTGCCTCCCAGGAGCCACCATGGGGTGCTTCAACTTCATTAAGGTCATGATGATCCTCTTCAATATGCTCATCTTTGTAAGTATGGGGGTTATGGGTTCTTTAGGGTTCCCTACAGGAGTGGGTCTTAACCTGAGTAGAGCCCCAACTGGGGAATAAGAGATTGCTATGTCCACTCTTCCTGAAAGTTTCCCCTGATGATGAGATGTGGAAGTCTCCCCGAAGACTGAGTCTTGGCTCCAGGAGCAAACTAGCTGCTACACAACTTGGGGTGGAGAAGTTTAGGGGCATCCTCTCCTTCCAGGAAGTTTCAGGTTTAGAGCAGGGCAGGGTAGGCTAACAGGCTGGGGCCTCAGGGAGGGGCAGGGGTTTGCCCAAGATCACCTAGCATGGAAGGAAATTCAGTGGCCTGTGTATGGTGGGGAGTCAAAAGCCGAGAAGGTCCAGAGATATGGGAGTAAGAGTTTCAGCTGCAAGAGGAATTTGTTGTATTTTTTCAACAAACACTGCCTAAGACTCTGTGCCCTCAGGGATCTCGGGTCCAACAGGCCAGATAGGCAACCAGTTTTCCACAGTATGTGTGGTCTGATCACAGGGTGCATTGGAGGGGCTTGAACCCTGCCTAGTCAGAGAAGACTTCTAGAAGGAAATAGCTGAGGCTAGGAATTTGCACGTAGTGAGGGGGTTGGTAAAGCATGCAAAAAGGCCCAGAGACAATGAAATCAGATATTGTTCAGAAAACCAGGAACAGACTATATAGGGCATGTTTGAGGAAGCTGAGCAATGAGGCATGAATCTGGAGATGGTGGTAAAATTGGGGAGAAATAGACAACATGGACAAAGGACAACGCCCTTGGATGGTGGCTGAGGATGGATGAAGGGGCAAGCAAGACAGAGGTCTTGGAGATGATGACCACATCTCCTCTCTGCTGAGAGCAAACCTGGTGGGTACTTCACCAGCAGCCATGTACCCAGTGGACTTGCAGCTCAGGATATTTGGAAGGCATGTGCCCGTAGGTGGTCATTGAAGCCATGGGCAGGGTGAGCACACACAGGGAGAGTGAACTCCAGGAAACTCAATTTGTAAGGGATAAACAGAGAAAGGCTGCTGCTGCTGCTGCTAAGTCGCTTCAGTCATGTCCGACTCTGTGCGACCCCAGAGACGGTAGCCCACCAGGCTCCCCCGTACCTGGGATTCTCCAGGCAAGAACACTGGAGTGGGTTGCCATTTCCTTTTCCAATGCATGAAAGTGAAAAGGGAAAGTGAAATCGCTCAGTCATGTCCGACTCCTAGCGACCCCATAGACTGCAGCCTACCAGGCTCCTCCATCCATGGGATTTTCCAGGCAAGAGTCCTGGAGTGGGGTGCCATTGCCTTCTCCGAGGAAAGGCTACCAGGAAGCAAATAGAGAAAGAGCATAAGGAAGCAAAGCAGGAGAGCAAGGTGTCAGAAAGTCAAGGAGGATACACCCATGGCTGAGCACAGGTTGTCACCAGAGACCTCAAAGCCACAGGAGACTGGGTGAGAGTGAGCAAAGGATGAGGAAGTGGAGACATGAAGTGTAGGTGAATTTGGAGGAATTGGGCTAGGGGTGAGGACAGTCTCGGATGATGGTGTGGCCTGTGCCTTGGGCTTCTTCTCCTTTCAGGGAATTAGCTTTTATCCCTGTATCTGAAGAAGGTAGCAGGATTGCAGGGATCTGGAGCACAGAGGTTCTGGCCCGAGGGGGTTAAAGGCAAATCCGGTTTGGTTTCTGGCCTCTGTTGCCCAGGCCTTGCCAGACTGGGCAGGGCTGGCCTCTGACTCCTTGAAATCTGACCCCACAGGCTAGAAGCCCAGCCTTGTGTCCTTGGGCAAACATGCCTGGGATCCACCCACAACCTGCCACCTCGTTTTTGGTTCCAGCCTCAGTTTCCATAGCCGGAAAGTGGGGACTGGACACCTGGGTGGTGTCAGGCTGATTCATCCACTGAAGCACTGGGTCAGCGAGGCTTTGCTCTAAGAGCTGGGAACTGGGCAGGGCCCTCCTTTCCAGTCTTGGCCTCAGGATCACCTCTGAGGTGGGGTAGAGCCTCTCAGAGCTCTGGCTATACTCCATCTCTGGTGCCTCAATTTCCACTTGTGTGGCAAAGAGAGGTCTAAGCTGGTCCTGGAAGGGGCCCAAATGGGGGGCCTTAGGGTAGGTGTCCCTTCTTACCATTGCCCTCTCCAAGGTTGGAAGCAGATGTAAACCTCAGCCACACCTCTGTTGCTATAGTGACTGTTGAACCTGCTCAATGCTACCACCCTCCTCTTTCTGCCTATCAGAGAACCGAGGTGTTCCAGGCACCTATAACCCAGAAGCGAAATGGGGGGAGGTGGCTGCTGGCTGGGGGTGGGGGGTGGGGGGGGGGCAGCGGGGCAGGTGTTCACCTGCTTGTTTGCACTTCAAGCTATGTGGCAGGACCCTGGCAGTGGTAAGGGAAAGCTTTGCCCCTCCCCCACACCCTGTGGCTATTTCTGGAATCCCTGGTCCCATTTACATCTGCCTAGATGTGCAGCCCGCTGCTGACTGCAGATGTCCCAGCTCCCATCTTTCTAGCTCTAAAGATGAGTCAGAACTCCCTACAGGATGAGTTTTTGGACTCCATACCCAATAAATGGGAAATTTTCTCATCTCCCATCTTCCTAAGTGAGCTGTGTGATAGGGAGCTGCCTGGCAGCACTGTTTCAAAGTCTGCCTCTCTGTCCCCAGCTGTGTGGTGCAGCCCTGTTGGCAGTGGGCATCTGGGTGTCGGTTGATGGACCATCCTTTATGAAGATCTTCGGGCCAATGTCATCCAGTGCCATGCAGTTCGTCAACGTGGGCTACTTCCTCATCGCAGCTGGTGCTGTGCTCTTCGCTCTTGGTTTCCTGGGCTGCTACGGCGCCCAAACTGAGAGCAAGTGTGCCCTCATGATGGTGTGTCAAACCCAGCTCCACAGGCCCATAACCAAAGCCCAGGGTCCCCTCACCCTTGACACTAGGCCCTGGGGATCCCCAAACCCTGCTCTGGATTCCAAGGGTCTCAGCAAACGGGGCCCCTGCCTTGTTTTCATGGTGGGGTGGGAGGGCAGAGCACGGTTAGGGTAAGGAAGGCATGAGAGGCTCTCTCTCCCTAAAACTCAGATGCCTGTTCTCCCCTCAGTTCTTCTTCATCCTCCTCCTCATCTTCATTGCTGAGGTTGCAGCTGCTGTGGTCGCCTTAGTGTATACTACATTGGTGAGGAACAGGGATGGGGCAAAGGGGTACCACTGGGCAAAGCCCTGAGAGGGGGCCACACCCGCCCCACCAGGCTGTAAACACTGGCCTTCCCCACCCAGGCTGAGAACATCCTGACAGCGGTGGTGGTGCCTAATATCAAAAAAGAGTACGGTTCCCAAAAAGACTTCACTCAAGTGTGGAACTCCACCATGGCAGGGGTAAGGTGGGCTGAGGGAGACTTGGGGGTGGGGAGAAATAAGCAAGGCCTCTCTGATCATCTTCTCTTCATCTCCAGCTCAAGTGCTGTGGCTTCACCAACTACACAGATTTTGAGGGGTCACCCTATGTAAGAAAGAACGGTACCTTTCCCCCATACTGTTGCCATAACAGTGTCAATAACTCGTTCGTGGAACCCTGCAACAGTGTCACCGCCCATAACATGAGTGTACAGGTAAAGGCTGGCCTAGGAGGTTGGGATGCTTTAATGGCCTCAGGGTGCTGAATGAGAATGGGAGCAGCTCCTGACTATAGATGCTCTCTCCCCTCCCCCAAGGGATGCTTCAAACAGCTTCTGTATGACATCCGAACCAATGCAGTCACTGTGGGTGGTGTGGCAGCCGGAATTGGGGGCTTGGAGGTAAGGAGAGGAGCTTGGGGCAGGATATCCCCCACCCTGGCTCAGGGCTGCTTGACCCACCTCTGAGGCCTCTCTGGAAGAGACAGACTTCTAACAAAGCTTCATGATCAGTGTCTGGTGGGACAGGGGACTAAAGTTTAAGGACCCCGATACGTCTCTTCACCTCTCCCTGTTCCTTTCCCACCAGCTGGCTGCCATGATTGTGTCCATGTATCTGTACTGCAATCTGGAATAAGCTGGCTTCTCCTTCCACTGCTGCTGCTGTCGTATGAGAACTGTGAAGAGGCGATGATCGGGGTGGGGACAGGATCTAACAGTGTCTCTTGGGCCGGAGTTGACCTAACTTTGTTCCTCTGGACTCGGGGCCAAATGGACACCACCCCCTTCAACTGGAGCCTGACATTTCCTTCTATTGGTGGGTTTGGGGTCCTCCTATTCCAGAGCCCCTAAGGTAGCCAATCCTCTTACCCATTCCTCCAGTCTCTCCCTTAAACACGCGTTACCCTCTCAGAGCAAGGCGGGGAGGTGCTCTTGGGGATCCCAGTACTCCACAGGGGGGATTAGAGAAAGACAGACCATAGCATGAGCATATACAAAACCAGCAGTTACAGAGCGGATGTGTAGAAGGCATTTCAGAACTCATAAACCCATTAAAATGTTTATCTGGACTCTGTGTATCCTTGGGGAGAGGGACCTCAAACTTGTCTACACTGGCCTCAAACGCCTGTGGGGTTGTTGACTCGGAGGCTCCTGGGAAGGCAGCAGAAGGTAAGTGGCATGGAGGCGGGCTGCTATTTCTCATCTTCATTTGGATTGCAGACTTGGAAGGGAGCTTAACAAGAATGCCCAAGAGGTCACTGAGGGAGGTGGCAGGGGCTGGGCCAGTCTGCAGCCCTATAATGTGGGAGGACTTTGGCCTGAAACTACCCCTTCCTGGGTAGGGGCACTGGACTGGAAAACTATGAAAATAACAAGCTTGTGCCCAAATAGGGGGCAGGGAGACTAAAAATACTGCCAGGGCGATGGAAGAGGGTCATTCCTTAAGTTCTGGGAAGCCCTCCAGAAGCCCCCACCAGAGCACCCAAGCTGCCTACCCTTCCCAGGCAGGCAGAGCCCCACACCTTTCCCTGCTTTGGGGACATCAGAAAGAATTTCATTTACTCTCTGTCTTGGTCACCCAGTGCTCTATAGATCTGATCTCTTATTTAGTCTTAACTACCCCATGTTCCAGAAACTGGGCCTAGAGAGTCCAAGTGACTTGTTCCAGGCCCATAACCTCCTATGAAAAGCTGGGCCTGGATTTGGGTCCAGCCCATCTGACTCCAGAGCCAGGTGGGGTCCTGGCTGACATAGTGGCATGATTCACTTTTAAGTCACAACATCCCAGACAACCATCTGATCACTGCTACAGAAGAAAGAGCACTAAGGTGGGAGGCCATGGCCAGAGGGTGTGGTGTCTACCTCCAAGCCAAGCCCAGCCTGGCAAACCAGGCCTCCTTGCCTCCCTTTGACCCTTGGATCCTTCTTCCTAGGCTTTACTAGGACAACCCAGAACCATCACTTGCCCTGAGTCCAAGAAAGAACTGCAATCTTGCCAGTGCAACACGGTCCGAGAGCTAGTCTTCAAGGCCCAGATCAGGAGTCTGCTGGGGAATGGGCAGGTGGAGCAAGCACTCGGTACCCATCCCACCTTTCTATGCCTCATACCGCCCCACCCCCAGTTGCATACACAGAGGCTGCAAGGGATTTGTTTGCCCTGGGCGGGCCTCGTCCACCTCATTACGGGTTAACTGCTCCTCAACCTGGCTTTTGTGGCACCTCGAACACTATCTCTACCTCCGGCAAACAGTGAAGGCGTCACGGTGGCGAGAAATGTCGGAGCCACATACCGTCCCTGCCATTACTGAGCAGGGCTCCAGGCACCAGTGGGAGAGGCAGGGGCAGAGAGCCGGTGACAGGGCGGAGTTCCTGCCAGTTCCTGCCTCCTTGGCCAAAGGCTCCATATAAGGAGCTCATCCGGCTCACTTTACAAGGGCTCTGCAGGCAGACCCCTTCTCAAACTGTCCTATACACACTTTCATGAACTTAAGTCCTTCACAGATTCCCCAGTTGTCATGCCTTGGGCTGTATCAACTACTCCTCTGGATAATCTCTTCCATCTTCTGGCAGGCTTGCATGATTTACATCTTCCTAATCTCTGGATCACTGGTTGGGTAGGAATCTGATGAAAATGATAGCTTTTCCCCAGAAAAATGCTCAGATACGGAATCTGTATACAAAGTACCCTAAGGGCCACAGGCATCCTTGTTCTTGCGTCTCCATCTGCAGTGCCCTCCTCACTTCCTGCATGAGGGACATTCAGCTCTGTCTCGCCCACTTCCTTCCCACATGCACTATCCTCACCTGCTCCCCATCACCTCCTCATCCCCACCTATTCCATTTTGCTCTCTCTTGCTCCATTTCTGGGGACAGGTGCTCTGGCCCAGACGAACTCGGCAGGAAACAGTAGGATGGTTAATTGAACAGTGGGAACGGGGCGTGGGGTGGCTGCTCTGAGTTCAGGCCCAAGTAGGGGGCAAAGGTCAGGTTCAGTTGTTCTAGGGTGGACCTTAGGTAAAAATCTTGGAGTTTGAGACTCAGGCATCCCCTGGTGGCCAAATGGCACTAGTGAAAGTCGCTCAGATGTGTCTGACTCTTTGTGACCCCATGGACTATACAGTCCCTGGAATTCTCTAGGCCAGAATACTGGAGTAGGTAGCTTTTCCCTTCTCCAGGGGATCATCCCAACCCAGGGATCGAACCCAAGTCTCCCACTTTGGAGGTGGATTCTTTACCAGTTGAGCCACAGGGAAGCCCAAGTGGAAAATAACCCTGTGGAGGATAGTAAAGAAAACTCACCATCTATCATGACCATTCTCTCTCCCACCCATCCGTGTGTGTGTGTCTCTCTCTCTCATACACACACAGTCATGAGACACATCCCCAGAGCTTTTCTCCTTTTTTAATCAATGACCACCTTATCCAGCTTTGGAAATCTGGACAAAGAGGAGGCTGAGAAGAGGCCTGGTTCAGTGTCTGAGGGTCTCTGAGTGAGTCTGCATCAGCAGGTGGGCCCCAGGTGGGCCTGTCCATGGGTTGGGCACAGCAGTTTCCTGAGTAAGAGCCTGCCCCACCCTCAGGGCAGCACCCCAGTCCAAAAAAAAAAAAAAAAAGAATCAAGGCCCTCCAGGCTTCAGCTGTTTCCAAGGTCCTCAGGACAGTCAATAAATATGTTAGATTCTGAGTCAGGCCTGGGAGGAGGGAGTATGCAAAGGGCAGGATGGGCTGCCCAGGGATCCCAGTGATTCCCAGGTACTCTCCTGCCCTTTCCCGACAAGGAAGTAAATAAATAGACCTCCAACTCAGGAACAGGGGTGTTGGAGCAGAGGAACCCTCCCTTGGGAGTTAGTAATTAAGTCTCATGTTAAAAACAAACCAGACCCAGCCCCTGCCAGTGTCTACAAAATCCTACAGGATTGGGTAAAGGGCTAGCCTGCCTGGGGGTACACAGTACCCAGCCCTGCAGGTTCCTGGAGGAGGTCTCATGTCTGTTCTGCAGCTCCTGGGCCTCCCTCCTCCTTTGGGGGTGACTCCAAGAAAATTGGGGTGATTGATGGTGGCTTCTTCATCCTGAGAAGAGAATAGGAATGTGGACAGAGAAGCGGTCACTAGCTACATCCCCTAATCCCATGAGTCTTCCATTTCCCAGGACAGGATAGGGTCACTCACGAGTACGGGGAGGCTGGGACCCCCACCACCAGGAAGTGGTTCTTCTTCCGAAACAGTCTCCACAGGCCCCGGTGGTTGCCACGCACATCCAGGTCCCAGATTCGGAGGCACTGGGGGTGGGGGAGGGGGGCCGACAAGGGCATAGGTCAGAGAGCTGTGGCGAGGGCCCAGCGCCACCCCCCTCAGCAGCCTTCTCAATTTGCAAGAGACAGCATCTTCAAGACTATGGATTTGTGATGGGGGTTAGAAGAGAGGCTCTGAGAGTATGAAGAGAAGGTTCTGAAGTAGAGGAGTCCAGAAAGGCTCCCTGTATCTTGGGGAGGGGTATTCCTGGGGGAGGTGTGGTATTGGAGCACCTTGGCAAGCTGAGTCCAGGTGGTGAAGTCATCGTCCTTCTCCATCCGGATAAAGGCCACATAGGTGTGGCCCTCTGTGTCTGGCAGGAAAGAGTCTTCACAAGGGTTCTTGCTGTGGTCCAGAACCTCTGCTTCGCTGCAGCAGGGGGAGGGGGAGAAAGGCCAAGACAAGGCCCACCTCGTGACTGTGTCACACAGGCCCTTGCTTTTAATGCTCTACTGTGGCTATCTTGAACTTCTTAATAATTTTTGAACAAGGGACCCTGGTTTTCATTTTGCACTGGACTCCAAACTCTGGGGCCATCACTCCCAGTATGTGACATCTCCTCACTCCCTGACACATCCCTCACTGCCCTCAGCCATACCTGAGCAGCCTGTGAACTTCCACTTCATAAGCATCCTTCTTCAGACTGAAGGAGAGGAAGAACTGAGTTGGGGGGGGGAAATCAGTCCAGGGGAGGGGTAGCCCCTCAAGGGACCACGTGCGGGTCGGGGGCAACAGGGCTAGGGTACATACACAAGCCCCAGGGTGGAAAGGGCCTGTCAAGTACTGGTTATCGAGACTCCTAGACCCCCCCTTTGCTGTCCGCAGCCTCTACCTGTCCACGTTCCTGAGCTGGACACCTGGAACCGTGTTGAACTTGTGCTTCTTGAAGTAGGCCTCCTGGAATGGATGTGAAGGTAAGAAGCAGGGCCTTATCTTGGCTGGCCTACACCTGCTGCAGACCCACCACATATCCACAAGACCCACAAATGAAGTCCTAGACCTATAAAAGCCTCTCTAATTTCCTCGTCTTCCCCATCCTCTCGGCAGTATGCTACGAGCTTTAATCTGGCTCCACCATTGCCAGACAGTTCACACTGGCATCTCATGCTACTGGCCCCTGAGCTAGTCCTTGTCTCCAGCGGTTCTCCCTGGGACTGCTGTTCTAAGGCCACAGATGCTGGGAATGAGGCCTGCAAAGCGACAGGTTGGACTGGGAGGGAGGGAACTTTATGACTAAGGAGCTGAGGGTGAGGGAAATGAGGTCACTCCCTGTTCCTCTCAGAGATGAGTGGGGTCTTATAGTAACCAGCCTCTGAAGCCTTAGAAGCCTCTTGGCTTCTAAGAGGTTCCAAAGTGGAAGCTGTCCATTCCTTCACACTGGGTTTTCTCAAGGTCTCCCTGGCTATAACTGGGGAGTGGCCTTTTGGACACAGCCATGAAGGGGTGGGGACTGGGGCCCTCCCTGTTCACTTCAGGCTGAGGCTTCAGCCTCAGCACTTATAAGGATAGGAGAGAGCACAATTTGCAGGGCTGGACGAGTGCGTGGCAGCAGAAATACCCTCCCCACACCCACAGTCTAGTGCTAAGAATAGCAATAATAAAAATAATACCAGCTGACCCTTATATAATGTTTACAGTCCAAAGCATATTACGCATACTAACTTCTTTAAGCCTCACAACCCTATGAGGTAGGTGGTATTTTTATCCTCCTTTCTCAAATAAAGAAACTAATGCAAAAGGCAGTTACTAACAATTTCCCAAGGCTAACTGGCTAGTGAGTGGCACAGCTGAGCCCATGTTCTTGCCCCATCTACTACACTGTACTCCCCGCCCCAACACCCGTGCCTCCCACTCACATGGAAGTAGCCATTCATGTTGAGGCCAACGATGCCGAAGTGGTAGGATCGGGACACGTCAGGGATAATGCACTCTCGGCCTCGGCGTTGTTCTGGCATCCGCATCCACATGTCCCAGTCCCAGAGCTGGCAGCGTGGAAGACACTGGGAGTTTAGAGGTTTGAGCTGGCAGGGGATTCCAAGCCTGCCCACCCTCCCCTGCCAGGGCACCTTTTCTGGTGTGGGCCACTTGGGTTCAAGCTCCTCCTTGTACAAGGACTTCCTGAGCACCCAGCCCAGCCCAGGCATGGTCTCCACACGGTACAGCAGTGCTGGGTCCTCTGCCGTGTGCTCATAGCCCTGTGGACAGGCGGCCACGAGAGGGGGCCTTAGCCTGGGGCCTCTGCCCATCCCTCGGCTGACCCCTGGCCGCTCAGCCTACCTGGTCATTCCAGGCAGAGATACAGTACAAGCTGTCGTCCTCCTCCAGCAGGTGGATGGATTGGCTCAGGAAACTGAGAGGCAGGGTCCAGGGGTTCAGAGAGGGGCAAGGACAAACCCAGTCACACAGTGATGCTGGAAGAGCTGGAGATGGGACTCAGGAGTCATGCCTCCTTCCACCTTCCCCTCAAACCCCATTCATCCCTTCCGTTTCCATTCATCCTTTCTGCTCTCTCCTGCTGCCCCAACACCGGCCAGCCTACCTTTGCTTAGGCATTCCCCCCCACTTTGGAGACTGGTTCCTCCAGAAAGCTTTCTAAGAGCCCCCACTGGAGTTGGGGGCTTCCTCCCTGGAGACCCAGTCAAGCAAAGAGGCCCCATGCAGCTTGGAGCTGCATGGAGGAGCATCCCTCTCACCTGAAAAAATCCACAGCAATGTCCAGGTCCTCTTCCAGAACCACAGCAAACTTGGCTTCCTAAAGCGGGTGGGGGACAACATGAGCCCTAGGGGGCTTTCTCATCCCATGTCTCTCCCACTTCCATCCACTTCTCAGGCCGCACTGCCCCTATTTTTCATATCAGGAGGATGAGGCCCAGAGAGAGGAAGAGCTTGCTATATGGTAAGACCAGACTTATGCTCACTTTCCCCATCTAGGTCCAAGAGTTTTGTCCTTACTACTCACCGGAAACAGGTTGAAAGTGGCAGTGAGGCTGGCCTTGTAGTGCTGGGTGGGGAGTAGGAAGAGGGCACGTGAGCTTTGGGGTGGACAGTGGGGCCAGATGTCCACCCCTTCCATCCTTGCCCAGGTGGTACCTGAGACACACGGGCGTTCTTGATGCTGATGGGAGTGTGCTGGATGCCCCTCAGACCAAACAGCGCCACCACGTCCATCGGCTCCTAAGGGGCACGCCATCATGTGAGCCCCCCACCTCAACTCCACCCCCTGCCCACCTCCGCAGGTTCTGTCTCATCAAGCCCTGCATGTTTCACAGCCCTTGCCTGGGCTGTCTCCCCTGCCAGGCCTCTGTGATCATTGCTACTCAGTACCTGCAACCGTACACTCTGCTCTGTCCAAAGCCCCCAAGCCCCACTCACCTCATAGTAGCCATCGATGAAAACTGTTATCATCTGGGGAGACACCCCCTGGGCTGAGAGTAGAGAGCGCAGCATCCTGGGGAGCCCAGGGATGGATTAGACCTCTTTGTCCCCCCAAAATCAGGACTCCTCTATACTTACAAATGGGCCCCAACTCCCCATGTTCACCCACATAGGTGAATGGACCCAGAATCTGTTGCCTTTCCACCCACCTCAAGCATTCTTCCTGCAGATACATGAGCCTGGGGTTCCCACCACTAGCAACCTCCTGTTCGGTGCTAGATACAGCCCACTCCCGGGCTCACCTGTACAGGTAATTGGGCCGGTTGCCTGCAATGACAGCCACAGGCACATTGAGGACCTTGTTGTCTGGGAGCTGAGGGAGAAAGAGTGTTCAGCTCTTGCCTTGTTTTCTCTTCAGACTGGGATTCCCCACCTGGGGAAGAGTCTTGAGGGAGAGGGGGACTCAAGGGAAAAGGCAGAGGGCTTCCCTGTCTTGGCCCCTCCACACACTCAGCTCAACTCCATCTCTAGGCCTTTGCTCACATGGTCTGCTCCTTCCCTCCAACCGGGATCCCCCATCTTTCAGAGCCCAGTATAAATCAGCTCCTGGTTCCCTCCAGGCTGGGGCAGGAAAAGCCCAACCTGGACCTTTCCTGGGGCCTCTTGCCTAGCTGGGGAAGAGTCTGGGCCTCACTGCCTAAAGCCCCACTCACTGGGTCAGGGCTGAACTCGATGGGTGTGGGGTCCTTGCAGCTGCACACGCTCCCGTAGCCCTCAACTTTGCTGCAGAAGCGGCGGCGGCGACGGTTCAGCTCTGTGTCTGCCCAGTGGCACTCTGCCTCTGAGGTGGGGGGAAAGATGAGGTCAACAGGATGGGAGAATGAGGCCAGTGTGGTTTGGAGAACACCAGACATGCAGTTGAGAATGCAGCCCTGTAAAGAGAACCCAGATGCCCACCCCCAGCCCAGACACTGCCCTGGAGCCCAGCCCCCACTGACCCCACCTTCAGCTGAGCTCAGCGGCACATCTGTCTTCAGCAGAACTGGATCCCCCCAGGAGGAGAGGGCAGGTGACTTAGAATGTTTCTCCCCGAGCACAGGACCTGGCAGGGGGCAGAAATGAGGGGCAATGGGGGCCCTAGATCCAGGCTCTAGTGCTGGATCTTCTTCCCATCTCCTGGCCCAGCTTCATCCAGCCCACCAGCACCAGCTCTGCTCGGACCCCTATCCCACCCCATCTCCTGGAGTTCTGCTCCTCCCAGGCCCTGAATACTACAGGGTGGATGCCTATGGTGCCGGCACCTCCTTTTCGTCCCACGAAGGCCCAGGTGTCCCTCCAGCCCAGGGCAGGGCCAGCCTGGCTGCCTAGGCTCCTCAGCAGAGCCTTGGCGGTATCCTTGAGGTGGAAGGAGCCCTCGTCCTAGGAGACCAGAGAAGGTGATCAACCTGACTGGCACAGCTCCAGGAGACCTGGCCTCAGGGAATACTAACTACAGGTCAAGCACCATGTAAAATCTTTTACTTAAATCAGCTCATTGAATTATCACATCCCAGAAAACTGAAGGCTTAGATTCTGAGACTCACCCAAGGTCACCAGGCTAATCAGTTGTTACCATGGTCCCACACAGTACCCACCTCTGTCCCCTGCCACCTCCCTGCCCTCCCCCATCCTGCTCCAGCTCCACCGGCAGCCTTGTTCTGCAAGCATGCCAAGCACCTTTCCAATTAGGGGTCTTTGTGCTTGCCTTTCCATCTAGAATGCTCTTTCTCCAGATATTCACAGGGCTCACTTCTCACTATTTCCAGCTTTCTGTGCACAGGTCATTTCCTTACAGAGGCCTTCCCTTTCTAAAACACACTCCATCACCCTGTCTCCCTTGCTTAATTTTCTTCTTCATATAAGTTATCGTTTCCTGACATTATAGATTTATCTGGCTGCTTTCTGTTGATCTTGCCCTGTGGGTATAAACTCCATAAGGGTAGGGACTCTGTTGTGCTCTCCACTGACAAGTCTGGGATTGGAACCTGGTCACCTTCCTCCAGAGCCTTTGCCACTCTGTCATATTAGGGGCACGAACCCAGGGCCACAAGCAGAGTTGCATTAGGGGCACTGGGAATGGGGCCAAGGCCGAGTCACTGACCTTGACGGTGCAGATGAGCACTCGGCCAGGTGCCACCATGTTGAGGAACAGCACCATGGCCTCATCCTCATGAGGTGAATAGGTGTCAAACACTCGCTTTGCCATCACATGGCCCTGGCAGGAGACACAGCTCCTGTCAATTGGTGTCACCAGCAAGGAGGGCTTAGCTACGGCCCTCTAGGTCCCCTACCCTTAGAACCTCACCGTGGCCTGGTTGAGGACGATGACGTGGATGCCCCGGCCCTGCTCCTGGGCCTCATCCTCCAGCACCTGCAGAGTAGTGGAGACAAGGACAAACGCTTCATTCTGGCATGTGAGGTCTCTCTGTCTTATGGGCACTTACAGAAACAGCTGCATGAAACAAAACCTCTCCTCCTTCCTCTGCCTCTGGTCACATAGTTCTCTTCAGACCCAGCTTGAAGCCCAGCTCTTCAGGAAGTCTCCATAGTTCTCCCATGAAAAGAGATCCCATCTTTCTACAATCTGCCCCCGCTGTTATGACTTTTAGAGCCCTTGACTATCTCTGCCTCATGCTGGAGCTATCACAGTTTATCTGACTGAACCCCTCAAAGTAGAGGCCAGGTCTGGTTACCTCTGGATTCCCAGTGTCCAGGCCAAGGCCAAGATCAAAGAAGGCAGCAGGAAGTAGTTACAAAATAAATAAATCAATAAAGTAACTGCCTACTAATATTAATTATCACTTTTGATAATACCTGCTACATATGATATATTTCATATACTTCACACTAGGCACCAGTCCACTCACCGTGGTGCCGTCCACTGCCACATACACTTTGCTGCGGCTTGAGTATACCTCCACATCCAGGACACGTCGAGGACCACTGCCTCTGCGCCGTGGAGGCTCCAATCGGCCCAGGGCCTCATCTGTTGGGGTGTGACAGGTCTTGGAGATGGTCCCTCCAGCAAAATCTGGGATCTGCCTGCCATTTCAGCCTTAGGATCCCAGGGGACCTCCCTCCACCACCAATCCCAGCCTCAGTCTGGCCCTACCATAGTCTTGTTCTGGCTCCAGGTCTTCACTGGCCTCGCTGATAGCTCGTCGTGTGTCCAGGATCAACTTGATGTTGACAATGACGGTCACCAGTAGGAAAAGCACGGCTCCTGTCTGAGGGGAGAGGTGGGGATGATAAAGAGGGGTACCCCCTCCAGATCACTGAGGGTCTTCCTGAAGTGAGGGCTCTGGCTGAAGCAATGACATGGGGAGAACCTGGGTTTGCCTGTCCTCTCTCTGTATGACCAGTTCTACTCCCCCAGACCAGGGTCCAGTTTCATAACCACCTCCTTCAGAGGCCCTCCCCTTCCATCAGGGCGTTCCCTACCCAGAACTCCTGTATTCTTCCATTGGAGGCCTTGAGTTCCTTGGTCCCCTCCACAATTAGTTCCTAGAGATGGAGCCAGTCCCAGAGAACCACACGGGGAATTGGAAGACCTGGGTCCTAGCCCTGCCTGTCTGACAGGTGTGTGCCCTGGGCAAAGCCTTCCTGATCCAACTTCAGCTTTGTCAGAAGCCTAGGGGGTTGTACTTGGGTTCTGATTCCAGAACTCTGGGCCCGAACCACTACCTGGTAGGGACAGGAGACAAAGAGGTTTCCCCTCTAGGAAGCTGCTGCCTCTTTCTGGGGTGGGGCCAGCCAAGGTAGGTCCCGTGCCCATAGTCTAGGCTGGGGGCAAAGCTGAGAGGGAGCCCCTGGGAGTTTGGGGACACCTCTATACCTGACAGAACCTCCGCAGGGCCCGCTGGTTGGTCAGTTTATACTTCCAGGTAAGATACCAGCTCCGCTTTTTTCGCGCCCCAAAGGGCTTGATGAGGGGGCTGGGCTTCCAGTCGTCCATGTCGTATGGGGGGGTCACCACTGTCCTGGCCAACCCATGCCTGCAGCAATCTGAGGAGACCAGAGGGTCACATGGGGTAAGGTGTTCTTCCCAGAGTCTGATGTTTTCTCCGGGAGATGAGGGAGGACCTCCCAGTAATTATTCCCTGCAGGCATCCATGCTCTGTGACCCAGAGAAAGTAGCTCAACTACTCTGGAAAGGAAACCTTCGAAGGGGTCAGAACACCTGGAAACTCCCCTGTAGCTGGAGAAACTGACAGGACTGCTCACGGTCCCGGGGGTGGAGGCCAAATAATCGGCTCTCAGGCTCATCAGTCCCTAAAAGAACAAAGCCCCAGACCTTCCTAGTGCTCGGGTGAGCAAAGGGCAGCGAACCCCCAACATCACCATTCTCTATCCGCTTCGGCCCTCGCCCCCTCCGATCTGGCCTTGCTTTCTTCCTCCCGGGGCTCGGGGCCGCCCGAGCAGTCGAGGGATCCGCCCGGGCCACGCCACCCCTCCTGGACCCCCGTCCAGAGACACTCACATC
Source organism: Bubalus kerabau (assembly GCF_029407905.1). NCBI lineage: Eukaryota > Metazoa > Chordata > Mammalia > Artiodactyla > Bovidae > Bubalus > Bubalus kerabau. The sequence continues at coordinate 100,548,633 of NC_073629.1, read as the reverse complement.
TCAAGGAGCCCTGGCCCCGTTCGAGCCCCACTCGGGCCCGCACAGCTCGGCCCGGAGTACCGCGGCCTCCGCCTCCTCCATGCCGCTCGCGGCCCCGCCCCGGCCCGGCCGGCCCGCCTCCCCGCTTCCGCCGCCGCAGCCGCCGCGGGGTGAGAGGGCGGCGGGCGGCGCTTAGGGCGGCGGCCAGTGTCTGCTGCCCGCGAGTCCTGCTAGTGTTCGGTCCCTCGGCTGCTTTGCAGCCGGCTGGCCGGGTAGGCGGCTGCGGGGAGCCACTTCCCGGCCCCCAGTACCGCGTGATGGCAAACCCGATTCGAGTCGGAGTCCTAAAGCCTTGGACTAGACCGCGATGCGCCCCAGACTCAGAAGGGCGACAGGCCTGGAACATAGACACCCACCTCTCTTTGCTTGGGCGAGGCTGCACCTAGGTCTAGTGTATGCGAGGCCATTGAAGACTACGGGGAATTAAAACCTGGTTATACCACTCTCCTAGACCTTGGGCAGGTCATTTCACGTCTCAGCATAGGTTTCCTTCTCTGTGAAGTGAGGATGCCCTTACACGATGCTTACTGCATGGCAGTCACTGTTCTAAGTAAGCACCGCACTATAATAACTCATCTAATTCCACAACAACTCCAAGAGGTAGGAACTATTACTATCCCAATCATAGAGACAAAGAAAATGAAGCTCAATATCACGAAGCTGGTAGAGCTAGAATTCAAACCCAGGCAGTCTGGTTCCAGATTCCTCTTAACCCCTCACTATACTGATAATAATAACGCTTAACAAAGTTCAGCAGTTTTGAAGCATTTAGCTTAACACAGTGGTTCTCAAACTTCAGCTTGCATTAGAATCACTTCGAGGGGTTATTAAAACAGATTGCTGTGCCCCATTCTTAGAGTTTTTGATTTAGGAGTCTGGAGGGCAAAGCAGAATACTGCATTTCTAAAAAGTTTCAAGGGGATGATGATGCTTATTTGAAATGAGTGGGTGGCCATGGCACGGTTTTAGGCAGGAGCAATATAATCCAATTCAGGAGAAAATTTACTGTCCTGTGGACAGTGGATTAAAAGGACACAGAGGAAGCCAGTAGATTAGATTTTTTTTGAGCTCTCCATAGTCCATCTGCTTCTTAAAATGGTGAGATGGTATCCTCAAAATGTTAACAGGGCTTGTCTTAGTAGTTGAGGCAATCTTAACTACTTCTAAGTAGTGACTGAATGACTTCTAATAAGTAAGTATGTGTTGAAGTGAAGTGAAGTCGCTCAGTCGTGTCCGACTCTTTGTGACCCCATGGACTGTAGCCTACCAGGCTCCTCAGTCCATGGGATTTTCTAGGCAAGATTACTGGAGTGGGTTGCCATTTCCTTCTCCAGGGGATCTTCCCAACCCAGGGATCGAACCCGGGTCTCCCACATTGTAGGCAGACGCTTTACCGTCTGAGCTACCAGGGAAGCCCAAGTATGTGTTAGAACAGAATAAATCCCAACATATTTTAAAAAGGTGTCCTTTGGGGTTCCCCCCCCACCCTCTTCTTTCCTCAAACTCACTCTTCATAGAAGATCTCATCCACTCTCATGAGCTCTCTGACCATCAAGATTTCTAAACTCATTCCTGCAGACTTTCTCCTGAGCTCCAGGCAGACCCGTGTTCAACTACTGTGTGAATGTTCTCATAGGCCCCTCCAGTCCAACATGACTCCTGCAAGAACCATCTCTCCTCAATCCCAGTCTTCTTGGGTTCCCTTCCTTGGTGCATAGCATCAGGTCAAACAGCTGGGAGACACCCTCAATTCCCTGTGTCTCTCTAGCAATCAGGCCAGGTCTGTTTGCTCACCATTATATTCTTTGTACCACATACCATGGCTAGAACGTAGGAGATTCTCCATAATATTTTTTGAAATCATTTGGTTTCTGAACAAATACTTATTGAATGACAGTATAGATAAACAAGTGTTACTAGTTATCAAGTCTTGTCCATCATACCTTCTAAAGATTCCTCCTCCATTCAGGTCTAATTCTTTTCCAACTTCACAACCAGCCCCTGTCCAGGACATTTTAGTTTCTTGCCTTCTACCTTGTCTCCTTGACTTCAGATATTCACCCCTTTAATTCTCCTTGCAAAATCCAGAGTATTTTTTTCAAAAAGGCAAGTCTATTTTGTCTGTCTCTGATTTAAAACCTTTCATGGATCAAGGCATACTAAAGAAAAGTATGTTACTTAAAGTTACAAAGGTAACAAGCTGAAAAATAATGATAGAAATAGGGCCAATGGAAGGAGGGAAGTATAGAATGTGCAGTAAATCTTATGCATCATAATAGGAAGTCAGTAGACAATGTTTAAAATCAGGAGATGGTGATAAAAGCCTATTGTGGAGCTATGAGTATAAACACCAGGAAAAAATAGCTAAAAGTGGTTGCCTCTGGGAAGTGGAACTAGATGTGGGAAAGGATAGGTCAGGGTAACTATCTTTTCATAATAAACCTTCCTGATGCCATGGACTAGAATTACTTGGATTAAAAACCAAAATCAAGCCAGAGCATAAAAAGTTTTTTTATGGATCCTCATTGCCCATAGAATAAAATCCAAGCATTTTAGAACCATCTTTTATAACCCTGTTACTCAAAATGTGGTCCCTGGACCAGCCACATGGCCATCAGCAGGGAGCTTGTTAGAAATGCAGAATCTCTGGCCCTACCCTAGATTTACAGAATCATAACCTGCATTTTAACAAGATTCCCAGATAATCCATATATGTACAGTCAAGTATAAGAAGCATTAGCTTCAATATTGGTTTCTCCTCACTGCCCAGAAGAACCTGACTTCCTCTCCTTTAGTCTAAATTTAGTGGCTACACTGTGTGTGTGTGTGTGTGTGTGTGTGTGTGTGTGTGTGTATCAGTGGCTAAATTCCAACCACTGTTTTATTTTTTTTTTGCACTTTTTTTAAAATTTTATTTTTAAACTTTACATAATTGTATTAGTTTTGCCAAATATCAAAATGAATCCGCCACAGGTATACATGTGTTCCCCATCCTGAACCCTCCTCCCTCTTCCCTCCCCATACCATCCCTCTGGGTCGTCCCAGTGCACCAGCCCCAAGCATCCAGTATCGTGCATCGAACCTGGACTGGCAACTCATTTCATACATGATATTTTACATGTTTCAATGCCATTCTCCCCAACCACTGTTTTAGACCCAGCTCCTCTACTCTAGGGGCTTCCCTGGTGGCTCAGACGGTAAAGAATATGCTCCAAGAAGGCTTCCAAAACCCTCTGTAGCTCTGTTAGCACTCTTCCTTAAAATCCCACTTCCCTAACTGAGGGTGCTTAACCTTCCTTCAGCAAACGTTCATTGGGCGCCTGCTGAGTGCCTGGCTGGACTCAGCGCCACAGTCGGGAGAAGGCGCTGAGTTTCCTTTAGGTGCATACTCAGCATCACCCAGCCTCACCCATTCCGGAGCCAGAGGTGTATGCGCAGCACCCGAAGATCCACACTCACGCACACACATACCAAGCTCTGCGCCGCTTTTCTGAGTGTTACGGCGCCCTCCTCCCTCCGCCACAGAGTGCGGGCGGGACCCACCGGTTCCGCCCGGCACTAGCAGCCGAAAAAGGAGGACCCCCCCCCCCCGGGAGCGGGATCCCGGCGTCTGGTTGCCCAACCCCCTTCAGGCTTAGGCCCGCATGGAGGGGACTGCGGAGTCCCAGACGCCTGACCTGCGAGACTTGGAGGGCAAGGTGGGCAGGAAGACCCCTGAAGGGCTGCTCCGCGGGCTGCGAGGCGAGTGGGAGCCGGGAACCTCTGGCGCTGTGCTGCTCTCGGGGGCGCCTAGCACGGGCCACAGCCTGGGGGACAAGATCATGGCGCTGAGGATGGAGCTGGTGAGTGTGGGCTGCACAGGCCGGGGGGGACGAGTCTCCAGCGTGGGGCCGGAAAGGATGGACTCGCGTACCCAGAGTTGGGCTGGGGAGGAGAGAGTTAAAACCACCTGCCTTACTCCTCAGGATTCCTGCCAGATCAATCTTTAATCCTTGGGGTCCATTAATTGCCTTCCCCACCAAGGGTGAGTGGAGTGCTGACTCCGGGTGGGAGGTGCAGGATTTGGTAAGCTTTTTTTTTTTTTGCCAAATAATTGGGAGGGGAGATGTGAGGGTTGGGAAGCCCTGAGAACCTAGGACGGGACAAATCTAGCTCCTCCTTTCCCCCTAGCCACCATTACAGGGCAACAGTTTTTTTCTCCTCCTCCAAACTGGGCCCGGGGTTTGTTCCTCTGTGGCTCCGGTATCCACCCCAACACTCTGCACAGTAGAGATTTGCGTGAAAACTGCCTGGACTAGGGCCACTAAAAACATCCTCTTTCCCCAGCATCCCCCACACCCACAGACAATATTTGAAAGTTCCTAGGAGCTTAGCAGACACGGAGGAGCAGCACCAGCATGTTGGCCTCACCTCCTCAGACCCTGTCTCCTTCCTGCCAGCCCCCAAGTACACTGGAGATTTGCATCTCTCCTGCACTTCCTTGGGGAGAAGAGGAGGAAACCAGCACCCAGCCCCTTCCCTGTTACTGCTGCTCTAGATTCAGAGCCAAAAGGGCATCTGGGGGCTCCCAGGCTCCCTAGGGCCCTGGTTCCGGTGAAGGGGGTGATCTACACCTGCCACCACTTTGCAACCAATTCTAGGGAACTGAGGAATTGCCAGCTACTTTCTGGCCTAGAACCAGGAGTCCACAGTGAGTGTGTCAGCTAATAGGTCTTCCTGGAGCCCCACTGTGCCCAGTTCTGTGCCATGCTGAGGTGTGTGTGTGTGTGTGTGTGTGTGTGTGTGTGTGTATAGGGAGATGTTGGGAGGAAGGTCTGGGGCTTCCTGAAAGGATGGGAGCAGAGTTTTCTGGGCAAAGCAGTCAGGGAAGGCTCCCTGGGGGAAGGATTTGAATGCCATGTGTGCATTTGGCCTTGAAGATTGGAAGCTATTGCCAGATTCTCCCCAGTAGGGCTGTGACTGTGCCCACCTAAGGGAGGGGGCTGGCTTTGCCTCGCTGTACAAACTTTAGCTCAGGGCAGAGAAAGAGCTAACTTAGAAGGTCTTGCTTTGGAAACTAACTTTCACCAAATGCATGTGCCAGGAATCATGCTGAACATTTTACAAGATAGTCTCCTAGTTCTCATGGAAATTTACTAGGTAAGGGATATTTTATAGATGAAGAAACTGAGGCACAGAGAGGCTAAGTAGCTGCCCAAAGTCAGACAAAAAGTAAAAAGTATAGCCAAGTTTTGAATTCGGATGATTTGCCTGCTCTTTACATTTTCAGTATTGAGACTTGCTTTGTGCCAGATGCATTAAATGTCTTTTATGTCACTGGAGGGAGAAAAGCAGTTATCCTGTCTCACAGAGGAAACAGGCTTGCAGGTGCTGAGGGGCTTGCCTGAGCTCACACGGGGAGGAGCCATGGCTGGTCTCTCTAGCTTTAACTCTTTCCTGTCTTTGGTGGAGATTTCGTGTGTGCTAAGTTACCTCAGTCCTGTCCGACTCTTTGTGACCCCATGGACTGTAGCCTGCCAGCCTCCTCTGTCCATGGGATTCTCCAGTCAAGAATACTGGAGTGGGTTGCCATGCCCTCCTCCAGGAGATCTTTCTGACCCAAGGATTGAACCCGGGACTCCTCAGTCTCCTGCATTGCCAGGTGGATTCTTTATCACTGGCACCACCTGGGAAGCCCCGGTGGAGATTACCTATTGGTAAACTTGAAAGGATACGTTTCATTTTTGTTTGGATCTTTCTGCATTCCTGACCCAGCCTGGCCTGGGGCCCAGGGCTACCTATGAAAGACACAAGGGAGGGAGCCTTCTGGCCCTGCTCAGAGAGAGGTTACCTAAGTGCCCTACTCCATTCCTTTCTCCCTCCTCTGCAAAGGTGCCTTTGGTCTCTTTATGCACTCTGCACTGGGGAGGACAAGGGGTGGGGCATTGGGGCGGTTCCCCTGGGGCCACTTGTGGCAGAACTAGCCCAAGCCCTGTAAGAAGTGTCCTTCAACTGCCCCTCACCCAGCTTTCCTGCAGGGAGTGGGCAGGCCTGCCCTTGAGGCCAAGGTCATCCCTGCTTCTTGGCCACTTCCGTCCCCTACTCAAAAGTTGAGTGAACCAAACAGACTCTGGGATCTGTGGGAAGGGAAAACAATGGCAACCTCCCATTCTTAATCCTCCCACCCACAGAACTGTTGCTATGGCAACCCACCCCCACAGAACAGTTTGAGAAAAAGCTTTAGGCAGGGAGAGAGAAGGCATGGGTTCAAGTCCTGGCTCTGCTCCTAAATCCTTTTGTGATTTTGAGCAGAGCCCTGACTCTCTTTGGCCTCAGTTTTTCTACTTCTAGAGGGAGGGGAGGGGGGCGGGGGGAGGGTAACAATAGTCTGGGAATCTCAGTCTCAAACCAGGGAGCTGAGACTCAGATCTCTGGCTTTTTGTGCCCAGACTTGATTTAGATTGAGCCTATGAGTGAGCTGTGCTTGTGACCTTAGGGCTGGTCAGAGCGTCTGATGTATGCTTGTTAAGGGAGGAACGGGGAACCTGAATTCCCCTGGGAAGAGAATTGGGTTGGAGTGGCCTCTGATGCCGCATCTTTTCTGCGCTGTTTATCCCCTTGCTGTTTCCAGAGAGATTGGTGTGAAATGAGTGTTTCTTTTTCTGGCAAGAAAGCTTTGCTTTCTTCTATTCTGAGCAGTCGTGCTGTCACAGTCAGGGAATCCCACTGTCACAGGACTACAAGATCTGCTGCTCAGATTCATTTCTCACCAACGTGATAAAACCCAGCCCTCAAACCCTGAGACCAGCAAAGACACCAAAGAAAATAAAGGCCAGAGAATCATAGCACTGAAGCCGACCTACCCAATCCTAGTCTAAGCACCATAAATGAACTGGGTGGGACCTGCTACCCTCAGGGAGCTCACAGTCCAGGTTAGGGGAGAAACAGACTAGCCACTGTGGCACAGGTGCTGGAACCCACAGAGTACTTCCAGGAAGAGTCTTCACTGTAGAGTGACATGGTCAGATTTGTGTTCTGGAAAGGCACGACGGATTTGGAGACGCAAGCTATTTCCTCTGGTTAGAATGACTCTCCATTGCTTTGTCTGGCTAAGACTCACTTGACTTTCAAGTCTCAGCTCCTGTCCTTCATTCTAGGAAGCATTTCCTTACTCCCCTGGTTAGGTTGTAGTCCTCTGGGTACCCACAGCTCTCTGTGCGGCAGTTATGTCCCCTGGCATTTCCTGCTCTGAATTTTAAGTGCTTGTATCTTTGTCTTATCTACTAGACTGTGAACTCTGAAGGCAAGAAATGGTGTCTTTTCTTGCTTTAGCTACAAAATGCCATGCCTATAAAAAAACACTCAATAAATACTGTTCCACGACCGAATGGCTTAATTTCATCTTGAAGAAGTATGGGGAAGACTTTCTAGAGGAGGCAACATTTGAGTTGGGGCTTGAATATAGTCAATGGGAAGTCCAGTTCAAGATGGCACATTAAACACATGCATTTACTTCCATTCCCTCTTGAAACTCCACTAAAAGCTAATAAAGAGCTTATTTTTAAAGCCATGAAGCCATTAGGACAAGAATAGGAGAGAAGGTGATAGAAATAAAATCTGGAAGCTGAAAGCAGAAGGAAGACTAGTAACTAAGTAGACTTGAAAGAAGATGAATTCCAAGCCAGCAATGAAGAAAGCAGAAAAGCAATCCATTTTACACCTCAAAGGTCTCAGGAGCTGTTCTCAGATATTTCTAGAACTGAGGGTACACATGGAGCTGAACACAAATGGGTTGATGAATGTCTATCTAAGAATCATACTCTTTAAGATTCCCTTCACAACTGGGCAACTAATTGCCCACTACTCCTTTATAATCGCAGAAGACTGGAAATGCACGTTTTGGAAAGAAGGGAACAGAAGGAAGGGAAGAAGGGCAAGGGCAGAAGGCTGGAAGGCAGGAAGAAAGGGAAGGAGAGAGGGATGGAAGAAGGGAGGAAAGAGGAAGGAAGGGAGGAGAAAATAAAGCAGGAGAAGCATTTTTAGTATGAGAAGTTTTGTTTAATGCATTTAGTTTGGTCATGGACTAAATGGTTTCACCTTTAATCTCTTTGTCCCCAGCATAAAATAATTGAATATAATCTCTTTTATCTTGTATCATTAATAGTCTATATAGTCTATGGTACTTCAGTTATTTATGTCCAGATCTCCTGATTGAAACCGTAAGCTTCTGTTAAGTAGGGAGAGTTTCTCCATTATCTTTGTTTTCAGTTCAGTTCAGTCGCTCAGTCGTGTCCAACTCTTTGTGACCTCATGGACTGCAGCACACCAGGCCTCCCTGTTCATCATCAACTCCCGGAGTTTACTCAAACTCATGTCCATTGAGTCAGTGATGCCATCCAACCATCTCATCCTCTGTTGTCCCCTTCTCCTCCCGCCTTCAGTCTTTCCCAGCATCAGGGTCTTTTCAAATCAGTCAGTTCTTTGCATCGTGGCCAAAGTATTGGAACTTTGGCTTCAGCATCAGTCCTTCCAATGAGCATTCAGGACTGATTTCCTTTAGGATGGACTGGTTGGATCATCTTGCAGTCCAAGAAGACTCTCAAGAGTCTTCTCCAACACCACAGTTCAAAACCATCAGTTCTTCGGTGCTCAGCTTTCTTTATAATCCAAATCTCACATCTATACATGACTACTGGAAAAACCATAACTTTGACTAGACGGACATTTGTTGGCAAAGTAATGTCTCTGCTTTTTAATATGCTGTCTAGGTTGTCTTTGTGTAATTACTAGAAGATCCAGGTACCCAGTAATCATTTGTTTAATTGAATTCAAGTTGGTATATTCTTCCAAAAACACAAATAATTTCAGGTACAAAATTTTCTGTGCTTATGCCATAGTAGATAAGTTAATTATAATAATAGGCATGCTGCTACTGCTGCTGCTGCTAAGTCATTTCAGTCGTGTCCAACTCTGTGCGACCCCAGAGATGGCAGCCCACCAGGCTCCCCCATCCCTGGGATTCTCCAGGCAAGAACACTGGAGTGGGGTGCCACTTCCTTCTCCAATGCATGAAAGTGAAAAGTGAAAGTGAAGTCGCTCAGTCGTGTCCGACTCTTCGCAACCCCATGGATTGCAGCCCACCAGGCTCCTCCGCCCATGGGATTTTCCAGGCAAGAGTACTGGAGTGGGTTGCCATTGCCTTCTCCAGGCATAACTACCTTTTATTGATTAGTGAATACTTGTCAGACAGTATGCCATGCCTGTGACTGTTCCTTCTACTTCTTAATAAACCTTTAGAGAGTATCCTCTTTTACCATGAAGAAATGATGGCTTAAAGGAAAAATATATTCCCATTTCATATGGCTCATTAGTGGCAAAACCAGAATTTGAATCTAGGACTGTTTAATTCCAGTGGCTATATTTTTCTCAGTGTACAAATACTCAGTCTTATTTCTGGCTTATCATTGTTGGTTTGAGTGAAGCATTTATTTCCTGAATAGTTTAATAAACACTTATCAAGTAATATATATTTAAAACATAATAAAACCAAAGATCTCCAGATTGGGAGACACCAAGCAGAGTCTGAGAGCAAGAAGGATTAAATGAAAATATACCAAATGTTATGTAATACCCCTCTTAGCCTTTCCCTTACTTGGCTCCCAGAATAATGGCAGCTTTGCTTACATTATATTCTCTAAATGGGTATAATATAGTGAATCTTATGAACCCAAGAGAAAAAAACACACACACACACACACACAAAAGATACTACCTACGTTACCCAATTGAACAGCCTCACTGAATAACTCTAAGTGAGGTTCAGGGTTGGCAAGCCTCAGGCACAGAGTTTCCAATCAGCTTTTTTAGAGACCAGTCTGAAGTGTGAGCAGCAGCTTAAGATTATAAGACTGATGAATCCCTTTAACTATATAGATTTAAAGAGAAAAAAAAAAAAAAACTTGAATAGAGATATTCAGAGAGATAAGAAGTTAAACAATCATTAATTATATCCTTAAAGAGATGAGATAATATTGCAGTCATGAACAAAAATGTAAAGTTATAAAAGGAAACATGTAAGGACTTCCCTGGTGGTTCATTGGCTAATGAACTCTGCACTCCTAATGCAGAGGACTCGGGTTCAATCCCTGGTCAGGGAACTAGATCCCACTAAATATTCTGCATGCCACATCTAAAGATTCCGCATGCTGCAAGTAAAAGATCCTGCATGCCACAACTAAAAAGAAGAAGAAGAAGAAATCCAAGATCTAGAAACAACTCTTGAAAATAAAAACATGATAGGAAAAAATGAAAAACTCAATAGAAGAGTTGATAATGTTGAAATATTTCACAAACTAGAATACACATAGGAAGAGGAGGAAGAGAAAAAAAATAGAGGATCCATTCAGGGTACCTTCTATCCAAATAAAGATATTTCCAGGAAGAACAAAAATGTGTGTGTGTGTGTGTGTGTGTGTAGGTAGACAGGCTTAGACAATTAAGAATCTGCCTGCAACGTGGGAGACCCAGGTTTGACCCCTGGGTCGGGAAGATCCCCTGGTGAAGGAAATGGCAACCCACTCCAGTACTCTTGCCTGGAGAATTGCATGGACAGAGGAACCTGGCAGGCTACAGTCCATGGGGTCACAAAGAGTCAGACATAACTGAGCAACTAAACACTTTCACACTTTCATATATATGTATGTATTTTCATATATATGTATTTTTCATATATATATACAATCATCAATGAAATAATTAAAATCTCCCAGAACTGGAGGACATGAGCCTACAGATTAAAAGTGCCCAACAAATGACCAGTTCAGTGGATGAAAGCAGAATCACACAATGGTAAATCATTGTGATAATTTAGGACACTGGGGATCATGAGAAAATTCTAAAAACTTCTAGAAAGAGTGGGAAGGTGGTCACATACAATAAATCAGAATGGCTCAGACTTTTTAAATGTAGCACTGAAAATTAGAAGACGATGGAACAATGCTTTAAATTCTGACAAAAAATTATTTTCAACCTAGATTTCTATGCTCAGCTAATCAGTCAATAGTGTGAGGAATGAATAACAATGTTTTAAAACATGTGAAGCTTCAACAAATATACTGCCTATGCAGGTATAGTCTATGCAGACTTTTCTTGGGAAGCTACTGGAGGAAAAGCACCACACATACATTAAGGAGTAAATCAATAAAAAAGATGTGGGATCCAGGAATTGGGATCCAACTCAAGAGAGAGGCAAAGGGAATCCCCAATGTGATAGTGAAGGGAGATAGATCTCTGGAAGATAGTTGTGCAGCAGGGACAGATTGGAGCAGGTCAGAAACCGCCTTGAAGAAGAGGGAATAGATAGAACATGTGATATGTTTAAAAGTCTTGGGGAGGGTGGAATGAATTGGGAGAGTAGTACTGATATATATAAAAGACGCTTACTCCTTGGAAGGAAAGTTATGACCAACCTAGATAGCATATTCAAAAGCAGAGACAATACTTTGTCAACAAAGGTCTGTCTAGTCAAGGCTATGGTTTTTCCAGTGGTCAGGTATGGATGTGAGAGTTGGACTGTGAAGAAAGCTGAGAGCTGAAGAATTGATGCTTTTGGACTGTGGTGTTGGAGAAGACTCTTGAGAGTCCCTTGGACTGCAAGGAGATCCAACCAGTCCATCCTAAAGGAGATCAGTCCTGGGTATTCATTGGAAGGACTGATGTTGAAGCTGAAACTCCAATACTTTGGCCACCTGATGCAAAGAACTGACTTATTTGAAAAGACCCTGATGCTGGGAAGTATTGAAGGCAGGAGAAGGGGACAATAGAGGATGAGATGGTTGGATGGCATCACTGACTCAATGGACATGGGTTTGGGTGGACTCCGGGAGTTGGTGATGGACAGGGAGGCCTGGCATGCTACAGTTCATGGGGTCACAAAGAGTCGGACATGACTGAGCAACTGAACTGAACTGATATATATACACTATAGTGTGTCTAATAGATAGCTAGTGGGAAGGTGCTGTATATCACAAGGAGCTCAACTCAGTGCTCTATGATGACCTAGAGGGATGGGGCTGGGGGTGGGATGGGGGCTCAAGAGGAAGGGGATCTATGTATGCATATAGCTGTTTTACTTTGTTGTACAGTGGAAGCTTACACAACATTGTAAAGCAATTATACTTCAATTAAAAAAAATAAAGCTTTGAGAAGGAAATTCAGACTCCTGGGAGAGAGTTTAGGGATTACTTACTAATAACAATATACCAAACTAAGCAAAACAGTTGTGGTGGTAGTAGTAGTAATAATAAGGATAATAATTATTATCTAAAAAGGAAAACTTAAAGTTGTAAAAAAAGGAAAAGTAACCACAGTAAACCACATGGCTTAGCTGTGAGTAGCATTTCCAAATTCTAATAAGGTAAATACTGAATGATTAATTTTATTACATATGTTGTAATAAAATGGGGAGGGTGTGAGTATGGCAGAGATATAGGGAGTAGGATGAAAGAGTTAAATCCTTAACCTTCTATTATATACAAAGTCAATAGAAAATACTTAAAAATCAGTAAGCAGTTATTTAGAAATTAGAAGGTAAGTTCCAAAATAAATGGGCTTCCCTGGTGGCTCAGCAGGAAAGAAACCACCTGCCATGCAGGAGACATGGAAGACATGGGTTTGATCCCTGGGTTGGGAAGATCCCTTGGAGGAAGGCATGGCAACCCACTCTAGTATTCTTGCCTGGAGAATCCCATGGACAGGGGAGTCTGGCTACATTCCCTAGGGTCGCACAGAGTTGGACACAACTGAAGCGACTGGGCACACACGCAACAAAATAAACAGCTAAAAAATTAATAGTAGTTGTCTTTGGCAAGTGGGATTTAGGATGGGGAAACTTACTTTTCTTAACAAATCTTACAGAACTATTTGCTTCTTTATGTACATCTACTACTTTTATTAAAAGTGAAACTAAATGAAATGAAATTTTAAAAGTTATGTGTGGCAGGACCTGGAATTCCCATGGAAATATGGTAGAGATGAAGTTAGAGGGATGAGCATGAGCCATATTATGACAGGCTTTTGAATGCTGCTGCTGCTGCTGCTGCTAAGTCGCGTCAGTCGTGTCTGACTCTGTGCGACCCCATAGACGGCAGCCCACCAGGCTCCCCCATCCCTGGGATTCTCCAGGCAAGAACACTGGAGTGGGTTGCCATTTCCTTCTCCAGTGCATGAAAGTAAACAGTGAAAGTGCAGTCGCTCAGTTGTGTCCAACTGTTAGCGACCCCATGGACTGCAGCCTACCAGGCTCCTCCATCCATGGGATTTTCCAGGCAAGAGTACTGGAGTGGGGTGCCATTGCCTTCTCCAGGCTTTTGAATACCTGCTGCTAAAATATTCCAATATTCTGTTTTCTGAGAGCAGTGCAAAGCCCTTAAAGGTTCTTGAGCAAGGGAAGGACGAGTTCAGACTTGTGCTTGGGGAAGATAACTCAGTGCATCTGAGCTGGAAAGGACCCTGGAGATTACCCAGTAAGTCAGACTGGCACTCAGTGCAGACAGGGAGACTGGTGTATAGTAGAGGGAAGCCCCAAATCCCCAGCCAGCAGGATTCTGACCCTTGGAAGCTCTAGCCAACCCTTCCCTGCCCACAGCGCCTACTGCCACCCCCCAAAGGGACTGGGGGGCCAGGTTAGCCTCCTCTTTATGTCACGCCCCCAGCTCATGCCTCCGTTTGGCCCAATCTGTTTCCCAGTTAACACTTGGCCCCCTCTAAGGCAACTTTTTGGATGACTGCTTCTAAGTCTTACTGGTGAATCTGGACTGGTTCAGTAGTAAATATCCTATCTGTGAAGTTTCAATCTCAGTAGGCTTGGATTTTAATATTATTTACTGAGATCTTAATCTATACCAGGTACAGTGGTCCATACTTAATAGACAACATATCAAAACTCTCCCAACCACGCTGTGAGGTGAGTCATTTAAACCTATTTCACAGACAAGGAAACCCAGGCCCAACAAAGGCAAGAAAGTTGCCCACAGTCATAAAGCTGATCAGTTGTGGAGCTGAGATTTTAAGCAGTAATCTCTCTGCTTCTAAAGCCTACAGTCCAAACCATTCTATTTACATGGTTCTTGAAAGTCAAGCATAGTTGGTTGGATTACGAGGTAGAGGCCTCTAGAAACACTGGGGAAACCCATGGCCCAGAACCTGGGACTGATTTCTTCTCCCACTCCCCTAGGCTTACCTGAGAGCCATCGACGTGAAGATCCTGCAGCAACTGGTGACCTTGAATGAGGGCATTGAGGCGGTGCGCTGGCTGTTGGAGGAGAAGGGGACATTGACCAGCCACTGCAGCAGCCTCACCAGCAGCCAATATAGCCTGACAGGTGGGAGCCCAGGCCGCTCAAGGCGAGGCAGCTGGGACAGCCTGCCAGACACAAGCTCCACTGACCGGCTGGACAGTGTCTCCATCGGCAGCTTCCTGGACACAGTGGCGCCCAGCGAGCTGGATGAACACGGCCCCCCTGGGGCTCCCCGTCCCGAGATGGACTGGGCAAAGGTTATACCTGGTGGGGAGAGGACCAGGACTGAGGTGGACCTGACAGCCACCAGGCTAGGGAGCTTGAGGGCCGTGTGGAAACCCCCAGGGGAGGGGCTGCAAGGTGCATCTCCTGAGCCGCCAGAGGATGAGAGTGCCAAGCTGGGCTTTGAGACCCACTGGTACTGGGGCCAGTGCCAGGATGATGTGACCTTTCTGTAACAACTCTTCCACCCTTTTGGTTCTTTAATCACTAGGCCCTGGTCTCCCTTGAATTTGTTCTCCCTCTGTCTGGAATTAGGAAGAGGCTGCATTGAAATCAGTTACCATGAAACCTGGCCTTACCATCCCTCTGGTCCCTGGGGAGGCTCTGCCTTTAACCTTCAATTATTGGGTCCCTAGAGCTATTTCCATAGATACATGGACTCTAGAGGCTTGACCTGTGGCTCCAGGTGTGACAGTATCTCTTCTCCTTTCCCCACAACTAGGTAAGGATTTGAGGGTTTAGCATCCCTATGAAATCACTGAAGAAGGGACTGGGATGTGATTACCTCACCCACTTATAGGAGCCTTAGCCCCACTCTTGGCCAATATGGAGGACTATGGAGGGACATGGACATTCAGGGCCAAACCTCCATGGATTGGCCCTCCCAGAAGCCTTTGGGGTTGGTAGGGCCACCCCTTCCTGTCTGGTGAGTGATGTCATTTCCTGCCAGGATGGATTAGCCTTTCCTTTGTACCAGTCTTTTAGTGATGATAGATATAGGGGTATTTGAGCCCCTGCTGCCAAGTGAGACCATGTTATTTATTCTTCCTACCATTCCTT
Source organism: Bubalus kerabau (assembly GCF_029407905.1). Lineage (NCBI taxonomy): Eukaryota > Metazoa > Chordata > Mammalia > Artiodactyla > Bovidae > Bubalus > Bubalus kerabau. Next base: position 100,533,256 of record NC_073629.1, on the reverse strand, counting down.
CTTGTGAATGGGACTATACTACCCTCCTGGCAGGAAAGTTTCTCAGTCAGATGTTTGCACTTCTCAGAAAGGTTCTTTCTATTTAAACAGGGAGTTCTTATTTTATTCCAGGGATTCTCACTTCTTCTCTGACCACCTGCCTGTCTGGTGCCTGCACTCCTGTTTCTCTGCTTTTAGGGAGGAAACTGGCAGGGGCCCCACCTACAGATCTCAACAGTCTATTTGGCCTGCCCTGCCATAGTTCCCTGTCTTATTCTGTCCCTGGTTTGCCCCCATTCTTGTATTCTGGCTCCAAATCTGTCTGCCAGAAGGTTCAGCCTTTGTGTCTCCACACCTTCTCAGTTTCTACTCTGGACCTCAGGCCTTTAATATGCAGATGAGTCCTTCAACTTCTGATGGGAGCCAGAGGGAGAAGCTTGGGGTGTAGCAGAATCTCCAAAAGGGGGATATATCTTCTCAGATCCTGTGATTCCCCTTCCCGCATCCTGCCCCAGACCTCCCATCATTTGGACACTAAAATGCTGGCCTGGGGCTGGGACACAAGAATCCCCTTGTCTGGGTTACAATGCGGGGAGTGGCAGAGAAAGACTGAGGCTCTTTGGTCTTAGGGTCCGCATCCTGGGAGGGGGAGAGTGAGAGGGAAAGACTGCTTTCCTTCCTCTCTTAGAACAAGCTCTAGACTCCTGGGACTGCAGAGGAAGCGGGACACTGGCTCTGGTCCTGGGTCCCAGGGCCCTAGTGAGTTACACCAAAGAAGGGACTCGGAAGCTGCCAACCTGGGGCTCAGGGAGGGGACAGGCCCAGGGAGAGGGTGGAGATGAGGGCTATGACTGATGTCAGAGTATGTTTGGCCTTGGAAATTAACCCTTGGAACCCCAGGTTCTGCCCCTATGTTGGTCCCTGTCTTTCCTGGGCCCTGAAACTATTAATAGATTATTGGAAGGCAAAAAGGAGAAAAAAAGGATGTCAGGTGATCCTTGCCTATTTGCTGTGCCCTCCTGAGTTGAGAAGATCCTCTGAAGAAGGAAATGGCAACCCACTCCAGTATTCTTGCCTGGGAAATCCCATGGACAGAGGAGCCAGGCAGACTGCAGTTCCTGGGGTCGCAAAGTTGGACATGACTAAGCGACTTCACTTCCTGACTTGAGGAATCTTTCTCAAATCCTAGAATAACTCCTGCAGTTTCTCTACTTTTCATTCTAGGCTGGGGAAGGGACAGAAGCCAAGTTGTTCATCTCTAGTTCCCATAAACTCCTCAAGTCTTATCCTGAAACCCCCACCCAGATCCTTTTCGGGCAATACATTTGATTTGTGGCTCTCCTCTAAAGACCATGTTTCCTCCTCTCAAAGGGATTGAAATCTCCAAAGAATATAGGTAAGTCTCTTCTTTGCTGCCCACCAGCAAAATATACAAATACACAAAAGTCTCTTCTTACAAATGTAAGTAACTCTCACTTACAAATATAAGTAAGTCTCTTCTTCTCCTTACCATCCCTCTTGGTCTCGGGGCTGCTGACTTCCTTTAGGCTGGAAATTCAAGTACCCTTTCCCAGTACCCTGACCCTGTTGCCATTTTGTGGTAACTTTGGGTAACTACCTTTCTGCTTGAAACCCTTGTGTTCCTCTTTTAAGCGTGCTGGTTCATTTAATCTACAAACTTCTGAGCTGAAGAGGTTGTCTGCCCTCTTGTGGTCATTATGGACCATTGCTGGAGTAGCTGGGTGAAACCTTCAGGCTCAAAGGAGCCTTAATGAAGACCAGCCCTCTCATTGCACAGACATGTTAGAGAGACAGGCCTAGAGAAGGCAGAGAGTACCCCAGATTTGCCTGTGGTACCTCTAAGGATCCTCAGGTTAAAGAACCCAGATCACCTGCCTACCTGCCCGTCCACCAAAGTTCCATCACTTGGCCAGACCATTCCCCCACCGCACCCTGTCAACATCATCCAAGCCCAAAGGATCTGAAAGCAATTTTCTCCCTGTTTTAACACTCAGGTTCTTACCTTGTCCTAGAAAGGCAGCCTGGTGTTTGCAGAAAGAGCCACAGGCTCTGAAGAAAGAGACTCTTGGACCAGAATTGGGTAAAGGGTGCATTAATCCGGACCAGTCCTGTCCTGGACCAAATATTTTTCTGGGAAGGCAGGGTGAGTAGGCCCAACATCATGGGATCAGAACTCAACATTACAGACCTGGACATTAGAAGAAGGGGATAAGGATGGGAGATGAGAGATAAATTCAAATGGATCCCGAGGAGTTGGAAGCTTCAAAGTCAAGGGATTTAGCTCAGTTTGGATAGGCATCTGAGGGTGTTGAGAAGCTAGAGAGGTGGGTGAGTGGGGCTGCCTGGGAACTCCAGGTAACCTGGATATCCCGTCTCAATACCTTAGATTTAATTTCACTCCCAGAGAAGCTGGTAAACACACACCCTTGGTCCCTTCTACCTGCTTCTGTACTGGCTGTTTAAGGCTTAGCTCTCCTGTTAGTTTAGACCTTTCCAGGTTATGAAGAGGACCTGTTTAGGAGCTCAAAGAAGAAGACATGAAAAGGGAGAGAGATGCAGAAAGACAAAAAAGAATGAGATGAAAAGGGAGTCTTGAAAATATGATCAGAGGGAACATACTATCCTCTAAGCGGGCTGCAGACTTTTGTCAGGGTTAGGGTAAAGGCAGAGGCCAGACTGCTCTTGGTAGCTGTGGAAACAGCACCTGAGAGGGTAAGAGGTGATGCTGCTGGGATGAGCCCATCAGGGAGATGTGAGACCATGTGAATGCTCAGGTATGAGAGCCTGCATTTAGGATGGGGCAATGAACTTGAGCACTGGACTGAGCGGGAGCTCAGCGGCAGCTTAGGTGAGAAATGTTTGGAGCTTGCAGTGGATTCAGGCTCACTCTGTGCATGGTGCCAGGCACGTACTGGGTGTTCAGTAACACCCAGAGTAGAGGAATAAATGTGTGTAAACTCAGGAAGAGACGTGGCTTATAATTTTAAAAGTGGTTAATTAGGTAGGAATAGGAAATTTAAAGTATTATTGCATTCTCAGCAACACTACACATAATGCATTATTAACAGATAGATTATAAGTGAACTATGCTATGAACCTAGGTCAGTCTGCTGCAGAGGCTTCCAGGAAGTCTTCCCTGATTCCCCATTCCCTTCTCACAGACCTTACTCTCCTAGGAGAACAGGTTATGCTGCCCAGCAGCAGGGCCAGTGTACACGTTTTCTATTGCTGCTACGACAAACTGTCACAAACTTAATGGCTTAAAACAACACAAATGTGTTATCTTACAGTTCTGGAGGTCACAGGTCTGAAATCAATTTCATTGGGTTAAGTTAAAAAGTGTTGGTAACCTCTTCTGGAGACTCTAGGGGGCAGTCCATTTGCCTTTTCTAGCTTCTAGAGGCTGCTTGTGTTCCTTGACTCATGGCCCCTTCCTCCATCATCAAAGCCAGCAACATAGTATTCCGCCTTTCTGACCTCTACTTCCATTCTTACATCTTTCTCTGATTCTCCTGTCTCCTACTAAGAGGATTACATTGTGATTATATATCCTTGTGCTTACATTGGGCCCACTGTGATGACAGAATCATCTCCCCATCTCAAGATTCCGACTTTAACCATATCTTCCAAGTCATTTTCGCCATAGAAGGTAAACTACTCCCAGATTATGGAGATTAGGACTTGATCATCTTTGGAGGAAGGACCGTTATTCAGCCCTTCTCAAGCAGAGATGGAGGGTGGGCAGGAAGATGTACCCAGGCCCAGGACAAGCCTCTCAGCTGTGGCGAGCCTCCTTCAGCCTGGAGTGAGAGGTGGTGCCAAGGGGAGATAGCCAGCCCAGGCCCCATGTCTAGAGAATGGCAAATGCCTCCTGCATCACTACCAAAGAGAGCTGAGAGTGAAGGTCATACTTGGGAGAAAGTCTCAGTTTAGGGAACCTTTCAGACCTGAGACTTCCCTGGTGAATGTCATGGAGGGTTCCAACAGGCTGTCTTCAACATTGCCTCCTCTCCAGAATCATACCTTGTTCCTCCTCAAGGTAGAAGATAATTACTGGCTAACACTAGCCTGAGCTCTCTCTACAAAGAGTAGATTAGTTGTCTCTCTTTTAAATTATTATTTTTTTATTCCTTGTTAAACCATACTTGGCAGAGCATGGTGACCTCTTGTCATCAGTTGATACCAGGCCCCTTTTTGTTTGATTTTATTCTTTTAATCCCTGATCCCTATTCTCATTCCTCTCCCTGACCCAGACACACACTTCAATGTGTTCAGTATGTGTTTGGATATGTATGTATCTTTGAAATATAATTATGTGCTTATGTGTTTTAATATATATAAATGATATACTTCTAAAGTAAGCCAACCTTTATAATGAATTAACCCATATCACAGTGATTTAACACAATAAAGATTTATTTTTCACTTAAACAGCAGCACAGGTATTCTTGGTTGGACGGCTCTCCTTCACTGCCCACTTCATGCCCTAGGCTCCTTCCATTTTCAGGTGGTGATAGGCTGACCCTGTATCATAAGGTTCTCTATCAATTCTTCACCAAATTGTTTTACCATCCATTTATAACCATTTTATAAATTGGGTATTTCACTAGCAATTACAAAATGATTATTCTCTAATGCTATTATTTTTCCTTCTATTCTAATTCTCTACAGAAAAACTTTTTTTATGTCCTTCAGGACCATTTGGTTACCCTGAAATAAAGTTCATACCAGAATGGCAAGATAAGTGCTTAAATCGCTGCCCTTATTTATCCCTTTCAAATAGTAAGTTGATGTCCTAGCAACTTGGTGTTCAATGATTTTGTTTTGTTTTACTTTCTTTTTAAATTATTGTTGTGAACTTGTTTTATATATTTAATGTCTTTTAATCATTTTGTAGTTATTTTTTGTTTTATATTATGAAAAATCTTGAGAGTAAACAATAGTAGAGAAAATAGTATGATGAATTTCCATGAATCCATCACCCAGCTTCAATAATTATCAACTCTGGTCAATCTTGGTTTATTTATTCCCTCAACTACTCTTCCCCTAACCAAGATTATTTTGAAGCAAAACTAGATATGATCCCACTTTATTTATAATGTTTTATTATGTACCTCTAAAATATAAGGACTTTTATTATGATTATTGTACCTAAAATTAATAATTCCTCAATATAATGAAATATAGCTATTTAATTTTCTGATAAACTTTTGTTTAAGTTTTACTATTTCAGGATTATCCTGGCCTCTTACAAGAAGTTAGGAAGTGTTTCTTTCTCCTTTGTTTTCTGAAAACATTTTTGTAACTTTGGTAGCATTATTCAGTATTTGATAGACTTCATCAATGAAATAATCTGGTCTTGGAATTTTCTTTGTGGGGGAGGGTTTTGATAAATTCAATTTCTGTGATACATATAGAGGTATTCCAACCTTTAATTTCATTTTGAGTTAGTTTTGGTAAGTTGTGTTTTTCAAATATTTTGTTTCAATTAAGTTGTTGAATTTATTGGCATAAAATTGTTTATAACACTGCCTTGTTATTCTTTTTAAAAAACTACTCATTGGAAAATAAAGCACAAGTGTAGAAAACACACAAAATAAATATAGGACTTAATGAATTATTAAACACTCCTATAACCACTGGCATGTCAAGAACTAGAACCTACCCAGAAGTCCTGTCTATATGCCCCATCCCAATTATAATCCTCTTCTGCTGCCAAGCACTGCATAAGAACATTATAAATTTTTTATTTTCTAGTGTCCCCCTTACATAATTGTTGATATGGAGATGATCTGTAATGTATACATAATATTTAAATCATGAATAATGTTGATAATGTTATTTATCATGCTTTAAAAATAGTCCACAAAAATATTGTCTCCTTACTTATTTATACCTCTCATACAGAGAGTGACCACATGCAGCTTTTTTTGCTTAGATGCCACATCCAAAGACTCATGGCAGTATGTTACATGACAGGTTAAAGCAAAATCAAACACACAAACAAGAAACTTGTGAATTTAATTTGAAAGTGTATACGGTATTATTTACTTGCTAAGAATTTGATATTTAGAGAGAAGAAAAGACAGTTGGCCCTACATATCTGCATATCCATGGATTCAATCGAAGGATGGAAAATATTTGGAAAAAAATTCCATGAAATTCCAAAAAACAAAACTTGAATTTGCCACTCATCTTCAACTATTTACATAGCACTTACATTATATCTGGGCTTCCCTGGTGGCTCAGACAGTAAAGAATCTGTCTGCAATGCAGGAGACAGGTTTGATCCGTGGGTTGGGAAGATCCCTGGGAGAAGGAAATGGCCTCCCACTCCAGTATTCTTGCCTGGAGAATTCCATGAACAGAAGAGCCTACTGGTTGGCTACAGTCCATGGGATCGAAAAGAATAGGACATGACTGAGCAACTAACACTACTCTGCTGCCAATAAGCAACCATTTCCTGACTACAGTATTAACTTCTTTGTGTCTTTTATATAGTTTTATCATCCAAATGTACATCTGTAGATACTATATAGTCTTGTCCATTTGATGTCTTTTTATTTTATTGGAGTATAGTTGATTTACAATGTTGTATAAGTTTCAGGTGTACAGCAAAATGATTCAGTTATACATATCATATATTGATTCTTTTCTCATATAGGTTATCACAGAATATTGAGTAGAGTTCCCTGTACTATGCAGTGAGTCCCTATTGGTTGTCAATCTTATTGATTGCAGTAGTGTGTATATGTTAATCCAAAGCTTCTGATTTATCCTTCCCTCACACATTTCCCCTTTGGTAACCATACATTTGCTTTCAATATCTGTAAGTCTATTTCTGTTTTATAAATAAGTTCACTTGTATCATTTAAAAAAAAAAATTAGATTCCACATGAGTGATATCATGATATTTGTCTTTCTCTGACTTACTTCATTTAGTACATTTGATGTCTTTTTAAGTCTCTTAATCTAATCTAAAAGATCTTCATGACCCAGATAATCACAACGGTGTTATCACTCACCTAGAGCCAGACGTCCTGGAATGTGAAGTCAAGTGGGCCTTAGAAAGTATCATTATGAACAAAGCCAGTGGAGGTGATAGAATTCCAGTTGAGCTATTTCAAATCCTAAAAGGTGATGCTGTGAAAGTGCTGCACTCAATATGCCAGCAAATGTGGAAAACTCAGCAGTGGCCACAGGACTGGAAAAGGTCAGTTTTCATTCCAATCCCTAAAAAGACAATGCCAAAGAATGCTCAAACTACCACACAATTGCACTCATCTCATACGCTAGCAAAGTAATGCTTAAAATTCTCCAAGCCAGGCTTCAGCAATACATGAACCGTGAACTTCCAGATGTTCAAGCTGGTTTTAGAAAAGGCAGAGGAACCAGAAATCAAATTGCCAACATCCGCTGGATCATTGATAAAGCAAGAGAGTTCCAGAAAAACATCTATTTCTGCTTTATTGACTATGCCAAAGCCTTTGACTGTATGGATCACAATAAACTGTGGAAAATTCTTCAAGAGATGGGAATATCAGACCACCTGACCTGCCTCTTGAGAAATCTGTATGCAGGTCAGGAAGCAACAGTTAGAACTGGACATGGAACAGCAGACTGGTTCCAAATAGGAAAAGGAGTACGTCAAGGCTGTATATTGTCACCCTGCTTATTTAACTTCTATGCAGAGTACATCATGAGAAATGCTGGGCTGGAAGAAGCACAAGCTGGAATCAAGATTGCCAGGAGAAATATCAATAACTTCAGATATGGAGATGACACCACCCTTATGGCAGAAAGTGAAGAGGAGCTAAAGAGCCTCTTGATGAAAGTGAAAGAGGAGTCTGAAAAGGTTGGCTTAAAGCTCAACATTCAGAAAACTAAGACCATGGCATCCGGTCCCACCACTTCATGGGAAGTAGATGGGGAAACAGTGAAAGCAGTGTCAGACTTTTTTTTTGGGGGGGGGTGGCGCTCCAAAATCACTGCACATGGTGACTGCAGCCATGAAATTAAAAGATGCTTACTCCTTGGAAGGAAAGTTATGACCAACCTAGATAACATATTAAAAAGCAGAAACATTACTTTGCCAACAAAGGCTATGGTTTTTCCAGTGGTCATGTATGGATGTGAGAGTTGGACTGTGAAGAAAACTGAGCACTGAAGAATTGATGCTTTTGAACTGTGGTGTTGGAGAAGACTCTTGAGAGTCCCTTGAACTGCAAGGAGATCCAACAAGTCCATCATAAAGGAAATCAGTCCTGAATGTTCACTGGAAGGACTGATGTTGAAGCTGAAACTCCAATACTTTGGCCACCTCATGCGAAGAGCTGACTCATTTGAAAAGACCCTGATGCTGGGAAAGATTGGAGGCAGGAGGAGAAGGGGACTACAGAGAATTAGATGGTTGGGTGGCATCACCAACTCAATGGATATGAGTTTGAGTAAATTCCGGGAGTTGGTGATGGACAGGGAGGCCTGGCATGCTGCAGTCCATAGGGTTGCAAAGAGTCGGACACGACTGAGCGACTGAACGGAACTGAACCTAAAGTCCCCCATTCATCCCTTTCTTGATTCCTTACAATTTATTTGTTTAACAACCTGGGCCATTTGACATGTAGAATTTACCACAGTCTGGATTTTGCTGATTTAGATACTCATCATACAGTTCTGAATGTTCTTGTGTCCTCAATATCTCCTGCAAATTGGTAGCTGACTCCAGAGGCTGAATCAGACTCAGATTTTATCACTTTGGCAAGACTCTTAAGAGGCATATAAATCCTGTCTCTATGCTTATGATTTTTTTTTCAGGTGTTGATATTTATTGCCTAAAGCCATTAATTCATTGAGGATTACAAAATGGTGCCAATAATTCTATAATTTTATTTATTCATTGAAATACTTTCAAAAAGAGAAATATCCTCTTATCTACTATTTGATTTCTGAGTGTACAGTTCACATAGGAAAGGTAGAATAAATATTTGATTCTTTTTGGGGGGCTTCCCTTGTGGCTCAGCTGGTAAGGAATCTGCCTGCAATGCAGGAGACCTGGGTTTGATCCCTGCGTTGGGAAGATCCCCTGGAGAAGGGAAAGGCTACTCACTCCAATATTCTGGCTTGGAGAATTCCATGGAGTGTATATCCATGGGGTTGCAAAAAGTTAGACATGACTGAGCAACTTTCACTTTGACTTTTCTTTTTTCACCAGTTTTGAAGATAATGAATTGAATCCTTATCATCCTCCAAAGTTGATTACTCTTAAAAATATTATTATAATAAATATATGTATCATTATGAACCTATGCATGCATACTAAGTCACTTCAGTCATGTCTGAGTCTTGTGACCCTAGGGACTGTAGCCTGCCAGGCTCCTCTGTCCATGGGATTTTCTAGGCAAGAATACTGGAGTAGGTTGCCATGCCCTTGTCCAGGGGATCTTCCTGCCCAGAGATTGAACCCAAGTCTCTAGGTCTCCTGCATTGGCAGGTGGGTTCTTTACCACTAGCGCCACTTAGGAAGCCCTAGGAACCGATGGGTTTCATAGTGGCATTATTGAAGTGCACCAACTTTGGCCAGTGGACACTAGGCTGACTTCTTAGTTCTTCTGATGACTCTAGTAATTTTTGACAGCTCTCTTTACTGATTGTTTTGACAAAATATTCCTGGGTCATCTTGTACACTTCTTGCCCCAGACTGGAATCAACCATTTCTCTAAGAAGCCTTCAGTTTTTTAAGTGAGAAATTATATTTCAAGGACACAGGTAGGCCTTTACAGTAGACAGAGCTATAGATTCAGTGAATAGGCTATATATATATATATATATATATATATAATATATATACACACACATGTACATACACACTAAAATAATTCATGAGTACATAGTGATACTTTCAATTCAAATTAAAGATTAAAGAACTTTTACTTAATCTCTTCTCTAGTTCCTTTCTTAAGAATCCTAGTTTTCAAGGACACAGGAGGGAATTCCCAGGTGGTCCATTGGTTAGGACTTCACACTCTCACTGCTGAGGGTCTGGGTTCAGTCCCTGCCCAGGAAGCTAAATCCCACAATGTGGTGTGGCCAAAACAAAAAAGACACAGGAGATGACAGATTTAGAATATTCCATAATTACTCCTTTCTTCTATCTCAATCACAACATACTACCACCAATATGATTACTGAAAACATTAAAGTATTTTACAAATGCACTTGCCATTCACCCCCTCATTAAACAACTTGATAATGAATCTACATTGTGAGGGCATATAGTCATGGTATGCTATACTCTTTTCTTCTTAGCCCTTATGTAATTTTAGTTCTACAACTAATCTTTTTAAAAAATATATATTTGTTTATATGTCTGCATGGGGTCTTAGATGCAGTATGTGGGGTCTTATAGTTGCGGCATATGGGATCTAGTTCCCTGATGAGAATTCAAACCTGGGCCCCCTGTGTTGGCAGCACAGAATCTTAGCCACTGGATCACCAGGGAAGTCCTGGGAAAGGTATTTAAAGACAGATGAATTTTCAACAGTGTGAACAGCAGTAGCTTCAACTAATCACATCTTAATCTTGACCAGTTGATTGGAATCCCCTGGCTTAGATAATAACTGATTTTTTTCCTGAGTCCAGCATAGGGAGCTGGTGAGCAGATGCCAATATATTTTAGTACTGTACAGTTTGGTGCTGAAAACAAGATACACAAACATAAATATATCACCTAAATGAGATGGAGGTTAAGTTTGGAAAGAATTTCTCAGGAAGACCTAATTTGGGCCTTTGCTGCTGCTAAGTCTCTTCAGTCGTGTCCGACTCTGTGCGACCCCAGAGACAGCAGCCCACTAGGCTCTCCCGTCCCTGGGACTCTCCAGGCAAGAACACTGGAGTGGATTGCCATTTCCTTCTCCAATGAATGAAAGTGAAAAGTGAAAGAGAAGTCGCTCAGTTGTGTCCAACTCTGAGCGACCCCATAGACTGCAGTCTACCAGGCTCCTCCATCCATGGGATTTTCCAGGCAAGAGTACTGGAGTGGGTTGCCGGATAGGTATAATTGGCCAAGAAGGTAGGAACATCATAAGATATATAAAATGGCCTTGGAAGCAGACAAGAATGGTTGGATTTAAAAAAAAAAAAAAAGCGTGTTGGCTTGCTTAATGTAGGGGCACCAAATTAAAGAGATTTTAAGATAGAAGGAAAATCCAGTTTTAGCTGGGGTTTAGATTTGATAGGGCTTCCCTGGTGGCTCAAAGGTTAAAGCATCTGCCTGCAATTCGTGAGACCTGGGTTTGATCCCTGGGTTGGGAAGATCCCCTGGAGAAGGAAAGGTACTAGGACCATTGTCAATTTTTTAGCACACAGGTTGAGACAAGAGATTTGGGTCAAAGGATTCGAATGCTATTTGCCTGAAATAAAGCTGAGTTTTTCTAATCGGGATTTTTGTTGTTCTTTCACATATCGTTTTCTTAGTGTCTTTCAGTTTGTTTTCAAACAGTAGGTTGCAGTTTTGATCTGCTTTGTGGCACATCTCTGTGATGTGCTTTCACAGTGTCTAATGTTATGCTTACAGTTTTTGGGTAATAACTTTATATGACATTTGACCTTGATACTTTCCTATTGTTCATTTTCTGTGAAATTAGTTTTCTTGAAGTTAAGGAATGAGTCAGGATTCAGAAAAGCTTTTATAGCATCAGAGAACTCCGTCTTCTGTTAGTTTTGTCTGACTTGTTTCCTGGGATTTCCTGGCTCTGGATTGGTATCCATCTTTGATTTATTCATCTCTGATGTCCCTATCCTATTATATTTTTATTCCACTCCTAGCAGTTTCTTGGAGCCTGGTGGGCTGCAGTCCATGGGGTCGCTGAGGGTTGGACATGACTGAAGCGACTTAGCAGCAGCAGCAGCAGCAGCAGTTTCTCCAGGTGGACTGGTTTTGATGGTTCATAGGTGTCTGACCTGCTCCAGCCACTTAGTCCTTCTCACTGTGGGCCACTTGCACTCACCTGATATTTTATTTTATTTGTAAATTTTAAAAATATGTATTTATTTGGATACATCAGGTCTTAGTTGTGGCATGCAGGATCTAGTTCCCTGACCAAGGGTTTAATCTGGGCCCCCTGCGTTGGGAGCATGGAGTCTTAGCCACTGGACCACCAGGGAAGTCCCTTCACTTGCTATTTTAGACTGCAGATCCCTCCTAAGTTTCATTCACTGTTCTCATTGGCCTTTCTTGATTCCAGTGAGCACCTCTTGACACTTTAAGGAGTCTATTATTCTTATTCTCTCAGATACCATCCCTTTGGTTCCTTCTTTCTTCTGTACAGATGCTGAACTCATATAGTCTGGTGGCTCTTGGTGGTTTGTCCCCACTTGCATGTAATTTAGGGTTGTGGAGATAAATTGTCACCAAATTTTGTTGTAAATGTTGCACATGTTTTTAAAAATTTGAGTCTCCAGCTGCCATGTCAGTTTTTATGTGGGGATCTGAAGAGATTGAAAAATGATGTGCCAGGATTTCCCTGGCTAGGAGCACACCTGCCAACACAGGGGACCCGGGTTCGATCCCTGGTCTGGGAAGATACCTCATGCCACTGAGCAACTAAGCTCAGGTGCCACAACTACTGAGCCTAAGTGCTGCAACTACTGAAGCCCATGATCCTGGAACCTGTGCTCCACAACAAGAGCAGCCACCACAACTAGACGCCTGTGCACCACAACAAAGAGTAGGCTGTGCTCACTGCAACTAGGGAAAGCCCAAGCGCAGCAATGAAGACCCCATGCAGTAAAAAAGGAATAGATTAATTAAGAAAAAGAAAAAATATGTACCATCATAATCATCATCTTCCCAGAAGTTCTTTACTGTTTATCCTTTGATGCCTGTAGGATTTGTAGTGACAACTTCTCTTTTGTTCCTATGTATAATCTGTGATGCTCCATTTTATTATTGATTAATAGACTCTTGCTCAGAGTTTATCCATTTTATTAATGTTTCTAAAGCACCAAATTTTGGCTTTATTAATTTTCTCTATTGTTTGTTTACTTCTTCATCAAATTTAACTCTAATTTTTATTATTTTTTTCTTCTGATTTGCATTTAATTTGCTTATCTTTCTATAGCTTCTTGGATGGAAACTTATATTCTTGATTTTAAGCCTCTATTTTTTAAAAAATAAGCTGTATATTTCTCTCTAAGCACTGCTTTACTTATTACATCTCATACATTTTTTTATATCTTGTATTTTATTATTATTCAGTTAAAATTGTTTTTTGATTTCCTTTGCTATTTCTTCTTTGGTCCATAAGTTAATTAGAAGTATATTGCTTAACTACAAAAATACTTGGGGCTTTTTAGAAAGTTTATTTTTATACTTCTACTTCACTGACTATGATAAAGCCTTTGACTGTGTGGATTACAACAAACTGTGGAAAATTCTTAAGGGGATCAGAATACCAGACCACTTTACCTGTCTCCTGAGAAACCTATATGCTGGTCAAGAAATAATAGTTAGAACTGAACATGGAACAACAGACTGGTTCAAAATTGGGAAAGGAGTATATAAGTCTGTGTATTGTCACCCTGCTTATTTAACTTATATGCAGAGTGCTGCTGCTGCTGCTAAGTCACTTCAGTCGTGTCCGACTCTGTGCGACCCCAGAGATGGCAGCCCTCCAGGCTTCTCCGTCCCTGGGATTCTCCAGGCAAGAACACTGGAGTGAGTTGCCATTTACTTCTCCAATGCATGAAAGTGAAAAGTGAAAGTGAAGTCGCCCAGTCATGTCCGACTCTCTTAGCGACCCCATGGACTGTAGCCTGCCAGGCTCCTCCATCCATGGGATTTTCTAGGCAAGAGTACTGGAGTGGGTTGCCAGTGCCTTCTCCGATATGCAGAGTGCATCATGTGAAATGCCCAGCTGGATGAATCACAAGCTGGAATCAAGACTGCCAGAAGAAATATCAACAACCTCAAATATGCAGATGATACCACTCTAATGGCAGAAAGCGAAAAGGAACTTCATCAAAAGAGCCTCTTGATGAAGGTGAAAGAGGTGAGTGAAAAAGCTGGCTTAAAATTCAACATTCAAAAATCTAGGATCATGGCATCTGGTCCCATCACTTCATGGCAAGTAGATGGGGAAATAGTGGAAACAGTGACAGACTTTATTTTATTGGACTCCAAAATCACTGTGGACGTGACTATAGCCACGAAAGTAAAAGTCACTTGCTCCTTGGAAGAAAAGCTATGACAAACCCAGATAGCATATTAAAAAGCAGAGATATAACTTTGCCAACAAAGGTCCATCTAGTCAAAGCTGTGTTTTTTTCAGTAGTCATATACAGATGTGAGAGTTGAACCATAAAGAAGGCTGAACACCGAAGAATTGATGCTTTCTAATTGTGGTGCTGGAAAAGACTTGAGAGACCCCTGGACAGAAAAGAGATCAAACCAGTCAATCCTAAAGAAAATCAGCCCTGAATATTCATTGACAGGACTGATGCTGAAGCTCCACTAGTTTGGCCACCTGATGTGAAGAGCTAACGCGTTGGAAAAGACCCTAATGCTGGGAAGGATTGAGGGCAGGAGAAGAAGGGGTCAACAGAGGATGAGATGGTTGGATGGCTTCATTGATTCAATGCATATGGGTGTGAGCAAACTCTGGGAGATCATGAAGGACAGGGAAGCCTGGTATGCTGCAGTTCATGGGGTCTCAAAGAGTCAGACATGACTTAGTGACTAAACAATAATTAAATTCCAGACAATATATTCTATATGAATTAAAATTTTATTGAGACTTCTTTTATGGCCCAAAAGATGCCCTATCTAAGTGAATGTTCCATATCTCCTTGAAAATAGCATGCATTCTGCAAGTGTTAGATATAATGTTCTATAAATGTCAGTTAGGTTAGGTGGTTGATAGTAGTAGTCAAGTCTTCTACCTCCCTGGTGAATTTCTATCCACTTCTCCTATCAACAGATGAGACAAATAGAAAACAAATAGCAAATGGCAGTCTTAAGTTCAAACTTATTAATAATTACATTAAATGTAAGTGAATTAAACTGCAATTAAAAAACAGAGACTGTCTAGACTGAATAAAAAAGCAAGATCCAACTATTGCTCTTTACAAGAGATGTAATTAAATACAAAGATAAAAATAAGTTGGAATTAAAAGGTTGGGAAAAATATAGCATGCAAACACTGATCCAAGGAATGTTGGAAATTAATACCAGACAAAATAAATGTCAAGATAAGGAGTATTGCCAGAGAAAAAGAGGGACATTTTATAATGCTAAAAGGATCAATACATAGAGACTTAAAAATTTTAAATATGTTTGCACCTAATAAAAGAACTTTCAGATTACATGAATAAAATAATTGGTAGAACTAAAGGAAAAAAAGTCTATAATCATAATTGGAGATTTTACTACATTTCTTTCACGGGTGATAAGACAATTATTGTACTACTTCATATAGAACAGGAATCTTGCAACAGGATAGTTTCATTTTTCCCCTCTGGCCTGATCCTTGAATTACTGTAGTCAGGTGTACTTTATCTACATAAGTTATAAATTCCAGAATATAGTTTATAATGTTTGTTTCAATATGTTATATGAGTTTTAAAGAGATTAAGAGAAGAAAAAAAAATTTAAGCTAGACTTTTATAATAAACCACAGTATTATTTTCTTGTGGCCACTGTAACAAATTACCAAATTTAGTGTTTGTAAAACAACACAAATTTATCACCAAACTTGGTGGTATAAAACAGTGCAAACTTCTTACTTTACAGTTCTGGAGGTCAGAGGTCTGAAATGGGTCTCTTTAAGCTAAAGTCAAGGTGCTGGAAGGGTTGCATTCTTTTCTGGAGGATCTAGGGGAGAATCTGTTTCCTTGCCTTTTCCAGGTTCTAGAAGCCATCTGCTTTCTGACACTGACTCTGCTGCCTCCCTCCTCCACTTGCAAGGATATCTGTGATTATATTGGGTCACATAATCCAGGATAATCTCTCCATCTCAAGGTCAGCTGATTAGCAACCTTAATTCAGTCTGCAATCTTAATTTTCCTCTGCCATGTAATCATATTCATAGACTCTGGAGTTTAGCTCAGGGACATCTTTGATGGGCCATTATTCTACCTGCCACACAGACATGTTTATTATTTCTGGTGATCTCCCTTTCTGTGGATTGTGTGCTGTCATTTTTCTTTAGTCTGAAGAAGTTTGCCTAACATTTCTTGTAGTACACATCTCATGGTGATGATTCTCTTTATTTATCTGAAATTGTATTTATTTTGCTCTTTTTAATGAAAATAAACTTTATGAAGTGTAATTTGCATATAGAAAATTAACACATTTTAAGTTACAATCTGATGGGTTTTGAAAATGTATACACTCATATAATCACTGTTACAATCAATACATAGGACATTTTCATCACCTCAAAAATTTATTTCATGCTCCTTTGCTGCTGCTGCTGCTAAGTCACTTCAGTCATGTCCGACTCTGTGCGACCCCATAGACAGCAGCCCACCAGGCTCCCCCATCCCTGGGATTCTCCAGGCAAGAACACTGGAGTGGGTTGCCATTTCCTTCTCCAATGCATGAAAGTGAAAAGTGAAAGTGAAGTTGCTTAGTCGTGTCCGACTCTTCGCGAACCCATGGACTGCAGCCTACCAGGCTCCTTTGCCCATGGGATTCTCCAGGCAAGAGTACTGGAGTGGGTTGCCATTGCCTTCTCCGATCCTCCTTTGCAGTCAGTCTCTACTGCCCTGGCCCCAAGCAACCATTGATCTGCTTTGTATCAAGAAACATTAGTATTTTCTGCTTTAGAATTTCATGTAAGTAGGATAACACAACATCTACTTTTTTATGTGCAGCTTTTTTTTTGTTGTTCAGAATCATACGTGTTGAGATTCATATGTATTTTATGTATCAAAATTTGTTACTTATTATTTCTGAGTAGTTTTCTATTATATGAATATACCATAATTTGTTAATCCATTCACCTATTGATGGACATTTGTGTTGTTTCCAGTTTGGAGCTCTTATTCATTAAGATTCTGTGAACATTCATGTACAAGCCTTTCTGTAAACATTTGTTTCTCAAATAAATACCTCTCTTGGATAAATACAGGAGTGGAATGAACGGGTCATAAGGCAAGTATATAACTTTATAAAAGAAACACTAACACTTTTCTGAAAATGCTTTTACCATTTTATACTCCGATCAGTAAAGTATATGAGTGCCCGTTGCTCTGCTTCCTTAGTCAGTCAGTTCAGTTGCTTAGTCATGTCTGACTCTTTGCAACCCCATGGACTGCAGCATGCCAGGCTTCCCTGTCCATCACTATCTCCCAGAGCTTGCTCAAACTCATGTCCATTGAATCGGTGATGCCATCCAACCATCTCATCCTCTGTTGTCCCCTTCTCCTCCTGTCTTCAATCTTTCCCAGCATCAGGATCTTTTCAAATGAGTCACTTCTTTGCATCAGGCAGCCAAAATATTGGAGTCTCAGCTTCAACATCAGTCCTTCCAATGAACACCCAGGACTGATCTCCTTTGGGATGGACTGGTTGTATCTCCTTGCAGTCCAAGGGACTCTTAAGAGTCCTCTCCAACACCACAGTTCAAAAGCATCAGTTCTTTGGCGCTCAGCTTTCTTTATAGTCCAACTCTCACATCCATATCTAACTACTGGAAAAACTATAACTTTGACTAGACCCACCTTTGTTGGCAAAGTAATGTCTCTGCTTTTTAATATGCTGTCTAGGTTGGTCATAGCTTTTCTTCCAAGGAGCAAGCATCTTTTAGTTTCATGGGCAGTCACCATCTGCAGTGATTTTGGAGCACAAAAAAATAAAGTCTCAAGAAGGACAGGTCATGGTGGAGAGTTTTGACAAAACGTGGTCCACTGGAGAAGGGAATGGCAAACCACTTCAGTATTCTTGCCTTGAGAACTCCATGAACAGTATGAAAAGGCTCTACATTCTTACCAATACTTTAATATAGTGTCACTCTTTTTAATTTTAGCTATTTTAGTAGCTATGTAGTGGTATTTTATTTGCACATATTTTTCTTTATGTCTTTGAAACTATTAATAACAGGTGCATTAAAATTCTTGTCTGCTAATTTTAACATCTGTGTCATCGTAGGGTAGGATTTTATTGTCTGACTTATGAGTAACATTTCAAAATTGAGTAACAATTTTTTGTTAGATACTGGATATTAAGAATGATATGGGACTTCCCTGGTGGTTCAGTGGTTAAGAATCCACCTGCCAATGCAAGGGACATGGGTTCAATTCCTGGTTAGAGAAGATTCCACATGCTGCAGGGCAACTAAGCCCATGGGCGACAACTACTGAGCCCATGGGCCACAACTACTGAGCTGGCGCTGGAAAGCTCATGATGTGCAACAAGAGAAGCTCCCACAATGAGAAGCCTGCGAACCACAACTAGGGAGTAGACCCCGCTTGCTGCAACTAGAGAAGGCCCGTGTGCAGCAATAAAGGCTCAGCATAGCCAAAAATAAAAAATTAATTAATTTTTAGAAAATATACTTAAAAAAATCAGTTAATGTAACCTATCATATTCATAGGCTAAAGAAGCAAAATCATATGATCACATCATTTGATACAGAAAAAAACTTTTAACAAAATACAACTGTTCATGATAAAACTTCCCAGAAAAATGGGGAGCTCCTCAATTTGTTAAAGAACATCAACAAAAAACTTACAGCTAATATTATACATAATGGTGAAGGATAATAATTTTCCCCCATGATAGGGAACAAGACAGAATGTCTCCTTTTATCACTCTTGTTCAACATTTTATGGGATGTTCTAGCCAGTGCAATAAAGTAGAAAAAGTAAATAAAAGGCAAATACATTAGAAAAAGAAATAAAAGTGTCCCTATATGCAGATGACATGATTGCCTATATTGAAAATCCCAAGGAATCTACCAAAAAGCCTCTTAGAACTAATAAGTTAGTTCTTTGAGGTCTCAGAATACACACTAAACATACAAAAATCAATTTCAGTTCAATATACTAGCAATGAACCTGAGGAAATAAAAAATAAAAATACAGTATCATTAATAATCATTAAAAGAAAAAACTTAGGTGTCAATTTGAAAAAAAAAAATGTATAGGATTTGCATACTGAAAACTACCCAATGCTGATGAATGAAATAAAAGAAGATCTAAACAAATGGAGAGACATATTATGTTCATGGATTAGTAAGTTCAATACAGTAAATATATATCAATTCTTTCCAAAATGGTAAATAGGTTTAATGAAATTTCTATCCAAATCACAGCAACTTTTTTGTAAACACAGACAAGATTATCCTCAAATTTATACAGAAAGGCAAAGAAATTAGAATAGGTAAAACAACTTTGAAAAAGAAAATAAAGTGGCTCAGCCTATCCAGTTTCAAGACATATACCTACAGTTACCAAGACTGTATAGTACTGATGAAGGAGTAGATCAGTAGAGCAGTATAGAAATCCCAGAAATGCATCCACACAAATACACCCAACTAATTTTTGACAGAAGTACAAAAACAATTCAGAGAAGGGAAGATAGCCTATTCAACAAGCAGGAGCCACTCCTGCTTGTGGTGACACGGAAATTTATCTAACCTTCACGTCCCTGTAATTACTCTGCTTCAGCAGAAACGTACCTCTCTATATCCTCAGCCATCCCCAAATGCCAAGCCAACTCTGGGCTCTATACTTAATTTCTGCTCCTTCTCACTCCAAACAGGATTGACTATGTTGTCCCAGTACATCAGGTATTTTCTATTTTTCTCTTCCTGTTTATTATTCTTTATCTGTCTTTTACTCCATTAACAGTTTTATGGATGGCTACTGTCTGATCATGAAGTGTTAAATGAAGTTTGTATCACCTAAATTATCTTCTTTAATCTTTTTGTTTATTTATTTATTTAGGCCATGTGGCATGTGGGATCTTAGTTCTCCAGCCATGGATCAAACCCACGTCCACTGCATTGCAAGGTGGATCCTTAACCACTGGACCACCAGGGAAGTCCCATTTCATCACTTCTTAACATGGTTCTAGAGCAATTGAATATCGATAGGAAATTAGCCTCTCCATTTATATATCACACATTATATACAAAATTAACTCAAAATGGATCACATATTTGAATGCAAAACATAAAACTCAAAAGTTTTATGAAAAAACTTAAGAGAAAATCTTTGGGATCTAGGGTTATGTCAAGTGTTACCCACACCCCCCACATAGGAAGGCAAAGTCTCAACCACTGAACCACCAGGGAAGCCTCTCTTCTTACTGTTTTTAACCATTTTGGGGGGGAACAGTGCCATGCAGCTTGCAGGATCTTAGCTCCCCTGACTGGGATCAAACCTGGGCTGTGGCTGTGAGAGTGCCAAGTTCTAACCATTGAACCACCAAGGAGTTCCCAGGTCAAGTGTTCTTAGAGTTGACATCAAAATCATGATCCATAAAAAGGAAAAACTGACAAACTATACTTCATCAAAATTAAGGAGGCTCGTTTGGTGAAAGACTCTGTTAAAAGGATGAAAAAATAAGCTACAAAATGGACAAAAATATTGGCAAACCACATATCTGACAAACAACTACTATTTAGAATACATAAAGCATGTTCAAAACAGCAGTAAAAAACAATCTGATTAGAAAGTGGACAAAATATATTGAAGAGACATTTCATTAAGATATACAGATGTCAAATAAGTCCATGCAAAGATGTTCAATGTCATTAGCAATTAGGAAAATGCAAATTAAAATCACAAGATATTGCTCGACACTTACCAGAACAGCTAAAGTTAAAAACAGTGATAACATCAAATTTATGCTGTTAAGTCGCTTCAGTCGTGTCCAACTCTGTGCGACCCCACAGACGGCAGCCCACCAGGCTTCCCCGCCCCTGGGATTCTTCAGGCAAGAACACTGGAGTGGGTTGCCATTTCCTTCTCCAATGAATGAAAGTGAAAAATGAAAGTGAAGTCGCTCAGTCGTGTCCAACTCTTCGCAACCCCGTGGACTGCAGCCTACCAGGCTCCTCCGTCCATGGGATTTTCCAGGCAAGAGTACTGGAGTGGGGTGCCATTGCCTTCTCCAAATTTATAAGGATGTGGAAAAACTGGATCATTCATACATTGCTGCTGGGAATGTGAAATGGTACAGTCATTCTGGAAAACAATTTGTGAGTTTTTTAAAAAGCTAAACATACAAATACTCGATAACCTAGCAGTTGTACCCCTGAGCATTTATCCCAGAGAATTAAGACATTTTCACACAAAAATCTGCAAATGAATGCTTGTAGCAGTTCATAATAGCCAACACTGGAAACAACCTGGGTGTCCTTAACATGTGACTAGTTAAATAAACTGAGGTACATCCACATCACAGACTACTACTCAGCAATAGTAAGAAATATTGATATGATATGCATATGCTCAACAATCTAGATATATCTCTAGAGAATCATGCTGAGTGAAATATCCAATTTTAGAAAGTTACTATTATATGATTCCATTTAGATAACATTTTTGAAATGACAAAACTATAGAAATGGAGAATAAATTACTAGTTACCAGGGATTAAAGAAGGGGTAGAAGTGAGAAGGGGAAGTGGCTATAAAAGGGCAACATGAGGGATTCTCAGGTGATGGAAATGTTCTGTATGATGACTGCATTATGTCAATATCCCGGTCCTGATGTCATACTATACTTCTGCAACATGTTACCATTAGGGAAATGGGGTAAAGGGTACATAGTATCTCAGTATTATTTCTTACAATTGCATATGAATCTGCAATTATCTTTCTTTCTTTTTAGCTTTTTTTAGTAATTATCTTTAAATTAAAATACATGATTAAAAAGTCAGTAAGCAAGTATACCCTGTCCCACTCCAGGCAAATAGTAATAGTTGTCATCAGAGGCAGATTTACCATAAAGCTAAAGGTAAGCTTCAGGGACCATCTGCACAGACCCTGGAGTCCTGGAAGTTGTTAGGGATCACAGTGTTCTAATTGGGGAGAAGCCAGACTGCATAAAGAAGGCTTTCTGATAAATTGCCTAGAGGTTTCAGAAGAAAGGGACCTACAATTCCAAGATTCTATAATTGTTTTTCATTAAAAAAAAAATATTGAGAACCTAATTTTATTTATTTATTTTTTGGCTCAGCTGGGTCTTTGTTGGTCTGTGGCTTTCTCTAGTTGCAGTGAGAGTGGACTACTCTGTAGTTGTATGTGGGCTTCTTATTGCGGTGCCTTGTTGCAGAGCATGGGCTCTAGAGCACTTGGGCTTCAGTAGTTGCTGCACGGAGGCTCAGTGGTTGCAGCTCTAAGGCTGCATAGTGTGGGCCCAGCAGTTGTGAAGCCTGGGCTTAGTTGCCCTGCAGCATATGGGATCTTCCTGGACCAGGGAGTGAACCTGTGTCTCCTGCACTGGCAGGCAGATTCATTACCACTGAGCCACCAGGGAAGCCCTGAATACATAATTTTAATGTGTACCTAACTTTAGAAGCGGAGATGGTGATGGCACCCTACTCCAGTACTCTTGCCTGGAAAATCCCATGGATGCAGGAGCCTGGTAGGCTGTCCATGGGGTCGCTAAGAGTCGGACATGACTGAGCGACTTCACTTTCATTTTTCACTTTCATGTATTAGAGAAGGAAATGGCAACCCACTCGTGTTCTTGCCTGGAGAATCCCAGGGACGGGGGAGCCTGGTGGGGTGCAGTCTATGGGGTTGCACAGAGTCGGACACGACTGAAACGACTTAGCAGCAGCAGCAGCAGCAGCACCTTTAGAAGGTCTAAACAAGTACTTACAAGAGCTTCAGGCCCCACAAAACTTAGCTCAGCCCCTCCTTACCACAGCATGGTGACTGAAGAACAATGATTCTAATTTCAAATCCTGGTTATTCTCAAGGTGTATAAACTTAGTTTCTCTAAGCAGTTTCTTCATCTGTAAAATAGGGATGACAAATGGAATACTGCTTGCCATTGTTGTTCATTTGGACTGCAGCTCACCAGGCTTTCCTGTCCTTCACTATCTCCTGGAGTTTGCTCAAACTCATGTCTATTGAGTTGCTGACGCCATCTAACCATCTCATTCTCTGTCACCCCCTTCTCCTCCTGCCCTCAATCTTTCCCAGCATCAGGGTCTTTTCAAAAGATGTCACAGTCATCAGCGACTGGAGACTTGCAGCCACCACAGAAAGTAGTGAGCCCTGGGGGAACTCGTAAAGGAAACAAAGAATGTCTGCCATCCAGCAGCCATCAGACTGCAGCCACTCTCTAAGGCGAACCCTGAGGAAACTCAGGATGTAAAAGCACAGGATGTGAGTGAAAGTTGCTCAGTCTTGTCTGACTCTTTGTGACCCCATGAGTTGTAGTCCGCCAGGTGCCTCTGTCCATGGGATTTCCCAGGCAAGAATACTGGAGTGGGCTGCCATTCCCTTCTCCAAGGGATCTTCCCAACCCAGGGATCCAACTCAGGTATCCTGCACTGCAGGCTGATTCTTTACTGTCTGAACCACCAAGGAAGCCTGAAAGCACAGGATACTGGCCCCAGAGAGCTGAGGTGCAGATCAAAGGAATAATTTCACTGAGCCCAGAATCTTGCATTTTCCCATACACAGAAAAGCACTAAATTCCTTAATTTTTGATTTCTAGCTTTCTTCAATTATTTCTACAATAATTTTTAGGGCTTCCCTGTGGCTCAGACTGTAAAGACTTTGCCTGCAATGTGGGAGACCCAGGTTCAAACGCTGGGTTGGGAAGATACCCTGGAGAAGGAAATGGCAACCCACTCCAGTAGTCTTGCCTGAGAAATCCCATGGACAGAGGAGCCTGGCAGTCTACAGTCCAAGGAGTCACAGAGAGTCGGATACGACCGAATGACTAACACTTTCACTTTGGATATTTCTGACTACTTGCCCTGTGTTGCAAAACTTCTATATATGGAAGTTCCCCCTTGCCTCCTCTGAGGAGTTCTCTTAGGGTTACTTGAGATTCTGCTTCCTGGGCTTGACGTCCTAAAAATTCCCACCAAACAAAACTTAACTCTCAACTTTTAGGTTGTGAGCAATTTTTTTAGTCTACAGGGACAATAATAAACCTGCCTCACAGTTGTGAGCATTCAGTTCAGTTCAGTTGCTCAGTCATGTCTGACTCTTTGCGACCCCATGGACTGCAGCATGCCAGGCCTCCCTGTCCATCACCATCTCCCAGAGTTTACTCAAACTCATGTCCATTGGGTCAGTGATGCCATCCAACCATCTCATCCTCTGTCATCCCCTTCTCCTCCTGCCTTCAATCTTTCCCAGCATTAGGGTCTTTTCAAATGAGTCCATTCTTCATATTAGGTGGCCAAAATACTGGAGTTGCACCTTCAGCATCAGTCCTTCCAAAGAATATTCAGGACTGATCTCCTTTAGGATGGATTGGTTGGATCTCCCTGCAGTCCAAGGGACTCTCAAGAGTCTTCTCCAACACCACAGTTCAAAAGCATCAATTCTTCAGTGCTCAGCTTTCTTTCTTTATTTTATTTTTTAAAATTTTTAAAATTTTTGCTTATTTTTATATCTTTTTTGTTTGTTTTTGTTTTATTTTTAATTTTATTTTTTAACTTTACAATATTGTATTGGTTTTGCCATATATCAACATGAATCCGCCACAGGTATACACGTGTGCCCCATCCTGAACCCTCCTCCTTCCTCCCTCCCCGTACCAGCTTTCTTTATTAAATGATTATAACTAAGAAACTTAGAGGTACCTGGCAATGAATGCTATGTGTATACCCCTTACTTGTGAGTACCTAGGTTGTGCTTGGCATTATATCGAGAAATTTGAGCACATTATCTAATTCTCAGAATAGCCAAAATACTAATATACAGTTTCGTTATGAAGTAATTGACGTTTTAAGAAACTGAGCCTACAGGAAGACTGAGTGTATAGAATTAGGTCTGACTCCAAAGCCACATTGCCGCCAGCACGGTTTTGCCTAGGAAAGGAAGGTAGCTTTCTTCGAGACACCCCAGACCTAAAAATCAAGTCCCCTGGGAGCTTTCACTGCCTAAGCCGACCACGTGGTAGGGAGTCCAGACGGAAAAACTGCCCCCACCCTCGGCGGCTGGGGATGGGGAAAAGGAGCGACATCTAACTCCAACCCCGACCTCCTCTCCAGCTCTGTCACATACTATGCCTCCCTTTCCCAGCCTTCTGCACACAGGTGCAAGTCCTTCGCAGCCCCATCTGAAGTAAACCATCTCTTCAGTTGCTTCCCAGGCAGCACGACAGGCCAGTGGACCCGAACGCAAGCCCTGCCCCCAAGCGCAAGCCCTGCCCCCAAGCGCAAGCCCTGCCCCCAAGCGCAAGCCCTGCCCCCAAGCACAAAAACCTAGATGGTCCTCTAGCCCCGCCCACCTCGCCTAACCGCTCCCGCCACCGCGGACCCCGCCCTCCGCCCTAAGTCCCACCTCCTCGGGGGTCCCTTCAGCCAACTCAGCTCTACTTCCCCCGCCTCTCCGAGACCGCAGGGCTAGGCCCGCCCCCATCCTTAGGGCGCGAGCGCCGAACGCATAGAACGCAGCCAATGGGTGGTGCGGTGGCGGCACCGCGGGAGGTTCGATTGACCGGGCCTGGCGGGTCCCGGGAGTCCTGGCGGCTGTTAACGCGCGCTTTGGGTAGAGGAAGGTTTAGCGGCAGTGCTTGGGATTCAGCTGTGCGGCTCTTTCCAGCCTTGCCTGGGATTCCCCTCCCAAACCCGGGTTTTCTACGTGTCCTGCCTGGACCCCTGCTCGGCCTCCCTCAGGACCGCATCCGCACTCCGACCTGGGAAATCCCTTCTCCGGACTCGCCCTCCCCAGGCCTCAGATTTTCACCCTTCCCCCCCTCCCCCCACCCCGCTGCTACCCCCTGCTTTCATGTCCATCTGGGGCCGTTATTCCGACTCCCCTCTGCCCAGTCTGTCAGTCTCTTCCCCTGCCTCTTCCCCCCATCCTAGACCTCTACCCATTTCTGATTGGGTACTTCCTTTTTGCCTTTCTCTCCCGCCTCGGCTACCTGGAGACCGACACTCTTCATACTTCGGGCCTAAAGCTCAGCCCCTGGCTGTATTCCCTCCATTCCTGCTCCTTTAATTAGCCCATGCTCTCAAAAGAGTAGCAGCCCGCTCTTTAGTAGGCTGGTTCTACATTCTCAGCTGCTGTGTGTGTGCCTTTGACCTTTGCCTAATGGGTACTTGACATTTTATGTTACTGGGTCCAGGATGGTAAGTATGGGCCTATGGGAGACTGTGGCTAGCACTATGGCTGGGTCTAATGGACTGTTTCCGTCCTCTTCTTACAGAGGAGGAGCTTAGCTCCCAGCCAGCTGGCCAAGAGAAAACCGGAAGACGGACCCTCTGATGATGAAGACTGGCAGCCTGGAGCAGTGGTGAGTACTCTGCCCTCAAGGGGATAGGGGAACGTGGGGTTGCAGGGCTGTTTAGGCAGAGAGGAATCCTAGACTTGGTTTCTGGGGTTACATGAAATGTACCCTGTCACCTCCAGAAACCTTTCAGTGCTTACTGTTCTTTTAGTGCTTACTATGTGTCAGGCTTCGAACTGGATAAAAATCTTTGTCCTCAAGGTGCTCACTAAAAGCTAGTATGCCTCAGTTTTCCTGATAGGAAAATTTGCTATGTTCCAAAGCAAAGAGCTGATTGGGTTGGACCCTTTGGTTCCCTTGGGAAAAAAGGGGGGAGGAGGCCCCAGCAGCAACTGGCAGCTCTTTTTCTCTTTGTCACCTGCCCAGTGTCACAGAACAGTAGGGTGCACTGGGCCTATGGTAGAATCTGAGCTTCCTTGGGCCTTGATTGGAGGGGTGGTGCCGCCCCTCCTGTCCCTGCAGATAATCAAGGGCACCACGTTTGACTTTGGACTGGGCCCTGCCTTGGAGGCTTTTTGGGGCTAGCTGTGGGCAGGACCTATGTAACCTAAATCAGTAGGATGATGATGTAGCATGCACTTCAGAGAAAGCAATTCAAGAAGCAGTGGTTTGAAGAAGGGATTAGCTAAGAAATATCTAGAAGGCAATTTGGGGCGATTGCAACATGTGAGTAAAAGTCCATAGAGAGAGTGGAAGGGGTCTGGTGTTTGTTTCAGGTGTGCCTTGTAGCTTCAGATACCTTGGCAAGCTGCTACAAGTGAATTCTTGCCTGATGGCTCAGTGGGGCTCGTTCTGTAGCTGCATTGCTGGTGTGCAGGCTGCCTTGGCTGCCCCTTGCCACTTACATGGGTCTCAGACTGAACTTGGGGCAGCACTTGGTGTTGTCTGCTCCTGGTTGCTCCAGAAAATGCTTTCAGTGCTGGTGTTCTCACAGACATGGTGGGGACTGTTGAGAGCGGCCTGGGAGTTGGGAGCAGCTCTACTCTTGCCCTGGAGAAGGCAATGGCACCCCACTCCAGTACTTTTGCCTGGAAAATCCATGGACAGAGGAGCCTGGTAGGCTGCAGTCCATGGGGTTGCTAAGAGTCGGACACAACTGAGTGACTTTACTTTCACTTCTTACTTTCATGCGTTGGAGAAGGAAATGGCAACCCACTCCAGTGTTCTTGCCTGGGGAATCCCAGGGATGGGGAAGCCTGGTGGGCTGCCGTCTATGGGGTCGCATGGAGTCGGACACGACTGAAGCGACTAAGCAGCAGCAGCAGTAGCTACTCTTGCCCTCCATTGGTAAACCCTGGGAGGAAAGCAAAGAGTCACTCAGTCATTCCTTGGGGCTTTTGGAGTGAAGATTTGTGGGCAGCTTGACTATGCTACTGATGGACTCGCCCGTCACAGGCCTACTTCATTCACTTCTTCCATTGCCCCTCGGGGCTTCCCTGATAGCTCAGTTGGAAAGAATCCGCCTGCAGTGCTGGTTCTATTCTTGGGTCAGGGAGATCCCCTGGGGAAGGGAATGGCTACCCACTCCAGTATTGTGCCCTGGAGAATTCCATGGATTGTATAGTCCACGGGCAGGCAGGGCTGGACAGGTCTGAGCGACTTTTACTTTTCACTGCCCCTCAAATTAGGCAAGTTCTTTAACTTCACTAAGCTCCAGTGTTCTCACCTGTTACATCAGGATGTAAACATGTATTCTAGGATTACTGTGAAGATGATACATGATAACACATGTGAAGAGTTTAGCATGGTGCTTTACGCTTAATGAGATTTTAAATATTAGTTGTCATTGTGGCTAACTCTGTATCATCCAGACTTCACCTTCCCCAATTCTCTCTCCTAGACTCCTAAGAAACCTAAGAAATCCAGCCATGAGACCCAGAGCCAGGAGTGTTTCCTGTCTCCTTTTCGGAAACCTTTGACTCAACTAATGAATCGACCACCCTGTCTGGACAGCAGTCAACATGTAAGCCCGAGCTATAACCTGTTGATGTCTGTGTGTGCCCTCTTTTGTTTAGGGAGGCTCCCTGAGTCCTCGCACAGTAGCCATCAGATGCTTTAGTGGGAGATTTGGGCCTGGCCACAGCTCCCGGGGCCTGGAAAGGGCCTGACCTCTTTTTTTTTTTAAGAGATTTCCTTAGTGTACCTGACTTGGAATTCCCCTTGTTATAGCTACCTGGGCACCAACTCTCAGGTGGCTGAGACTGCTGACGACAACAAGGTGCAGAGAGTGAAGACCTTCCCATTTAGGCAGGGTGTTGGAACCCGTCGGAGAACTGTCTCTGATTCTGCATAATGGCTTCTAAGAAGTACCAGAGCCCTATAGCTTTCACTGTATCCTTTAGTAAAATCAAAAGTAATCATCACCATGGCAGGTTATGTGCATTATCTCATGTAACTCATTTTTTTAAGATAAGGAAGATGAATCCTAGAGGGGTTAAATAATTTGCTTAAAGTTACAAAATTGTCAGATCTGCCTGGCTCCATCCAAAGCTTTTTCCTCTAAACCTTCTGAAGGACACCAAGACACAGCTCCAAAAACCTTTGGAATTTAAATGATAAGAGGGATCAAGATGTCTTCTGTTATTCCTAATGAACCCCTTTCAGCCACACCTGAGTTTGTTAATGAGATGACTTTGGAAAGCACTTAACTTTGGGACTGATTGCCAGGGGAACCAACCCACTAATGGCCAATGTTTAATCAGTCCTACCTGTGTCAAAAGCCTCCTTAGAAACACAAAAGGTTTGGGAGGGTTTGGAGAACCCAGTTAGTGAGCAGGAAGGAAGTCAGGAAGAGGCACACTCGAAGCTCTGGGCCAGAAGCTCCAGTGTTCACCGCTCTTCCAGACCTCCTCCCTCTGTGTGTCTGTTCATCTGGCTATTCATTCATATCTTTTAATATCCTTTGTGATAAACCAGTAATCTAGTAAGTAAACTTTATCTGAGTTCTCTGAACCAGCTAGTGAATTAATCTAAGGAAGGGGTTGTGGTAACATTTGATTTGTAGCTTGGGGTCAGAGCCTTTCAAGACTCTGCCTGCAATGCAGGAAACTCGGGTTTGATCCCAGGGTTGGGAATATCCCCTGGAGAAGGAAATGGCAATCCCCCACAGTATTGCCTGGAAAATCCCATGGACAGAGGAGCCTGGCAGGCTACAGTCCATGGGGTCGCAAAGAGCTGATTGAGCGACTTTCACTTTGTGGTTAGAAGCACCTAGACTTGAGATTTGCTTCTGATGCTTTCTCCTGGAAGAGAGTGTTGGAATTAAGGTGTAGGGAACCCAAGTGGAACTGAAGATTTGCTTGATGTGTGGAAAACCCACATGTCAAGTGTCAGAAATAGTGTAGTATTGACAATAGAGGAGACACAAGATTGTTTTTTTCATTAATTTTTATTGGAGTATAGTTGCTTTACAATGTTGTGTTAATTTCTGCTGTGCAGCAAAGTGTATCAGCCATACGTGTGTGTGTGTGTGTATATATGTATATATATCTCCCCTCTTTTTGGATTTCCTTCCCATTTAGGTCACCACAGAGCACTGAATAGAGTTCCTTGAGCTATACAGTAGATTCTCATTAGTTATTTATTTTATACATAGTATCAAGAGTGTATATATGTCAATCCCAATTCATCCCACCCTCTCCCTTCCCCTTTGGTGTCCATGCATTTGTTCTCTACTTCTGTGTCTCTATTTCTGTTTTGCAGATAAGATCATCTATACCATTTTTCTAGATTCCACATATATACGTTAATGCATGATACTTGTTTTTCTCTTTCTGGCTTACTACACTCATTTATAACAATCTCCAGGTCCATCCATGTGTCTACAAATGACCCAATTTCATTCCTTCTTATGGCTAATTCCATTGTGGACACACACACACACACACACACATATATACTATCTATTCTTTATCCATTCCTCTGTTGGTGAACATTTAGGTTACTTCCATGTTCTGGCTATTGTAAGTAGTGCTGCAGTGAACATTGGGATACATCAGTCTTTTGTTTTTTATAAAATAAGCAACAAGGACATGCAACACAAGGAAGTATAGTCATTATTTTGTAATAACTTTATTTTTTTGCTTTAGAGAGTTGATATTTCATTTTTTAAATTTTTATTGGAGTATAGTTGATTTACAGTGTTGTGTTAGTTTCAGGTGTAAGCTTCCCAGGTGGCTCAGTGGTAAGCAGTCTGCCTACCAATGCAGGAGATGCGAGTTTGATCTCTGGGTCGGGAAGATCCCTTGGAGAAGGAAATGGCAACCCACTCTAGTATTCTTGGCTGGGAAATCCCATGGACAGAGGAGCCTGGCAGGCTATGGTCCATGGGTTCACAAAGAGTCAGACACTGACCACTATATGTGTCTTTTTAAATTATGGTTTTCTCTGAGTATATGTCCAGTAGTGAGATTGCTGTTCATATGCTAGTTCTGAGTTTTTTTAAGGAACCTCCATACTGTTCTCCATAGTGTTTGTACCAGTTTATATTCCCAACAGTGCAAGAGGACTTCCTTGTCTTCACTCACTCGAGCATTTATTGTTTGTAGATTTTATTAATGATGGCCATTTTGATGGGTGTGAGTTGATACCTAATTGTAGTTTTGATTTGCATTCCTCTAATAATTAGTTTCAGTCGTGTCCAACTCTGTGCGACCCCATAGACGGCAGCCCACCAGGCTTCCCCGTCCCTGGGATTCTGCAGGCAAGAACACTGGAGTGGGTTGCCATTTCCTTCTCCAGTGCATGAAAGTGAAAAGTGAAAGTGAAGTCTCTCAGTCGTGTCCGACTCGAGCAACCCCATGGACTGCAGCCTGCCAGGCTCCTCCGTCCATGGGATTTTCCAGGCAAAAGTACTGGAGTGGGGTGCCATTGCCTTCTCCCAATAGTTAGTTATGTTGAGCATCTTCATGTGTTTGTTTGGCCATCTGTATGGTTTCTTTGGAGAAATGTCTGTTTACGTCTTCTGTCCATTTTTTGATTTGATATTGAGCTGCATGAGCTGTTTGTCTATTTTGGAGATTAATCCTTTTTCAGTTTGTTCATTTGCAAATATTTCCTCCTATTCTGAGGGTTGTCTTTTTGTCTTGTTTATGGTTTCCTTTACTGTGCAAAAGGTTTTACGTTTAATTAGGTCTCATTTGTTTATTTTTATTTTCATTAGGAGGCGCATCAAAAAAGATCTGAGTGTTTTGCCTGTTTTCCTCTAAGAGTTTTATTGTGTATAGCCTTACATTCAGGTGTTTAACCCATTTTGAGTTTATTTTTGTGTATGGTGTTAGGAAATGTTCTAATTTCATTCTTCTACATGTAGCTGTCCAGTTTTCACAGCACTATTTACTGAAGTCTTTTCTCCATTTTATTTTCTTGCTTCTTTTGTCATAGATAAGATGACCATAGGTGTGTGGGTTTATCTCTGGATTGTCTGTCCTTTTCCATTGGTCTATATTTTTGTTTTTGAGCCAGTGTCTTGATTACTGTAGCTTTGTAGTATAGTCTGAAGTCAGGGAGCCTGATTCTTCTAGCTTCATTTTTGTTTCTCCAGATTGCTTTGGTTATTCAAGGTCTTTTCTGTTTCCATATAAATCGTAAAATTTTCTTTTCTGGTTCTATGGAAAATGCCATTGGTAATTTGATAGGAATTGCTTTGAATCTATAGATTGCTTTGGGTAGTATATTCATTTACATTTACACAATATTGATTCTTCCAATCCAAGACCATGGGATATCTCCATCTGTTTGTATCTTTGATTTCTTTCATCAGTATCTTATACTTTTCTGCATACAGGCCTTTTGCCTCTGTCAGTCAGTTCAGTTGCTCAGTCATGTCCAACTCTTTGTGACCCCATGGACTGCAGCACTCCAGGCCTCCCTGTCCATCACCAACTCCCAGAGTTTACTCAGACTCATGTTCATCGAGTCGGTGATGCCATCCAACCATCTCAGCCTCTGTTGTCTCCTCCTGCCTTCAATCTTTCCCAGCATTAAGGTCTTTTCTAATAAGTTGCTTCTTTTTATCAGGTGGCCAAAGTATTGGAGCTTCAGCTTTAGCATCAGTCCTTCCAATGAGTATTCTGGACTGATTTCCTTTAGAATTGATTGGTTTGATCTCCTTGCAGTCCAAGGGACTCTCAAGAGTCTTCTCCAGCACCACAGTTCAGAAGCATCAATTATTCAGCACTCAGCTTTCTTTATAGTCCCAACTCTCACATCCATACATGACTACTGGAAAAACCATAGCTTTGACTAGATGGGCCTTTGTTGGCAAAGTAATGCCTCTGCTTTTTAATATGCTGCCTAGGTTTGTCATAGCTTTTCTTGTAAGGAGCACGCATCTTTTAATTCATGGCTGCAGTCACTATCTGCAGTGATTTTGGAGCCCAAGAAAATAAAGTCTGTCACTGTTTCCATTGTTTCCCCATCTATTTTTCATGAAGTGATGGGAGCTGCCATGATCTTAGTTTTCTGAATGTTGAGCTTTAAGCCAACTTTTTCACTCTCCCCTTTCACTTTCATCAAGAGGCTTTTTATTTCCTCTTCACTTTGTGCCATAAGGGTGGTGTCATCTGCGTATCTGAGGTTATTGCTGTTTCTCCTGGCAATCTTGATTCCAGCTTGTGCTTCATCCAGTCGGGAATTTTGCATGATGTACTTTGCATATAAGTTAAATAAGCAGGGCCTTAGGGCCTTTGCCTCTGTAGGTAGGATATTTTTTTTTTTTTTGCCTGTGCTGGATCTTTGTTGCTGCCCACAGGCTTTCTCTAGTTGTGGTAAGCAGGTGCTGCTCTGTAGTTGCTATGAGTGGGCTTCTCATTGCAGTGGCTTCTCTTGTGGAGCATGGGCTCTAGGGCGCAAGGGCTTCAGTAGTTGTGGCACAGGCTACAAGTACTGATTCTTCAGCATGTGGAATCTTCCCAGATCAGGGATCAAATCCATGTCCCCTGCATTGGCAGGTGGATTCTTAACCACTGGACCACCAAGGCTGTCCTGTAGCAAGGTTTATTCCTAGGTGTTTTATTGTTTTGTTGCAATGGTAGAGACACAGGATTGTGTTTTTCCTTTATAGGGACATTTTGAAGGAAAAATAGGAATATGATGATAGGAATGTGTAATGGAGGTTACACATGCACAGTTATTTATGCATTCAGAAAACATTTTATATACTATTTGATGAATACAGAAACATATGTATAATGTATATAAGATATAAACCAAAATAACTCCTGTGAACCCACCACCCAGGGCTAGAATATCATCAGTCATAATTCTTTTCCCATTCCCAGAGGTACCACCATCCTAACTATGTTCATCGTCCCTTGCTTTTTGTGATAGTTTTACCATATGTATGTAATTCACTAAAGTAATATTGTTTAATTGTTTCTTGAGCTTAAAAAGGTAGTATTAGTCCTCTGGAACTGTTTTAATTCAGGATTTATCTTAGGAGATAAGTGTTACGGTGGTGAGAGTTTGCAAACAGGAGGCCTAACAGTCTGGAGGCTGGTGGAGACTGGAATCTGAGGGACATGCTGATTAGGTCGGGTCCTGAAGATTGTGAGGAGTTTGCCAGGTGAAGAGAGCAGGAAATGTCCAGGTAAAGGGAACAGCCTGTGTGAAAGCTGTGGAGGAAGGATCCCCAAAGGGAAAAAAGGCTTTAGGACTACAGGAGTCAGTGCAGCCCTGGGGACAGACTTTAGCCTTAGACACAATGAGTTTAAGTCCTGTAGGTTGTCTAGGTTTGCACATGTGGATGTGGTACCTAGGAGAGTGTTATGGACTGGAAATAGATTTGAGGTGATTGGCATAGAGTTTGACACCTCCAAAAAGTGTATTGGTGTGTCCATGTGAATGTATAGTCAGAAGAACGTAAGGTCAAACCCTGAGAAACACTGACTTTTAAAGGGATTGGGCAGAAGAAGAGGAGCCTGTTAGGCGACTGAGTATAAAGTCCCAGAAAGATAAAATAGTGGGAGAATGGTGTCATGGAAGTCAAAAGCAGAGACTATTTGAGAGGGAAGAGTGACCAGCTTTGTATAGTAAGATAGGGTAGAAAAATATCTCTTGGAGTTAAGGTCTTGTAGGCCATTGGTGACCTTGGGCAGAATCATTTCAGAAGATAGGAGTGGGAGATAAGGGGGAAACAGACTACTTTTTCTAGAAGTTTGAAGGGGAGGAGATATGAAGTCAAAGGACATTTTGTTTTTAAGATAGGAGAGAGTTAAGCATGTCTTAAATCCTGGTGAGAAAGAGCTGGTAGAGGGAGAAGCTTGAGATAGAGGAAGATCAGGCAGGCCTGATACTGTCTGTGGAAGAGGGAAGCTTTGACCTTGGTAGGGAGGAGGAATGTTCTTCTCCCTCTTCTATCATTAGGAGCAAAGGGTGGTGTGGATTTTCAATAACTAAATGAACTGAGTGAGAGCATGCTTTCTCCCCTGCCTCTGTCAGAGTCCAGTGACTATTCCCAGACCAGATTCTTGGAAGCTGCATTGCAAGTCTTGCAGGCTGTGCCCTCAGATGGTTTTAGCCAGGGGTCCTCACCTCCTTCCGCAGTATTTCCACAAGCCTGCACTTCTGCCTGCAGCACTTGTGGCTCCTGGGTTTTACTGAAAGTCTTTAAATTTGGAGCATAAATTCTTGGCTACTTAAGAGCTTTAATACTAGCCTCTTACATTGATAATCTTGAAAATAATATCTCAGTTTTGGAATTAAAAGCAAAATTGATGCCAAGTTAGGGAAGAAATTGAGTCCATCTTTGTCCTTTTCCTCTTCTTTGACTTAATGGTAGCTTTTTGTTAGCATCTTTCATGTATAAGTTTCTCATTATCCTTTCTTTGATAATTAAAAATAATCAAAAAATTTTATTCAGCTGCAAAGAAATATGCAAATAAAGAATTGGAGCCTTTCTCCGACCCTGGCCTTGTGTTATTTAAGCATGGTGATGAAGTTCAGTTCTCCACATTTCTTTTCTATCTTGCCATACATTGCCATATATATTCATTACATTCTTCTTCTTTAAAGTACATTGAGTTTCTAGAATTTAATTTATAATCTATACATGTGGATCAGAATAAAAATATAAAAATTTCAGGGCAATTGCCCACCCCCCCCCCCCCCCCCCCCATTAAACTGTGTTTTTGCTAGAAGGGAGTATTTTTCATTACTTTCCTACTAATGTATTCCATTAAGACTGCCTTCAACGTTTCTGCTCTTGTTTTCTCCTTGCTCTCTTGGCTAACTCTTATTTTGTTGAGGTTCACAGGCTATTGTAATTCCCTAGAGGGCTCAGGTGTATATACATGAGAACTTAGATGGGAGTTGTCAGTTAGCTCAGGAGCTGACACTGTGGACTTCTTCTGCCCCAGCCCAGTAGCCCAGTGCTGATTCCAGGCTAAAGTGATGGCACAGAGACTTCCTGTCATCCTTGTCCCTGGCTTTTTTGGTGATTGGCTTGCCCTCGCTCTCATGTCCTCTTGGCTCATGTTTTCCCCTCTCTTGTACTGTTTCATGCAGGAAGCTGTTGACTCTGGGCTGATCCACATGCTATACTCAAACAGGTCGGGTTAGGGAGCCGTATTGCCCATCTGTTACAAATAAAGGCCCTGGAATCAGGAACGTCCTACAGATGTCATGGTTGTGTGACTTGAAACCACTCAGCCTCAATTTGCTCATCTGTAAAATAGGGGTGCCAATATACAGACCTCAAAGAGCTATTAATGAGGATTGGTAACGTGAATGCAAGGACTTAGCACTGCATCTGACATACATTATTAGTTATCATTATTGCTGTCATTTTTGTTGTTATCAACATTATTTTACTGATACTACTGTTCCTTTTTCTCCTGTGACCACTACTCTTAGAAGGGCTGTTTAGTTCCCAAGGAGGCTGATGTAAAAATTGATATGGGAATTAGATGCAGTAAGCAGGATTGATCAGAGATTACAAAAGAAGTGTGAGCTATGGTTGGAAAGATGGAGCCCTATAGGACAGTGGTTGAATCTAGACTTGAGAGTTATGTTAGTACTGGGATCAGGTCAGTTTGTGGTGCTTTCTTAAGGCACTGCAGCCTAGGGAATAGTTAGGTATGCTTGCTTGGCATGATCTTTCATGAGCTAAAGGTTCTGAGTCTTGTGGTTGACCAAGGCCAGCTACTTGCTTTGGCACTGTCCTGTCCCTGGAGATTTGTGGAACCTCATGCAAAGCCTCAAAAATGAAAGCCATTGTACAAAACCTAATAATTTAATATGGAGCACATCTTCTGTTTTAGATGCATCTGAATGAGATGTAGTCAAACTACAGTGCTCTAAATATATTGTGATACTTACGTGGGCATTTTTGACTGTGTTTATAAAAACATCCCATAACATCTCTAAGCAAGCCTGAATCCTTGTTTCTTCTCTTTTTAGGAAGCATTTATTCGAAGCATTTTGTCAAAGCCTTTCAAAATTCCCATTCCAAATTATCAAGGTAAAAGTGGAGACTCTTCTGTTTCTTAAATTAGTCATGTGTGAATATGCCCAAATAGATCAAAACACCTGCTTTTGTAAGTACAAGCTTACCTTGAAATTAAAGATGCCAATCCAGTGATGACTATGTGTGGGGTGACCCTCCCGGGGCCTGCATGAGGTCTGTGTTTGATAAGTTCATCAAGGGTTACTAAGACTAAGTGCCCCTCATCTTGGTGGGGATGTGCCAGTGTGCAGGAAGTTTCTGGTGGGCCAGGGCGGCTGATGGACCCAGGCTCTGTTCAGTCCAAGTGAGTCCAGTAGCATTTCCTTTATAAGGTTGACTCTGTCGGAGGTCTAGGTTCTGCAGGTTTCCCCCTCTGTACAAAGGACAGAGTGTTGTGCTAACTCGGGCTGTGGGGAGGAGGCAAACTCTTGAGCTTTCAGTCTTGAAAGGCCCCGTTAGGGTTTCAGACCTTTCCAGGATTGTTTTGATTTAAGATGAAAGAGACCTGGCCCCGCCAGAAGTTTGTAGTTGAGTGGGAGAAGTAATATCTGAGGCAGACTGGTTAATGGTTAGGCAGAGGTGCCCAAATTGCATCTGGAGAGGTACTGGGGAGAGGGGTCATGTGGAAGCTTCGGAAAGTTATGTGAAGGATAGGCATTTAACCTGGGCAGGCTGGAGCTCCTCAGCTTAGAGGCTTAAGTGACAAATTGTTGGTTTCTAGGTCCTCTGGGCTCTCGGGCATTGGGCCTCAAACGGGCTGGGGTCCGCCGAGCCCTCCATGACCCCCTGGAAGAAGGTGCCTTGGTTCTGTATGAGCCTCCCCCACTGAGCGCCCATGACCAGCTAAAGTTTGACAAGTATGTGCATTGGTGTTTCTTGAGCATTGGTGTTTCTGTGTCCTCTGTAAGTGCACAGAGCCTGGAGGACAGAGAGCATTTTGGTGTGGTTTCACCCTGGGACCTGTATGTGTTTTCAGAGTGCTGTCATGACGATGGTACCATCCAGAGAGTGAGTAGATGGGGAGGAGAGTGCCTGGGGAAGAGTGTGTAGATATGTCCAGTTGGTGGGTTTCCTCATCCTTTCCCACTAGGCTCACTCAGGGGAGCAGGGGATGTTGAGGTGATGACATAGGAAACCCATCCCCATCTCCTCGCTTTTTCACCCTGGAGAGGAATTTGCTATGGTTTGATTGCATGGGCCAGAGAGGTCCTCTCTTAGGCAACTGCCTCTGGAACAACAGGACATAGCTTTCTGAGGGTGTGGCCTTGCCGTGTCTGAGCTCTGTTTTCTGTGTTGTGTTTTCTCAGGGAAAAACTTCCTGTCCATGTGGTTGTTGATCCTATTCTGAGTAAGGTCTTGAGGCCTCATCAGAGAGAGGTAAATGGGGGTGGGGGTGAGGTTTGGGCTGGGGCAGTGGCTGGGCCTGAGAGACTGTCATCCCCGGGGCAGCAGCAGTGGGGTGCCAAAGGGGGCTGAGTGCTGTTACTATTCCACAGGGAGTAAAGTTCCTGTGGGAGTGTGTCACCAGTCGGCGCATCCCTGGGAGCCATGGCTGCATCATGGCTGATGAGATGGGCCTGGGCAAGACGCTGCAGTGCATCACACTGATGTGGACGCTTCTGCGCCAGAGTCCAGACTGCAAGCCAGAAATCGACAAGGCAGTGGTGGTGTCACCCTCCAGCCTAGTGAGGAACTGGTACAATGAAGTTGGGAAATGGCTTGGAGGGAGGATCCAACCTCTGGCCATCGATGGAGGCTCTAAGGACGAGATAGACCAAAAGCTGGGTAGGAGCCTTAACAAACATGACTGCACTCCTCCATACAACCTGCTCCTTTCTTAAGTGTATCCTCACTGATAACCAGGGCAGGGAGTGGGTAGAAGATAAGAGAATTACCATGAAAAAGAGTTGAGTTGTTTCCAGGCTAAATTACAGAATCATCAAACTGGTTTTTTCTTTAGCATATTCTCAGACTTGCTCTCCTGACACCTTTTCTGTCGTAGAAGGATTTATGAACCAGCGTGGTGCCAGAGTGCCTTCTCCCATCCTCATCATTTCCTATGAGACTTTCCGCCTTCACGTTGGAGTCCTCCAGAAAGGGAGTGTTGGACTGGTCATATGTGATGAGGTACTTGACGTACTGCTGTTTGGGTGGTGGGAGAAAAGTCTGTCAGCGTCTTGTCACTGAAAAGTGCCGTCCAAGGGCTGTGCTAGTCACTGGGAGATGCTGAGGACAGAACATACGCCTCAGAGTCAGCAGATGAGAGGGAGAGCCCAGGGTACCAATCTGCCAAAAGAGGGGTTGAGTAGTGCTTGGGATGCCAAGGAGAGTGCGGTGCTGGGGCTGACCGGTTTTGTTCTACACAGTTTTGTTCTCTACACAGTTTTCCTAGACCGAAGGACTTTGAAGGCTGGGAGAGATGTGGATGGGTGGAGAGACACGGCACAGGGTTTAGGGGAACAGGTTCTAGGGTCAGAGAGATCTTTATTCAAATCCTGGCTCTCTGCTGCATACCAGTAATATGACCTTGGACAAATTACTTAACTACCCAAGCCTCTCTGTGTCAGTAAAATGGGATGATAATATCTGCCTCATGGGACTATTGTGAGGATTAAATGAAGGAAGGCTTTTATCACAGTGCCTGGTATGTCATAAGACCTTGGTAAATGTCAGCTCTGATTTTTGTGTAGGCTGAGAGGGTTCCCGTGAACAGGTGCACAGCGATAGGAAAGTCCGGTGCGGATAGTCCATACACATTGTGAGCCTGTGTTGACTCTCTGGGACTGAGGGAAATATAGCAGTTGTTGCTTTCTGGCCTTTTCCAGCACTGTGCATGAAGGGTGGTAGGGATGTTACTACTTAGAAAGGAGTGAGGGTGACTGGGAGCTTCCCGGTATAAAGAATTTTCCAGGTCTTCAGGGGCCTTGGCTGCCCTGAGCCTGCTGACCTTGTTTACATCTTGGGGAAAGTCAGGGCATTCCCTGGGGCTTTAGTGGAGGGGTGGCTGGAAGACTTGGCCCCATCTTTCAACTGATGGCAGGCTTGACTGCTTTAGGGACTGTAGATTACCCTAGTATCTGAGGGTCTTTTCCAGGGGATGAAGAAAAGCTTACTTAGGGTAACCATGCTTGCTAGCCCTGAGCTGTTTCCCAGTTGAACTTTTGTCCATATGAAGAGTCATTATCTGGCATGCCTGCCAACCTCTGATACCCTGATGGGCCATTCCTTGGTAGGAGTAAGGGATTTAGCAGATTGAGGTGGGGTGTGCACGTGACCACCGCACAGCGCCCTGGCATTTGCTTCATCATGGAAAGGGACTGTGCCAGGAGCCTGGTCTAGAGGCCAGGATGTCGGGGAGGGGATGGGAAGGCAGGCTGATGGCATCTGAGCTCTTGAGGACTGAGGGCATCTAGATTTTCTTTTGCTCAATAGTGTTTCATTTTTTTCCTCATTCTCTCCTGTTTTCTGAGCTGACTGGCACCAGGTTCCAAGCTGCCTCTTTGTACACTGCAGCGTCCTGGCCTTCCCTTATACTCATCTACCTTTTTTAAAAAAATTTATTTATTTGGCTGTGCTGGGTCTTAGTTGCAGCACATGGGATCTTCATTGTGGCTCTTAGTTAGGGGATGCGAAATCTAGTTCTTTGACCAGGGATTCAACCTGGGCCTTCTGCATTGGGAGTGCAGAGTCTTAACCACTAGACCACCTGGGAAGCCCCTCATCTACCTTTTATTTATCAGAGTAAGAGAGTGAAAGTCGGGTCCTACTCTTTGTGACCCTATGGACTGTAGCCCACTAGGCTCCTCTGTCCATGAAATTCTCCAAGCAAGAATACTGTAGTGTATTGCTAGTCCCTGTTGTGTTGGTTGTCAGAGACCTGAGGAAGCCAGAGTCCTGAAGAGGTGGTCAGCCTACTCTAGGAAGAGTTTGTCCTGTTCAGATCCTGGAAAGTCTTTTCCCCAGGCTTTCATGTTCCCAGCTTCCTCCTGGCTGATGCTTTTCTCTGGAACACACAGAAATAATAAAAGATAATAGCATGATAACTGTGTACAATATCTTGATCCACATAGTAATCTGAGTTAGGCAGAGCAAGTGAGAACACTTGGGATCAGTGTTGGCTTTGCTGCTTATAAGCGTGTCTATGGATGAGACTGCTCTCAGACTATAGAGTAGATGGTACATTGTCTACCTGAAAGGGACATGATCCAGATCAAGAAAGAGGGTATATGGAGCCATTTTGTAAGGTGTTATAAATGGGAGGGACTGACATCTTCACCTCAGTTTTGGAGGTTAGGAAACTGAAGCTTAGGGGAGTGCTGGGACTGGAATACAGGTCTGAGATTTTAAGGCCCGGCTCTTCTCCACTCCTGCCTTGGATGTAACCAAAGCTTGGTGTAGGGTGAAGCTTGGCTTGGCTATGGAAGGACTATCTGTCCCTGTATGCTTCACACAGTTCCATGTACGTTTCTTTACAAGTTCTAGAACACAAAGCCAGTCAGATGCTGGGGAAATGTGTTAAATACAAGAATCTATTCATGGGGCTCATGAGAGAGAAGTGGTGGTATTTAATCTTGGTATCATTTTTTTGCTTTTAAAAGGATAAGCTGAGAATTCTGCCAGAATAGAAATTCAGCCAGAACTTTGACAACTTTTTATCTAGCCAAATATTTGATTTGCTGAGATGCCAGGGTTTGGGTTTGAAATTTGTGGCCAGTGGTGTCAGGAGCTGGGTCTGGAGTCAGAGTGGCTGCATAGGAGCTGGGGTTGGACTTCTCTTCCACAGAGACCCACAAAGGTAGTGTATCAGCTCAGTTCATTAAATTGAGTTAAGTACCTGTTAGACGGAGTCAGGCCCTGGGGAATCCATGATTGCCTGCCCTCAGGGGGCTTCCGTTTAGAGGGTTCCAGTTGGTGATGCGCATTTCCCCAGGGCCTTTTGGGTAATTTCTTCACAGGTTTAAAGTTTCTTTTCCCTCTTCAGCTCAGAAGTCTCAGCCTTTTGTTTCAGGACTGGTGCTTGAGCTTTCAGTCACTTTAAAACTTAATTTTGTTTAGGATGTCTTTAAGTTTTTTTTGAGATACAATTCACATAAAATGTTTTTGTTTTAGGTATACAACATTCAGTCATTTTGTTAAATAAAATTCTGTGTCTAATTCTTCAATAACAATGTTGGTTATTCATTTCATTCTTCAGCAAACATTCATTGAATAGAGAACTCTGTCTTGTGCATTAAGTTAAAAAGCAAATCTGACATGGTCTCTGCTTTAAAGTTTCTGCCTTGGTGAGATAAAGTGCTGGACGGGAGGGCTGGGGGTGGTGGCGGTGATATAGGGATTGAGAAGGGATGCAGAGAGAGGCTCTTTTTTTAGATCTGAACTGGATGGGTTCTGAGGAAAGAGGGGAGGAGGAACCTGGACTAAGTTCCCTTACCACTGACAGTCCAGACACAGCCAGGAGTCTAATACAGAAGGCATCTGACTCAGGAGGTTCTAGGATGGTTGGGCTAGTGGGGGAGGGAGAATTCCCTGAAAGCCTGGGTCTCTAACATGTCCAGATGATTCCTGAAGAGGATAGGCAGGCTGCTGTGACTTTGGAGATGGGGGCAGAGGAAGAAACAGGGAATCCTTGTTTTATGGATGTAGCGTTGATCTAGAAGCTGAAGGTCTGTCCTTGGGCCTGGCCCGTTTCTCCCCAAGAGAGTAGATAAACTCTCATTCTTGGTGCCCCTGCCCA
The DNA here is from genome assembly GCF_029407905.1 of Bubalus kerabau. Classification (NCBI taxonomy): domain Eukaryota; kingdom Metazoa; phylum Chordata; class Mammalia; order Artiodactyla; family Bovidae; genus Bubalus; species Bubalus kerabau. The sequence continues at coordinate 100,490,639 of NC_073629.1, read as the reverse complement.
GTTCCCAAGGCCTCAGGACCTGTTATGCTTTTGATTCCTCTTTTCCTGTCTACACAAGACTTTGCTACTGTTAGGGAGGCCACATTGTGCCCAGGCCTCAGTGAGAATTAATTTCCTTGCAGGGACACAGGCTCAAGAACTCTGAGAATCAGACTTATCAGGCCTTGGACAGCTTGAACACCAGCCGACGGGTGCTCATCTCCGGGACCCCCATCCAGAATGATCTCCTTGAGTATTTCAGCTTGGTACACTTTGTCAACTCGGGAATCCTGGGTAAGAATCTGGCCTTTTCTGCTGCGCTGGAGAGGAGCCTTGATGTAACCTTGCGAGTCTAACACTAGCTGAGGAGAGAGGAGACCACGGTTAAATGTGGGTTACTAGACTCTCTTTTAGGGAGACTTCTCTTGTCAAGGAGTACCAGAACCGTGGGGAGACCTTGGCTCTGCTGGGCATCTTAGCAAGGCCCACCCTGGCCCTTTTTCCCACTGTAGAGGTGGCAGGCGCTGTGCAGGGCATGGTCTCCGTGAGCTAGAGATGGAGCTACTACCCCCAGGCATTTTTTGCTCATCACATCCTAGCAGCCTCACAAGAGCTCTTGCCTCAGAGAAGACTGTCTTGGGCAGTTTTGTTTTTAACCATTATTTAGTGCACAACTTAGTGTCATTAAATACATTCACATTGTTGTGCAATCACCACCATCTACCTCCAGAACTTGCATCTTGCAACACTGGAACTCTTCCCATTAAGCAGCAACTCCTCACTGCCCCCCAGCCCCTAAAAATCATAGGTTGGGCAGTTCTTGTACATAGATATCTGTGGAAGGATTTGTTAGTGCCCATTTTTGAGCTTCATGTAAAAAGAATCATATAATATATTTTACTTTGCATCTGGATTGTTTTGTTCAATATAATGTTTGAGAGTAATTCATGTTGTTGTCTATGGCAGTTTGTTTTTCATTTTAGTATACTATTCCATTTTTTAAAATATACCAGAATTTATCAGTTCTGTTGATAGACAATTGAGTTTCCATTTTTTATTATTTTGAATAGTGATCCCATGAACATTCTTGTACCTTACCTGAGAATAGTATGCATTTCTCTGTCATAAAAATGGAATTGCTGGGTCATATGTTATGTATGAGTTTAGCCCTAGTAAATAATCCAGTTTTCCAGAGTGATTGTGCCAGCAGTATATGAGAATTTCAGTGTTTCTACATCAGGGGCCAGCAGTTTTTTTCTTAAAAGGCTAGATGGTAAGTATTGCAGGCTCATAGGCCATACTGTCTCTGTCACAGGTACTCAGCTCTGCTTCTGTACCGTGAAAGCATCCATAACATGTAAACTCATGAGCACGGATGCGTTCTAATAGAACTTTACAGAAACAGGTGACTGGTCCATGGCTGTAGTTTGCTGACCTCTGCTTTTTTCCACCAATATTTATCTTTAGAAGACATTAAATTTTTTTTTTTTTGTCATTCTGCTGGGTGCTTAGTGATATTTCTTTGCATTTATTTAATTTTGAGTAAAAGTGGAACCCCTTTTCATATATTCATTGGCCATTTGGAGATCCACTTTTGTGAGGTACCTGATCTTTTAAATTCCTGACTAAAACAAAATCCTATACTCATTAACAGTCACTCCCAACCCCACTTACCCCAACCCCTATCAACTACCAGTTTATTTTCTGTCTCTGTGTACTTGCCTGTTCTGGATATTTCCTGTAAATGGAATCATATAATATGAGACCTTTTGTGTTTGGCTTCTCATACTTAGCATAATGTTTTCAAGGTTCATCAGTATTGTATGTAGCATGTATCAGTACAGATCTTCCGCAGCTTATGATGGGGTTCTGTGCCACTAAACCCACTAAAAGTTGAAAATGTCTTAAGTCAAAAATGCATTTAAGGGATGTCCTTGGTGGTCCAGTGGTTAAGACTGCATTTCCACTGCAGGGGATGTAGGTTCAACCCCTGGTTGGGGAGCTAAGATCACGCATGCCACGCAGTGCAGCCAAAAAAATAAATAAAAAATAAAATGGTATGCAGCATAAAAAATCATATACCTTAAAAAAATGCATTTAATGCCAGCCATTAAAACTTAGCCTAGCCTACCTGAAATGTGCTCAGAACACTTAAGTTAGCCAACAATTAGGTGAAAGCAGTTCACACAGTCTATTTTATAATGAAGTATTGAGTATCTCATGTAATTCATTGAATACTCTACTGAAAGTGAAAACCAGAATGTATGGGCGTAGAATGGTTATATCAGTTTTTAACTCGTGTGATCACTGCAGCTCACAGGGCTCTAGGGCATGGGCTCAGTAGTTAAGACCCACAGGCTTAATTGCCCTGCAACATGTGGAATCTTCCAGACCAGGGGTTGAACCTGTGTCCCCTGCATTGGGACTGTGGGATCTTAACCACTAGACGACCAGGGAAGTCCCTGGTCCATTTACATTTAATGTAATTAGGTATATATTTGAGTTTTGATCTATTTGCTATCTTAATATTTGGCCTTTCAAGTCTTTACTGCTTTGGTAGCTCTCTGATCTATTCAAACAGAAATTGCCTATAATTTGTTCAGCGTTGTTCTTGGTGGGAAAGTTGGTCTGTGACAACATAGTCTGCCATTCCTGGCAATGGAAAAGTCATTACTTTCTGCATTCTTTAATGCCTTTTCTCCTGTGCTTAGGAACCGCCCAGGAGTTCAAGAAGCATTTTGAACTGCCAATTCTGAAGGGTCGAGATGCAGCTGCCAGTGAGGAAGATAGGCGTGTAGGAGAGGAGCGCCTGCGGGAGCTCACCAGCATTGTGAATAGGTAATGGGGGTGGGGGTGGCAGTAGCATCTCTTGTGGGGTCCCCCCCACTTTAGGTCATCAGAATCGCCTCCTTAGCCATCCAAGGCCAATCCTTTGGGACCTTGGCCTTTGGGGGTGGGATTCTATGAAGAGAGTGGGATGGTGCCCTGACAATAATAGCCACTGAGTAAATGAAGGGGTCTGGCAGGCTGATTTCCTGCTTTCTTCCTGGCCTTGGCCCCTGTGGTCTGGTTTGGTGCCACTTAGCATCCTGCTGAGGAAGTTTTGGTATCCCTTGGAGCATTGTTAGTACTTTAGAAGCTTTCTTTGTCTGTCTCAGATCTAAAGCACCAAGCTTCTCTTCCTACATCCCATAGCTTTCTGTGACAGGTAGTAGTAGATCTGAAGGATGGGTGGTGGTGCCTCCCCAGCTGATGGGGCTTTTTCGATGGGGGCCGCATTGCTCAAGGGGCAGGTATATTCTGCACTCCTCTGTTGTAGTTATATATACTTGATGATTTATATCCTGAAGAGTCTTGCTTTTGCCAACTGCCACCTCCCTCTCAGGTTAAGATAACAGGAAAGAGAGTCCATGTGCTCTTAGGAGCTGCTGCTCAGGTGCCTGATCTCTGTCCTTCCTGGTCTGCCAGGTTATAGGGGCAGAATTTAATTGAACCTCGGGCCATTTGGCAGCAGGCATTTGGGCAAATGCAAGGAGAAACTCCCATGAACACTCAATGGTTTACAGCTTCATTTCCATCAGAGCACCAGGCTTAGTAGAAGACCTCTGCCTTGCTTTGAAGATAAGCTAACATTCTGAAGGAGTAGAGAAAGAGTTGTCCATCAAGCTAGACCCTAGGAAAGGGTCTCTGTTCCCATGGCTGAGACACTGATATAGACATCTTTGCCATAGAGCTGATTGAGTGTCTGACATTTGATACTGCAAAGAGCCTTGGTCCTTCGGGTGTCAGCTTTTATTCCGGTAGTTAGTGTGGCAGTTTTATCAGCCTCTTGCCTTTTTAACTTGTTCTTCCAGGTGCCTGATACGGAGGACATCTGATATCCTTTCTAAATATCTGCCTGTGAAGATCGAGCAGGTGGTTTGTTGTAGGTACTGAACAACTGAGGGATGTGGAGTGAGTGGGTAAAAGCTCAGCCCCTGAGGTATTGTTGGGCTCTCAAGGTGTCCTCAGAAGGCAGAAGTGTGGTCCTGCAATTCCTGCTGACCCAGCTACCCTTCTTTTTGTCTTTTTTTAAAGGCTCACACCCCTTCAGATTGAATTATACAAGAGGTTTTTGAGACAGGCCAAGCCAGCAGAAGAGTTGCGCGAGGGCAAGATGAGTGTGTCTTCTCTTTCTTCCATCACCTCACTGAAGAAACTGTGTAATCGTGAGTTAGATCCATGCCCTGGGGTCCTTGGTGAAAGTGAGCAAGGAAGGTAGTTCAGCCACCTTTACTGAAACTTGTCTGTAGTCTTCACGGAGGCCACATGTGATTCTAACCCTTCCCAAGGCATAAGCTCATGCAGTAGACCAGACCCTTTGTTTTGGAAAATTTAGCTTATCCTTGCTTGACCCGTGTTTGATGCTTGGAGTATACAAGACTGTGCATGAGAGTGTGTGTGCACAAGTGTGCCTATAAAATGTTGGGCGGGGGAAAAATAACAAACTTTGCCCTCTCTGGTATAACTCCCCTCTTGTTGGGAAAACACAGAACACACTAGTGAGCAGAATTGTCTACTCATGATCCCAGGTGGCACTGCCTACACCCTGGGCTTTGGAAACAAGTCTGGTGCTGAGGAAGGTTAAGTTTCTAGAGGATGTTCTAATGAACACTGAAATGAAACTTCTAAACACAGTGTAGCTGGCATTTTGGAGGTTTGTTTTTTTTTTTTTTTTTCAGATCCAGCTTTAATCTATGACAAGTGTGTGCAAGAGGAAGATGGCTTTGAAGGTACCTTGGACATATTTCCCCCTGGTTATAACTCCAAGGCTCTAGAGCCTCAGCTGTCAGGTGAGTCCTTTCCTGCCAGTCTTTGGGCCCCTCTGGGAAGAGAGACAGGAGGTTGTCTCTCTGTGCTCGATCTATTCCATCTCAAGAGTAAGAATCCTGGCCACTGGGATAGCGCATTGGGGGCTGATAGTTGTTGATCTCCTAGGTAAGATGCTGGTCCTTGATTACATTCTGGCGGTGACCCGAAGCCACAGCAGTGACAAAGTAGTGCTGGTGTCCAATTACACTCAGACATTGGACCTCTTTGAGAAACTCTGCCGAGCCCGAAGGTAGGGAAGAGCTGTCAGAGGGATACCTCACCTACTGTATTCATAGGAAAAACAGGTGTTTGGATTGGTGGATGTGGGCCAAAATGCAGGCACAGGAAGGACTTTCCAGATGTTTGTTCCTTTATTGCTCCATCTCCAAACAGAATAGCCCCTGTTCCTTCAGGTACTCCACAGGACGGTCCTCGCCCCTTAGCTCCTTGCCAATCCCTTTGGGAGTTTAGGGTTTCAGATTATATATGAACAACCTTCAAGAGTGGTTGGTTCTATCTCTTCAGTAGCTCTGGCTCCAAGGACACTGTACTTACTTCTTTTTTTTTAATTGGAGGATAACTGTTTTACAATGTCATGTTAGTTTCTGCTGAACAACAATGTGAATCAGCCATAAGTATACATTCCCTCTTAAACCTCCCTCTCCCTCATCTCACCCCTTTAGGTCATCATAGCACCGGGCTGAGCTCCCTGTGCTATAGAACAGCTTCCCACTAGCTATGTGTATATATGTCAGTCAATTTGTCCAACCCTCCCCTTCTCCCACTGTGTTCTGTTTACTTCTTGATTTGATCTTTGGATCCCCCTTTAGGTACTTATATGTTCGCTTAGATGGCACGATGTCCATTAAGAAGCGAGCCAAGGTTGTGGAGCGCTTCAACAACCCATCGGTAAATGCACGGCCACTGTCCCCATGCTACCAGTGCAATAACATGAGAACTAAGGGTTGTTAATTTATAAGGGGCCTCTGCTTTAGGGCCTCTCTTTTTTTTTCTGGTGGGTGTGGTAGGGTTAGGCTAATTGGTTTATGAAGGCTGTGCTGGGAACTGAGCTTGCAGGCTGATAAATTGGCTGGTAGGCAGGCAAACTGGCAGTCCACACGTGAGAGAACAGTTGGTTGGTCTGAGTAAGATTCTTAATTTGGGGTATAAGCAGTTCTTTTTCTTCTTTTTCCAGAGTCCTGACTTTGTCTTCATGCTAAGCAGCAAAGCTGGGGGCTGTGGCCTCAATCTCATCGGGGCTAACCGACTGGTCATGTTTGACCCTGACTGGAACCCAGCCAATGATGAACAAGCCATGGCCCGGGTCTGGCGTGATGGTCAAAAGAAGACCTGCTATATCTATCGCCTACTATCTGTAAGGATGGTGGTAATGTTCAGAGTAGTGGTGGGTCATGGAATAAGACCTTCAGGATCACCTTGGGTGTTTGTCATTGCCTCTGTGGCCCCTCTGCCTGTAGTGGTGAGCAAGGTTTGGACGTAGCCTGGAGCCCTTCATTCTTCTGCTCTCTCCCCTCTCTCTACCCTGTTCCTCAGATCCTTTTTGCTGTACTCTGGATGCCTGTAGATAATAAACTCCCCTATGCCCTCATCATTTTCACAGGACACTTGCTTTCTCTTAAACCTGATTTCTTCTGTGCTGCTTGCCTTGTAGTCTTCTCACATTCCATCTTGTGGGTCTAAGTGGTGGTATTGGCATTCTCCAGGTTCTCAGTGATCACTCAGACCATCCATCCTATAGTACCTCTTTTGAAGCTCATGTTGCCTTAACTACCCTCTTTTCTTCCTTGCTACAGTTATCTACCTTCTGCTGTTTACCTAATTCGTTAATAAGTTTGGACACCAGCTCAGTCTTCATTACTTCAACTCCAGCTATCTTCCTGGTTGACTTCAGGGGCCGTGCAGTTTGCCAGCACTCTAGCCTTCATGTTTCCTTGACCTCTACATCTGTTTCAACCTAATGTCCTTAGTTACTACCTGCCCCAGTTCCTCCCAATCAGGCTTGACTTGCCTTACTATTTGGCCCGATCCTCCCTGTGCATCCTTTCTGCCACTCTTCCCCTAATACCTAGTCTTGGATCATTACAGCTGTTTGCAGCTTTTGCACCAGATAAAACTTGGCATTTTTAGATTGGCACTACCATAAGTTCACATTCTCCATTTTGAGCTGGGTTGTATCTCATTTCCTTCAACAGCCACTTCAAGTTTTTCCCTCAAGTTTCCTCCTAATCCTGTCTTTCCTTCTTTCTGCAGAGACTTTGTCTTCTACCTCACAGAGAAAATGTAGGCTACCAAACTTAAATTCTCTCGCCTATCTTCCTCTGTTCTGTCCGTCTCACATCTTCTCTTTTTTTTCCATTCTCAAACGAGAATCATTTCCTTCCTTTCTACTTGGGACTTACCATTCCAGCTCTGCTCTAGACCCTTTCCCCATTCTTTCCTTTCTTAATTGATCAGTTTCTCCTTTATTTCCCTGATGTCTATGAACATGGTCAAGTAGCTCTCACCTTAAAAATAAGTTTCTCAACCCTCTCTTACATTGTAGTGACAACCTAGGGTTATTTTCCATTCATTCACTGTCAGATTTTCCCAAAGCCTAGAGATTTAATTCATCTCATCTCCTACTCACTAAACTCACCAGTTTTGCCACTGGATCTGCTTTCAGTGTACTGTTGACTTCCTAATTACTAAAACAAGAGACTCTTGATTTTTCTTCTTTGTGTGTCTGACACTGTTTACTGGCTGCAGATTTTAAAATTCTATCACCTACTATATATTTCTACTTGAATGTCTTGAGTATCCCCTTCTGAATTTTGTCACTTAATGACTGTTATCCACCCAACCCAAATATGAGTATCATCCTGTGGACCATTCTCTGCTTCCTAACCAGATTCCAGTTATCACTGATTTTACTTTCTCAAAATGTATCCCCCCCCCCGCCTTTTTTTTTTTTTGAAAGGGCATGCATTTTATTTTAAAAAAATTAATTTAATTGGAGGCTAATTACAATATTGTGGTGGTTTTGCCATACATTGACATGAATCAATGGCAGTTGATTCCATTGGGTGTACATGTGTCCCACCATCCTGTCCTTACTCTAATCTTCCTCACCATCCCATGCTAAAGTCACAGTCATCTCCCACTTGGATTTTGCAGCAGCATCCTAATTCTTTACCTTTGGCCTTATCATAATCCATTATTCACAACTACTTCCAGAATGAGCCTTCCAAAAATTCTAGTTTTGCTTTGCACTTTCAGGACAAGGCCAAGCTCTTTAGCCTAGCATCCAAGTTTCTGCAGTATGGGACTTTCTCAGTCCCAGCTCTTGCCCTACTCCTACCATTCTCTAGACAGGCCCCCAGTAGGCCAGGCTGATTGATTTTGTTATTATGTCTGGAATGGCTTCTGTTCTTTCTTTGTAAACCATCTATTCCTTTTTCAAGATTCAGCTTAAAGATAATTTTTACTTTCAAGCTCTTCAACATTATTTCATGCTGTCCCTCCTGTGGGTCGCTGGGTAGCCTATAGAATTCTGTCATGTACCAGTTAGTTTATATGTCTGTCTGTCTCTCTGATTAGTCTATGAGTTGAAGGATAGGGATCATATTGATTCTTATTTGTATCTGGTGTTAGCACAGGGCCTGGCATTTCATACCCAAATGATATTTACTTGAGTGAGTGAGACTTGGGCTTGGCGTGGAGGTCAGATAACGCTGCTGCAGATAAACCTCAGCTCATCCTAAAGAAAGTTAGCCAGGCCCTGAAACCCTCTGTTGGTACAGAAAATATCCTGGGTGGGCAGACATGTCCAAATTATATTCCTAAAAGATAGACTAGGAAAATGGGCTGAGCTGATCAGCCCATTTTGAGCCATACTGAGGCAAGACTGTTCTCATTCATCTCCCCTTCTGCGCAGCTATAGTTTCAACCCCTGGGTTTTCCTGCCCCCTATGTGTGGAGGTGACTTAGCCCTGGGCTCCACCTCTGCCCCCACCCCCCAGGCAGGAACCATCGAGGAGAAGATCTTTCAGCGTCAGAGCCATAAGAAAGCACTGAGCAGCTGTGTGGTGGATGAGGAGCAGGATGTGGAGCGACACTTTTCTCTCGGCGAATTGAAGGAGCTGTTTACCCTGGATGAGGCTAAGCTCAGTGACACACATGACAGGTGAGTGGGGTGCCCCTGCTGGCCATTCTCTCTGAACACCCTACACAGCATGGAGCTGGGCCCCACAGTAACCACACTTCTGTCCTCTGCCCCCAGGTTGCGCTGCCGGCGCTGCGTCAACAACCACCAGGTCTGGCCACCCCATGACGGTTCTGACTGCACCTCAGACCTGGCTCAGTGGAACCACAGCACTGATAAGCGGGGGCTCAAGGATGAGGTACTCCAGGCTGCTTGGGATGCTGCCTCCACTGCCATCACCTTTGTCTTCCACCAGCGTTCCCATGAGGAGCAGCGGGGCCTCCACCTTTAACCAGCTGGTCTGGTGTGTAGCTGTTAGAGGAAAGAGATGGGGAAAGGGGACTCCCTGCCCAATAGGGCACTGTTGGATTTTGTTCTCTGAGAGAAAAATCAAGAAGGGCTGCATGATGTTTGCCCAAAATTTATTTTATAAGAAAAATTTTGGTTAAAAAAAAGAAAGGAATAAAGGTATGAAAGGGACTGAGGCCTGGAAGCAGCATGGTAAGCCCAGCAGAGAGGAGAGGCCTGGTAATGGGCACTCCTATCCTTCACTAAAGCCTGGGTACCTGCTTGAGAAAGGAAAGCAGGAACCCTGGGGCAGGGAAGGGGACGGGGGCTGTCCTCAGTGGTTGATGACCACTGAAACCTCCCAGCCCAGGGTACTGGGTAAGGAACCCAAAGGCTCCAAACCCAGGTGTGGGAATGCCTTTGCTGGGCCCCATCAAGGCCTCCAGGACCTCAGTGCAAAGGAAAAAGGAAAAAAGAGAAAAAAGGTAGCAGAAAGAGAAAGACAGAATTGGTGCTGGGAGTTCTGGGCAGCCCATGCCTCAGCCCCTGCAAGCTGATGGTACTGAGCATGGGCCTGTGAGGCATGGGCCCATCACATGGTGCTGACATAATCTGCGAAGGCTTGCGATGAGTCCCACGAGTCGCTAACCACATGGCAGGTGGCCCGGAGCCGCCGGATGGCTTCCCTGGCTGTGACTGCATCCTGGTCCAGCCAGTTCTGGAAGAGGCGCAGGTGACCAAAGGCCCCACGGCCCCAGCGCTCCAGCCGCTTGGCGAACTCCAGAAGCCCATCTGGCTTGATGCAGTTGGAACTGGTAGGGGTGAGGATCAGAAACCCAGAAATCAATCCCTGGTCTGTGTCCCTACAGCTTTATCCCTTGTCATTCCCCACCCCCATGGGTACCTGATATCCAGCTGACAGAGAGAGGAGGATGAATCTTCTGAGAAAACATCTGCCAGGGCCAGTAGGCCAGCATTCCCTGGGGAGATGGGGAGAAATGCTCATCACCTTTACCCCAGAATAGGAAACAAAGGTATCCCAACCCAATTCTGGCTGGAGAGAAGCCCAGTCTCCAAAAGCTCCAGCACAACTGTATCCCAACCCCTGTCTTCCCAGTGGAGAGGTATGTGCCTTCACCCACTGAGTTTCTAGGTCAGAGGACTGGCTCCTTCCCCCTCTCCCTCCTCAGGGCCCTGTCCCCACCCAGGCGGTTCCCTGGCAGTCGGAGGCCCTTCAGTGTGGAGTTGCCCTTCATAGCAGCAACCATCTCGGGCAGAAATTGGGCTGGGCGCTTCTCAAACAGACGGCAGAAGGAGAAGGTAATCTCTGTAAAGAAAAATTGGAACAAGTTCTGGTGGCAGCCTGAGAACTGGTGCTGTCCCACCTGTCCCCAGGGCCTTAAAAAGGGTTATAAGCATTTTATAGAGTCCCAGGAGAAAATAATTTGTCCAAACCCTCAAGCAAGGTTGCAGCTAAGTCAGGATTCAAACCAGAGACTGAGCCTATGTGGAGACTCTCTAGATGGACAGTTCTCCATTCACTTCCTTTTATGCAGGGGTGGACATTAGTGACAAGTCTATGAGGGGGGCCTGATAGCACATTTATCCCTTCCCACCACCATCATTTCTGTCAGCTAGTGGAAGGTAAGAATACTTTTAGGTGAGGTAATTTACAAGTGAATAATTTCCCATGTTTAGTATAGGAATGGTTAGGTTGGGGACCATCTAGAAGGAAGGTGATGCAGGTTCTATGATTTTAGTTATGAGGATGTAAGACTAAGAAAAGAACGGTGGCTTGTTGATTCAGTGAGACCGTGGCAATTCTGCAGTGAGGACCAATGAGTCCCTGGGTTCTAGATGAAGAACTTACCTTGAAGAGTCAGATTCTGTAGCAAAAAGAGCACCTCACTCTGACAGTCAGCCAGATTCATGTCGTGGAAGCTCAGCCTCTTTAGGGTTAGGTTATACTCTGGATTGGGAGAAAGTTCATGGACCTTAGCTTTCCCAAAGAACAAAGTCCCCTTCTATTCTCTTCCCTTTATCATTCTAGCTGGATCATACCTTTGAGTGTCTGCAACACAAGCCCAAAATCTTGGGGAGATGCAAAGGTGGCACTATCCAGGGACAATTGCTGCAGAGAACCTGAGGCCTTCAGTACAGAGCAGAGCAGTGGGGCTGGCTGGGCTCCCCGTGGAAATCCCATCTCCAGCTGTTCCAGGCAGTTTTCTGGATATGGTAGGAAGAGAAGATTCCAACTGGTCATATCTACTTCACTCCCATTGCAGGTCTCACCCTGTCCTTAAGGGATTCACTGAAAAATCATTTATTTATCTACTTGTCCTTGAGTGCCTATATATGCTGGCAGGATGCTAATACACAGTTTAGTCCTTGCCCTTAACGGTGCTTTTAATCCAAGAAGACTACTCAGACACAAGTATAATAAAAGAGTATGCACCATGGTGGGCTCAAGTGGCACAAGTGGTAGAGAATCTGCCTGCCAATACAGGAGACATAAGAGACGTGGGTTTGATCCCAGGATTGGGAAGATCCCCTGGAGAAGGAAATGGCTACCTACTCCAATATTTTTGCCTGGAGAATCCCATGGACACAGGAGCCTGGTGGGCTGCAGTCCATGGGAGTCACAAAGAATCAGACATGACTGAAGCAACTTAGCATATGCAGAATGGTGGGATATGAGACACGTAGGAACTAAAAGAACATATAGCATGGGGACCCATCAGTTCGGTTCTTGGTTCAGACTCCTATCTGGAGTGGATGTGCCAGTGACTCCCTACTAGGCTAGTGTTGGTCTGAGATCTATCCAACCCATGGTTATCTTTAAAACTGAAATTCACTCAGCTGTGTCCCAAGTCTTTGTGACCCCATGGACTCTACAGTCCATAGAATTCTCCAGGCCAGAATACTGGAGTGGGTAGCCTTCCCTTCTCCAGGGGATCTTCCCAACCCAGGGATCAAACCCAGGTCTCCCACATTGCAGGAGGATTCTTTACCACCTGAACCACCAGGTAAGCCCATCTTTAAGATTAGCAGGCTCTAAAGGGAACAAATTATAGACAGCCAGGAATGTGGTGGTTTAGAGACCTGGATTAGAAACCTTTTGCCTGGCCCACACAAACACACCTGCACATTTGTGAGGAAATACACGCACACAATGCTTCACCTGGTATCTCCTCATCCCCAATTATGTTGCTAGGGGGCCCTGCATTCCCAGGCACAGCTGGGTTGTCCCTCTGGCTGGGGTGGTCCACACGGATAGAGAGGACCCGCAGCAGGGGCAGGGCTCGCACAATGGCACGTGTCAGCTCCAGGATGGGCAGTGGTGAGAACAGGTCACTGAGATGCAGGGCACGGAGGCGGCATCCAGCCTGGACTGACAGGGCCCGCAGGCTGTCCAGTAGACGGAAGATATTAGAACCCAGGCCTATGGCAGGAAAGACATTAGGTCAATCGTGGGAGTTACATCAGGGATAACATTCAGAGACAACTTCAGATATTGATTAAACTACCAAATCTGAGCTCTGGATCAGATTATTTTCAATGATTCTCAATTATTCATCCATTGTCTTGCTTTTTCCTCAGGTAACCAGCCGACTGGTGTCTACTCTACTGGGTCATACCCTCAAGCATCAGTCAGGCCAGAGTCACAAAACATGATAGAATGTGGGGCAGCATGTGGTTGCTAGCTGAATGATGGACCTAAACAGTACAGACCTCTGGACTTTTCCTGTAGGTCATGGGTAACATCTAAAACTAAGCTGGAGAATGACAGTGATCCAACAGGGAATACTTTAAAAGGGTCACTGGGTGGGAATGGGGCAGAAAACCATATCTCACAGAAGGGAGTAGTAGAATCCAGAAAGCTTAGGGTAATTAATGCCACAAAGCAAATAATTCTGTGGAAGCTACACACCTTTATCTCTGGACTGAGCAGGCTCCTGTTGGTTCATTTAAACCTTAACTATTAACTAGCCCTGGTAAATAGTTTGTTTTTTTTTTTGCTAGATAAGTCATGAGCAGCAGATCTTGTTCCTACCTGATAACAAAAGCATGGGATGAGAACTGGGGAATTAAGAGTATTGTGAAAATAAAAGGATGGCTACTTAGCACCCAGGCTAGCTTACATCAGTAAAGACTTTCCAGGCAGGTCCTAAACATAAAAGAAGCTAAAAGGTGGAAGAACAGTGACTGGCAGAGTGAATTTTGCTTATATCAAGACCTGAAGGAGAAAGCAGGTGCCAAGAACTGAAAAATTCTCAATTTGGCAGGTGTGTGAAGTGTAAGGGAGGGAAGTATTCAACTATAAAGGTGAGCAGGGATAAGAACATGAATGACCCTGTAAGTAAAACTTAAAAGTAGGTGACAAGAAGCCACTGAATTTTTTTTTTTTTTGCCACTGAATTTTTAAATGAATGAGTTACAGATTTGCACTTTGAAATTACTTTGATTGTGGCATAAACAACTATGGTGAGTATGGACAAACTGCTGAAATGATGAATCCAGGTGAGAAGTAATGATAATCTGAATTAAGGATGTGGAGATAAGTGATTCTGAGAGATTGTAAAGATACAATTTGTATCTTTAATATATGTGGAGTAAGAGAGAGATCTTTAATGTATGTGGAGTAAGAATCCAGGTTTCTTTTGGGCAACTGAATCATCTGTGATGTCACTGAGAACAGAAGGAAGAAAATGAATTCAGCTTGGGGAATGTGGTTTATAAATACTGTGATTCCTACTTGTCAGATGGAAAAACTGGTCTGGAGTTAAGATATGTGCTAATGTCAAAATGGGGGTGTCTTGAGCATGGTTGGCCTTTGAAATCAAGGAAATGGACAAAATTGTCCAGGAAATGTAAAGTGGGAGAGCTTTGAGAAACTCTGAATATTAGGGCAAATAATGTCCAGAAAGGGAGAAAAAGAAAATTTTTGAGGTTAGAAGTGAGACTATTACATGAAGAAAATGCAGAATAGTAGATGTCAAGAATATGAGGACTAAAAAGTATATACTGGACTTAGCAACACAGATAACCTTGGTCACCTCTAGGTCCACAATGCAGTAGAAGGAGTGTAAGCAAGGCTGAAGTGGCTGTGAGAAGAAAAAAGCACAGATAACTCTTAAGGTTGTCTATGAAGGGCAGGAGAGAATAGGACAGTAGTTCATAAGTAGAATATATGGAGGAGATATGGTGGTAGTTTTTGGTGGATACCTGATCCAGAGAAGAGAGGCAGCATTAAGTAGTTAGTGCTTTAAAAGCATGAGTTCTGGAGCCAGGTCACCTGGGTTTGAATTCTAGGTCTATAACCTATCGACATCCTGGGCAAGTCACTTGGCTTCACAATTTTAAGGATTAAACCAGTTTTAAGAATATTTAAAGTATGTCAGGCACATAATAGGCAATATATAAAAGTTCTTATTAAGGCATTTGAAAAACAGTTTTCCTAGGGAGGTGAGTGTATGGATCCAGAACACAAGCAGATGAGTTAGCCTTAGACAGGACAGCCATTTATCCCACTGTGATGAAAAGAGTGCAAATGCAGAAGTTTATAGGCTGGTTAACAAATTGAAGGAGTTCATGTGTGATGGCTTCTATTTTCTCTGTCAAGCAGGTGAGATTTGCTAAGAAAGGAAAAGAGGAAAGGATTTGGAAGTAGTAGAGTTAGGAATGGAGCGGACATTGCAAACAGGGTTCATATGAGGTTGATGACCAGGAATGTATACAGTACACTAATCTGCAATTGTGTGACTTTAGCAGCATTCAGCAACATAGGTAGATTCCTGGGTTTAGTCAGAACTGAAGTTTGGCTATTTGGGCACAACAAGGTGGGCAAGACCTAAGGACTGTTAGGCAGGTTGCTGGTCTGATCTTTTAAAAAAAAAAAAAAAAAGTGTCCCACATCTTTTTGTACAGCTCCTTTGATATGATAGGTAAGATACAACCTCAGCCCTCTCCTTGGGCCTATATACATTATACTCTCCCACCTGCCCTTGGTTAGCCTACCATATCCAAAGTAGACTCTTGAGATTCTCACTGCTCCTCAGGAACCCCTGCTTCCAACTAGATCAAGCCATAGACTATATATCCATCTTCTGTAGCACTGAGTCTGCCACTGTCTTCCCTGAGGTGGGTAGGGCCACATCTCTGGCTTCCTGATCATATCCCCTATTCCCCCTGACAGGGTTGGGCACAGCTGGTGCTGCTGGGAAACCAAATCTCAGCCCTCCAGGGCACTCACCATTATAGGAGAGTGTGAGGCTCTCCAGAGACACCCAGGAGCTCAGCAGGTGGCACAGTGTCAGAGCCGCCTCTGTGGAGAGTGGAACTGTGAAAAGCTCCAAGGTGGAAATGCTGCGGAATCGTTGGGAGGCTTCCAGTGCTGGAAGCCCCAGGCAGCTGGGATCTGATCCATCCAAAGCTCCACAAGCCACTTCTCCAATCTCCATCTCTTCCCCATCCTCTTTCTCACCCGCCACAATGAAAACAAAGTCATACAGGTCTTCAGATTCTGCGCCACACCCCTGACGGGTGCGAGCACCCTTCTTCCCTGCAGCTCGCTTAAAACGCTTTAGGGGCTTAGGCTGTGGGGCTGAGCTGGCTGGAGCCCGTTTAGATGAGGATGTGGAAGAGGAAGCAGAGGCAGAGGAGGTGGTGGCTGGAGCAGAAGGTGGGCGTTTGGTGCCAGGAGCCTCATGGGAGGTGGCTGGAGGGAGGGGCTCCCTCTTAGAGTCTGTGCCGCCTGCTGTCAGGCTCTCCTGTGTGCTCCGGCGTGTTACCCGAGTGGCAGGTGCAGCTCTGGCCGTCTGCTTGGCTTCACTCTTAC
Organism: Bubalus kerabau; assembly: GCF_029407905.1. Lineage (NCBI taxonomy): Eukaryota > Metazoa > Chordata > Mammalia > Artiodactyla > Bovidae > Bubalus > Bubalus kerabau. Next base: position 100,474,482 of record NC_073629.1, on the reverse strand, counting down.
GCCGGGAGGCCATCAGAGCTGCAGCACATCGCTCAGCAGCATCTCGGCGAGGCCGGCGTGAGCCCAGCAAAAGGGACCCTTCATCTCGGGATGGGGCCCGGCCTCGGGAGGCCTCTCCACAGAGGCGGCAGGGCGGACCACCAGGGCCTGGCTGCCAGAAGCCAGCACTCATGGTGAGGATAAGAATGAAAAGGGCTGACTCGGGCACAGGCCAGGAGTACAGCGACACCTGGCTGACAGCCCCATGGTGAATAAGCTGATGTAACAGCTGCCGAAGTGACTGCTGAGCAGCCACATCGGAGAACAGCAAGTGGCGGAACTTAAGAGTGTGCAGGGAACTGGCCAGGGTCTCCAGAACCCTGCGGTTGGGCTCGGCCACCAGCTCAGTTGCACCCTGCAGCATGTTGCAGATGGTGAGTTGCCGGACGTGGCGGGAGCTATGCAGGAGAGGTGAGAAGCGCTGGTCACAAAGACGCCTGTCAGAAGACACATCAATGGTCCCACGTAGAACATGGGAAAAAAAGGCCTCCATAAACTTGGCTCGCCAACAGGTCACGCTCTGAAAAGCAGAGAACATTCCAGACAGCTGTGATACTAAGTGCTACCCACGGGATACAGTTTCCTTCCAATAGCTAGCTGTTTACTAAGCCAGGTAATGTTCTAAATAACATGCAAGTTCATTTAATCCTCACGTCTTTGAGGTATATATTACTATTAGATCCAATTTACAGGTAAGAAAAACAAGGCACAAATGTCATTGCCTGTGGTTACATAATTAAGTGGTAGGATTAAGATATGAAACTCAGGAGGGAATTCCTTGGCAGTCCAGTGGTTAGGACTCTGAGCTTTCACTGCCTATGGCCCAGGTTCAATACCTGGTTGGGGAGTAAGAATTCCACAGGCTGTGTGGTACAGCAAAAAACAAAACCTGAACCCAGGAAATTTGGTTCCAGAGACAATTTTGCCAAAACGTCCCTCAAGTGAAATACTTCTGTTATATCACCTTTGTTTTTAGAATCTGATCCTACCTTTTCATTCTTATTGCTGCCACCTTTGTTCAGCCCCTTATTACCTAACACCTGGTACTTCATTAGCTTCCTGATTGCTCTCCTTGTTTCCCTTCCCAAACTTTTACACAAGTCCACTGGGTTTAATCTTTGTGTTCAAAAACAACTCTGATTACACTATTCTCCAATACCCCTATTGAGTCCCCACTGCCAAGGGGATCAGGGCAGCAGCACATTTAAAGTTCCTCAGCCTGGCAGGGAAAGCTGTCCACAATATGGGCTCTGCCTACTGGAGAAGGTGTATCTCCCACTTGCTCAGGAAAGCTCTGCTTTGGCAAAACTGGTCACCTCATGGACCCAAACCTGCCTTTGTCCCTTCCTACATCTGCCAGAAATGCTCTCCACTGCCCAAACAGACTTCCTGAAAGGACCTATCAACATTTTGCTCTTTGAGGCCGTTCATTTCTCCCTAAAATTGTAGATCTCACTGACTGCTCTCCCCCACTCCTACTCAACCTCCTACTTTTGGAACTCATACTCGACTATTCATGTCTTTAGACAATGGTAAATAGGTCTCATGGTATTGTCACTCTGCCTGTGTACATCATGTCTCATCCCAACCAGATAAATTCCTGGAGAGGAGGGACCAAGTCTTAGTTTTCTCCAAGGCCATACTTGGATATGAGGTTTCAACAGTCTACTCTGATACATTCAGGAGAACTCTAAACACAAGTGATTTTTAACCTTTGGAATACATCAAATTTACTGGGGACTTTTTCTCCAAAATTCATATGCCATGTACCCAGACTTGGTGATTACATCTGAGGTAAGATGCAAGCATCTTTATTTTCAAATCTCCCCCCAAATGATTCTGATACATGTATCAGAGATTAGGAACTACTGCTACCTACCTCAAAAGGACCTGCCTACCTCAAAAGGCAAATACTGTAAATCCCCATTCTCTCCTAAGGTGCATGGAAAGTCTGATGACTGAAAAGTGCCAGCTCTGCGACATACTCAACCTCTTCATTTGTAAAATGTGGATAGTATCACCTTCACAGGTTTGTTGTAAAGATCGAACTGGAGACTGTAAATGTAAATTCAAGCACTTTATAAACTGTAAAATATAAAATGTAACTTTACTGTTAATGATAATTACCCTACATGGGAAATGGACTTAATGGAGGCAAAGCCTGTTAAGCAGGGTGCTTTATTCAGCCTGAAGCAGAGGTAGTAGGGGCCTGAGGTTCCTCAAATCTAAAAATAAGACACTTCTTTTGGCTTCTACCCTACCTCCGTGCATTCCTCCTACCAGACTGACCCTCAAAAGAGGTTCTTGTCAGGAGCTAGGCTCCTATTCTCGGGCAAAAGTGTCATTCCCTTGGCTTGAGCTGTTTCCTGAGAACGCTGTAATAATCATGAATGACTTCATGTTTGAGCTAACTGGATGGCACCAATAAGAAAGACCCCTCCAGCAGCAGTGTGGGGGCATGAGGGAAGCAGGAAAAAATACCTGGTAACCAAATCTCTACTTAGCCTTAATAGAAGTAAAGAAGGTATTCCTGAATCCTTCAATCCATCCTCACTCAACACATTTTTCACACATTGCTGGCCCACACAATCTTAAAAGATGCTTGCAGGTAACCCCAGCAAGGCTTTAACTTCACAAGTGAAGTAGATGGTTACTATGAGATCTGGGGCTAAGATAACAGACAAATGTGAAAATTAAGGTGTAAGTTTCCAACTATAAGGCATGTGGAATATGAACTGTAGATAACTAAATACTTGGGTTTTTCAGACATTTTATTGGTTCATGAAGACAATGGGAGAGAATACTTGAAACTGGAACACCTCAGACCTGTGATAACCAGTGAAAGCAACATGACAGTGATTAAGAGCATTTCCTCCAGGGCCAGGCTGCCACAACTGGATAGGTTTGTCATTCACAAACTGAAACTTTTAGGCAAATCACTTTTACTCTTTCTGTGTGTTTCATCATATATAAACTGAGGAAGATAACTATACCTACATGACAGAATTATGAGAATCAAATGTGTAAAAAAATTAGCTGACAACTAATGCATAGATAGCAACTCACTGTCACTTTTATTAATGCATAGATAGCAACTCACTGTCACTTTATTCCATCACCAGCTTGTACAAGATTCTGTGCTAAAATTTCAAAGCTGAAAAATAACCTGAGAGATCTAGTAGTCCAAGCCACTCATTTTGTGGACTTGTACACTATAGTTCAGACAATGCAAAGTAATTTGAATATTTTCTTTTGGGAAATGACACACCATCAAAGAGGTGAAGTGGCATTTGCTTACCAACACAACTAATCCTTGGCCCATCCACAATGGGCTGGTAGCTCGGGTACTGGTCAGGAAGAAATGTGTGTACAAACCAGGGAGAGCTAAATATTTTCTTATACTAAACTTTTAGAGCCATACTCAAACTATATATTGTCCATTGTTTTTCTGATAACAGGAATAGTTTATGGAAGCAAATCAAAAATCATGTGTAAAACTTTTTGGAGTGTATATGTTACAAGCCATAGGTATTTGTGTTTATAACACAGAGACAATTCTGAACAGTTTCAAATTCTGGGCTTAAAAAAAAAAAAGACTATACCACCACATCATTAAACATTTTTACCACTATTTAAATATTTAGAAATATTTAAATATTTCTAGAATGACTTTATTAATAATTTTGAAAATATAGATGTGCTATGTTTAATGTCTATATTATTGAATACTTAAATTGTTTATAACTTTGCTATAATGAACATCTGGAAATAAATCTTCATGAGTATCTCAGTTTTTATATACCATAAAATATAATTTTAGTTGAAGAATTTGAGCATTTTTTAAAGACTCTTGACAGTTATCACCAGATTACCCACCAAGAAAGTTGTAGCATTTCTGCTCCTGCCAACAACATATTAAAATGCAAGTTCTGCCCACCCCTGGAATTATCTTTTAAAGAGGTAGAATTTTACTTTCCCATTTTTTATTATTAATGAAATTGAACATTTTAAAAATTTATTGGAAATTTTTGTATACTTTGTGACTTATCCAAATCTTTATTCATTTTACTGTTTTCTTTTGTCTTATTCTCTGTATCCTTTTATTTTGCAAATATTGGTGCAAACATTCATAATTTCCTAGTTTATGCACCTTTTAAATCGTGTTTGGGCTTCCCTGGTGGCTCAGACCAATAAAGAATCTGCCTGCAAAGACCTGGGTTCCATCCCCCTGGGTTGGGAAGATCCTCTGGAGAAAGAAATGGTAACCCACTCCAGTATTCTTGGCCTGGAAGAATCTTTCACTAAATTGTATTTATAGTGTTGGCATTTTATGTGGCCAAATGTGTCTGTATATTTTTTTCTTATTGTTCTACCCATTTATTAGCACTCTCTACTCTGAGACTAGATAACCAGTCACCTTTATTTTTAAAATTGTTTTGTGCTTTTACTTTTTACAAAGTAATCTGTAGTATAAATTTATTTATTATAATTGGAGGCTAATTACAATATTGTATTGGTTTTGCATATAGAAACTGAATATACTGTAAAGTGAAGTTTTTTTTTAATTTTAAATTTATCTTTTAATTGAAGAACAATTGCTTTACAGAATTGTGTTGGTTTCTGCCAAACAAGACTCTTAACTATTTTTTCCAAATGGTTAACCAATCACTAGAGAACCATTTATTGAATAATCCTTTATTTCTTCATTGCTTTGTTTCCAGAATATCTATTTTATTCTACAGATCTCTTAATATACACATATATTAGTACTACATAGTTTGAAATATTATTGCTTTATAATAGGGCTATGTCTATCTTGCTCACCATTGTATACTTAGAACCTAGCATAGTGCCTGGAACTGTACAGTCACTTAATAACTGTTTAATTATGAATGAAGTGAAAAGTGGGAAGTGGAAGAAGACACCCTCTGAAATGGATATGTTCCAAGTTAAGACCTTTGTGTAGGTGACTGTGAGGCCATCAGGCCTGGGGCTTCCTAAATATTCTGAAATACTCTGAGACAAGGAAACAGCTAACAAACAGACATTTCTTTCCAGGAAGCTTGAGATAATGGTGGAGAAAGCTTTCTCAAAGAGAAAGATACTACAATCTCCATCACTTCCTAGTCAACCATACTACCTGGGAAACACTGTGACAAAGTAAATCATGTTTCTTTAAAGACTGCAGAAAGCTATTTCCACTTTCTAACATTCTTGTGTCCACTTCTCTTCCTCTTAAGGCCTAAATCCTGTACATAATGCCTGATGATTTCGTTGGGCCTCAGTGTCTGTGCTGAACGGCAGGGATTGCATCTAGATCTGGAAGTGGGAAGCTAAAGGAGCTGAATGTTACTGAACCTAGTGTATACTCACAAAATAAATCTGCAGTTCCTGATAAGAGCTTGTTATCTTGTCATCTGGCCTCATTCACCATCTAACACCCAATTCAAATGATTACTTCCTAGGAAAGACTTTCTTGTTCTCTTTTCTTTCAACCTCCTTGCTACACTCAGTCATACGACTTGCCCTGCCATACATGATGTATTTGTTTGCAGATTTCCCCAGTAAACTGATAGTTTCTCAAGACTAGGGATTATGGCTGTACTTAAAATATTTAGCATAATACATGGTATGTGGTAAGCTGGAGTAAATGTTTATTGAAATTAGTCTGTCCTGTCACCTGATTACACAGCAGCAACAGAGATGAGAGCTCCATTGAGTTATATCTGAACCAATGAATAACAGAATCTTAGGGCTAAGAGGAGTCCTAAAAGTCATCTTGTCCAACATCTCCAACAATGCTGAATTTCTTTTACAATACCCTTGTGTCAGGTGGTTATCTAGACTCTATAAACACTTAGTGATGGGAAGCTTATTACCTTTGGAATTAGCTTGTTTCATCACCAATAAGTGCAGTTTAAAAATTCTACATTCAGCTTAGCAAAAAGTTATCTTCCTTTAGCTTCCACTCAGAACAAACCTATTAATCCCTCTTTCAGATATTTCAAGACAGTTCATATTGCTCAAGTCTTCTTTTTTCAGGAAAAATATCTCCAGTCTTCCAAATGTGACTCACAAGATGTGGCTTTGACTTCTTTCTCCATACTCCAGAGATAGCCTGACCACTGCAGAGTCAAGCAGGTCTATCATCCCCCATGTCCTTCAGTCTACATTATAGTTACATTAGTTCACATAGTTCAGGATACAGTCATTATATGAGTGGTTTCAGCACACTGCAGACTAAACCCCCTTAATCTTTTTTATACTAGCTGCTGTTAAGCCAGACCCCTCTACCCACTACCCTGAGGTCATGAAATTGGAATTTTTTAGACTCAAGAGTTGGTTTATTCTGTTCAATTTCATCCTGTTAGATTTGACCATTGTTCCAGCCCTATCAAGACCTGAATCCAGGTTCTGCCATCCAATATAATCACTATCTTTCCCTGTTTTATGTCACCTGCAAACATGGTGAACAAGTCAGTCAGTGACAAATGTTAAACAGGAAAGAACTTTGTGACAAGCCCTTGGAGCCGTCTTCTCAAATTCATCCCATGCCTGCCCCTGCGCTTTACCAGTACCCAGCTTGTGTCTGTGTGCTATTCCTGCTTTCACCATGTAGTGAGGCCAGAGCTCGACCTAGTGCCTTAACTTACTTCCAAACTGGAAGGCCTTGTCTTCATCAGCTCATCCCATAGTCGGCGCCAAATGGCCTGAGTGGACAGGCCTGTAGAGAGAAATAACACATTTACTTGGCTGCTCCTTGGTCTCCATGACTGAAGTACATCAGCCTTTTAATGTCCTTTTCTAGGTTCACAGGAGCAATATGGCAGACTGGTAAAGAGCACTGGCTCTAAAGACAGACTGTTTAGGTTTAAATACCAGAACAGTCTAGCTGTGTGACCTTGAGCAAGTTACTTAATTTTTCTGTACCTCAGTTTCATTATATACAAAATGTAGTTAATAATAGTGATTTTGCAGAATTGATGAAAATATTAAATAAGTTTCTCCAGAGAGAGTGCCTAAGACAATGCTTGAGACAAGGATGAATGTTAGCTGTTAACATGTATTTAATGAGGAGCTTAGGAGGTAGTCTGATAAAATAGAAAAACTAAAATTTCAAAAGATCTGGGCTTGGGAACTCCTTGGCGGTGGAGTGGTTAGGACTAGGTGCTTTCACTGCCAGGGGCTGAGTTCAATCTCTTATTGGGAAACTAAGATCCTCAAGCCATGAGGCAAGACCAAAAATGCCCAAAACAAAAGATCTGTGTTCTACCTGGCTTTGCTCTTAATTGTGGTGTGCTTGTGGTTTCATTTTTATTAGTATAATGGGGATTAAATACTTGTTTTGTGTTTCACAGGACATTGAGAAATCAGATAAGAAAATAGGTGTGAGGGTACTTTTTGAAAAGCATGAAGTTCTATGCAGGTATCAAGTGTCATATTTACCTGAAGAACATCATGGTGCCTTGCTTACAATCACTGAGAAAGAGACAGAAAAACACTCACCTTTCTTGAGGGCAGTTTCCTCAATCCTCTCCAAGTAATATATATTGAGCAGAGGTAAGATGCTTTGAAGTATTGGGCCTGGGAGGGCTACAAAAACCAAACACAAAATTTACTTTTTTCTCCCAGGGTTGCAAGCATTATTTATTCTACTGGAAAGGAAAACAGAAAGACTTCTCACTTGACAAGTAGAAATCTTTAGACGCTAACCTAAGTCTAATTCAAACTGGTCCACTTATCTTCAGACACTTAGTTTGCAGCGGGAATTTCAGAGGCATGCACATCTTCAAGGGTGAGATAATCCCACAAAGCAAGCAGATGGGCTCATTTAGGAGCTGGCAGTTCACTTCTGCCCAAGCATAATGAACCATTCTGCACTTAAAAGGTCCTACTGAATATGTGTGATTAAAAAAAGTCTTTTATAATCTGAGCCCTACTAACTTCTCCAGCTCCCTGCTTTGCCCCCTATACTTCAGTCATACTAAACTACCTTTTTTCATTTACCTACCTCCCTGCTTTCTGCCTCTGTGCCTTTGTTATGCTGTTCTCTCCATCAGGAATGCTCTTGCCATTTTCAGCATATCAACTACTCATCTTTCATGTATCACATGCCCTTTACTAAGCCTTTTCTGGATTCCCTTCTCAGTCTTCCAGACTGGCCACTTCCATCCTTTGGGCTCCCACTGTACCCTGAACTAGTACTTTCCTATGAAGAATAGAAATAATTAGGTTCTATACCCTTAATTCAATATATCTTAAAAACAAAACTCGCTCTTGCTAACTTCCCTAGATCTGAGAGGCATTATAATATTGTGGCTAAATGGTATAGTCTCTAGAGTTGGGACAAACCTGGGTGAAATGCTGATTGTATCACTTAATTATGAATTCATGGACAAATTAATGTCTTTGAGCCTCAATTTCCTTAATTTTAAAATGGAGATAATAATAACTACCTCTTAAGATTGTTGTGAAAATTAAAGAAGACCATATTTGTAGACTTGAAGAGACCAGACTTGAAGACTGTTGCTGGCCATAATTTCACTAACCTTTAGCTATTATTATTCCTATTCTGTCAAAAGCTTCTCTGTTCTGCCAAGAACAGGTTTTAAGATCTTGATACCTAAGGAAATTCTTTTAAAACTTACATTCCAGGATCTTTTATCCTTACTTGTGCAGTAACTGAATCCTGATATCCAAGAGCTTAGTACAATTCTTTGTACATAGTAGGGACTCAATGTACCCACTGAAGAAGAGCATTAATTCCGTTTGCTAATATACTAATGAAATCTCTTTACTGCATTCAAGATAAAGTCCAAGTTCCATATCCTGGCATTCAAGGTATAACATACCTGTTCTATTCCTCATTATATCCTTTCCTGCTGGCTCTACTCATTTTCCCCTTCTCTCTCCCTACACAAAGAAACGCTAGTGCACTACTTCCAGGAAGGCTTTCTTGGCTGTTAGCCCACACTGAGACCTTGCTCCAAAATAGCACTGCTAGCAGGCCTCTTACTTGGCCCTTCTAAGAGGCCTAACTTGATTCAGCTCTTTCTGTGTGACTGTCCACCTGGGCAAGGCCCATAGGAGCTCTTCCTCCTCTGTCCCTCCAATATGCTCCTCTCTGTATAGCCATCCCCTTTCACAGACATTCTCATCCCCTATTATTCACAAACTCTTCTCTACCTTTCCTCAATCTTCTTAAGCCAGGCTCTTCCTCGCTTCTTTTCGTGTGTGTGTGTCAGTTGTGTCCAACCCTGCAACCCCATGGACTGTAGCCCACCAGGGTCCTCTGTCCACGGAATTTTCCAGACAAGAATACTGGAGTCAGTTGCCATTTCCTCCTCCAGGGGATCTTCCCGACCCAGAGATCGAACCGGAGTCTCTTCTTTTTAGCTCATATCTTTAATGCTTTGCTTTCCCAACTTGGGAACTTCGCCCTCAGTCCTAGTCCCTCTTAGTTAGGTTTAGCATTCTAGACGCTCCGGGCTGACACAGCCAGATCCACTGTATCTTCTTCCAAATTCCCCAGGACTTTTCTGAGTCTCCTGCCCAGATCCACTGAGACTTTTCTCCCATTCCCCCTGGGTCAGCTTGACCCTATCCTTTTTAGTTGTTGGTCCAGGGCCTCCACAATCCCCTCCCCCTCACCAGGCCTGAGGACTGCTAACAGCCTTCCCTCACCAGACAAGACACTTGGGCCTCTTCAGGAAGGGTGCCCCACCCCCACTTCACCAAGGGCCTTCCTACATCCTTGGACCTCCTTAACCACTCCACAGCTTTGGGGCTTATTCCTGAAGGTCCAGCTCCCCACATTTCAGGGTCTTTTCTCCACATCGGCCTCCTCAGGGTGTAATCCAAACCCCCCATCCCAGGACCTTAAGCCCCAACTCCTGACCTTACGGGAGGCCTTCCTCAGGCCGTCCTCCAGGCAAAGACACCACCACACTCCCTGAGGCCTACACTAGACCCTTTCACGGCCAGGGCCTAGGGCCTCCTCTCCTGCCACCCGCTCCCCCGTCCCGGGGCCTCCGGCCTGGCCTGAGATCTCCTCACCCAACTTCAGCCCAGGCCTCCGGCCCCACCCCCTCGCTCCAGCAGTCTGTCAGGCCCAAGGCCTCCTAGGCCCAAGCAGGCAGGCCTGCCCCCAGAGCTCTCCCTTTCCTCTCTTTCACACTCACTATCGGTGCCGAGGTCGTCCACTCGCGTTTTCCTCCTCAGCCCCCTGGCTGCCACCAGCAGTACCCACCCCATGGCCCGGCCTCCTCGCGCCCATCCGCCTGCAGGCCTCCCTCCGTTACTCCGCTTGCCCCGCCGCCGCTGTACTGCCAGGCCCCCCGACAGGCTAGTCGGCTCACCGTCCCAGGCCCTCATCCCAGTGCCCCCGGCCACCCGCCTTTGCTACTCAGCCTGGGCGCCCTCAACCCAGGCCGGGCCTGGCGGTCCCGGCCGCTTTCAGGCCCCGGGCCTTCTTTCACTCCACCCGGACCCAGGCCTCCAAGCGGCGCCGCGCCCCCTCCCAGTTCGGGTTCCCCAGGCCCTCGCCGCGCCTGTGGCCTCCGTGGCCCTTCCCGCCTGTCCGTCATTCGCGCCTCAGTCGATTGACCCGCTCCGGGCCTCCCTTCACCCGCTCTCTGGCCCTTCCTCGCCGCTCCGGCCAATCCGAGCGGCCTCCGGCGCTCCGAGTCCTGCCCGTCAGTCAGTCGCTCACTCAGTTTGGTACCCGAGGCCCTGGCCGTCAGTCAGCTCCCTCCAGCCCCGGGCCGTCAGAAAGGCCTCGGCGCCCCGAGCCTTTCGGCCTCTCCCGCAGCCCCATCCCTTCACTCTCCAGTCCGCTGGCTGCCCTGGCCCAGCGGCTTGGCCTCCACAGTCCCGGCCCCCACGGTCTGTCAGGCAGACAGCGGAGGCCGCGCGCCGTCAGTCTGGTTACGTTGCCCTGGGCCTGGCCTCCTGGCCTTAGGCCGGGCCTCCAGGCCTCGGCCCCCGCCCCCAAGTAGCAGTGCCATCCCTGCCCGTCCGTTCGACATCCGAGGTTCTGCAGCCCGACCCAGTCCGAGTGTCACTTCGGTGACCAAGGCCCGGCTAGTCAGTCCTGACTCTTGTCGCCCGGGCTCTGCCCGCTTCACCCCAGACTGGGCCTCCTGGCCTCGCCCCCCGAGCCCCCCAGTCAGGCCGCGGTGCGGGTCCACCTGCCAGTTTGGTCTCCGTCTTTACTGTGCCCAGTCCTGCCAGTCACAGAATTCTTGCTCCGACCCGAAGGTCTGACTTCCAGTGCCCAGAGCTGGGCCTTGCCCCAGGCCTCCTGGCCTCGCCCCCCGCGCCCCCCGGCCGCTGGGCCGCCTCCGTTCGTTGCCAGTGGTAGCCCCTCATCCCGCGACTTACCCCACACCCCGCTTTCCAGAACCCCCATATGGGCGCTCACCGCCCGCCCGCACAGCTCGAACAGGGCGGGGGGAGCGCTGGGGCCCGAGGCCGAGCTCTTCGCTGGCGCCGCCTCCCGGGACGTGGCCTCCATGGTCGTTGCTGCCGCTACCTCACAGAACCAGCAACTCCGGGCGCGCCAGGCCTCGGGCGCCGCCATCTTGGGGAGGTGCGCGAGTCCGCGAGTAGCAGTCTCGGGCCGCCATCTTGAAAAGGTCAGCAGTTAGGACGGTTCCATCGACGATGTGGGGAAGACTGGGAACTGTGCTAAAAGAATATCAAGTATTTCTGCATACTTCCCAAGTTTCTTAGAAAGCAATAATTCAAATAACCCCCAAAGTCAACATATTTGGGCCTGGTGTGGCTAAGGGGATATTCCTTAGCAAATCCTTCTCTGGTGCAAATACCAGCTATCCCTGTCCCCTGCCTCTGGACGGTAGTACATGCCAATCGGAGCGTGTGTTCGCCACTACGACTAGTCTGCCGCACTTCCGGCCAGATCGCCGGATATCCGCTGAGTGACCCTTACAAGTCCTTTTTGATCCTGAAGTGGAATAGGTGCCGCTGTTGCTGCTTGTGTTGAGTCCAGAGCCGCAGCCGGACATGGGGCTAGAGGACGAGCAAAGGATGCTGACTGGGTCCGGAGATCCCAAGGAGGTAAGAGTTTCGGGCGGCTCGACCTCCTTTCACAGCCCTGAGGCTCAGGACCTGACCCAAAGCACGGGACCCTCTGGGCCCCCCTTTCCCACTAGAGTTTGCAGGGTCGGGAGAGCTGGTTCCCCATACCCTTCCCCAGAGCTCGTCGGGTGACCTTGGGCAAGTAGGTGACTAGGCTTTCTCTGGGCTTCGGCTTTCCCACTCTGTGAAAATGATTAAGGTTTAACGAGAGGGAAAATGCTTTGTGGACTAAATTTTTGTAAAAATGAGGCCTGCTTATGTTTTTAGTCAATTAGCTGTTCAGAGCCTCTAGTTTGACTAATTTGGGGAGCAAGCTGCCTCAGCTAGGGTCAGGGATCCTGGTATATCTTCTGTGGAGATTCCGGGCATCAGGCCTTCGGCTAGTTTCTGTGAAAACGTGATTTAGTTTTCCTTAGGTGGAGGGAAGGGAAAAGTGTCTTTGGGGACACTGTGGGGATGTGCGGTATAATTCTGTGATGAGAGAGGGAGCTCCTTCCCAGACTGAGAATGCCAATTTAATAATAATCATTTATTGGCTGCTTTCGATTCCAAGTGCTTTATATGTACTAATTCATTTAAGCCACACAATAGTCCTGTGAGGTATTAGGTAGTCATAGTATTGCCATTTTACAGATGAGGAAACAAGCATAGAGAGGTTAAATGCCTAATCTGAGGACACACAGCTAATAAATCATGGAGACAGGAATGAACTCAGACAGCATGGTTCCAGAGGAGGCTTAGCCACAGTGTTACATGGTTTTACAGAAGCCAGCTAGTTTTGTTTCCCATCTCATTTCCTATCTTTCGTTCTCTGGTCACTTCCCTGCAGTTGTTCTGGGCTTATGGGTTAAGAATAATTGGGAACTAGTTAATCCCATAATTTTTTCTAGTCTTATTTTCAGAAAAAGGACAAGAAAGAAATGGAGCCAGTCTCAGGATGTTCAACTGGTAGTATACCAGAAAGTTCAGTAGGGCTCATCACAGCAGTAGATGAGAAAACAGAAAGTAAACAAGTAGTCTGTTTTAAAATGAAGAAATCTGAGGTTTGTTATGAAGAACCTGTACATCTTGGAGATTGAATCTTTTTATTTAGTATGACCTTGGTTTTTATCATTGATATGAAGTTTACCTGAAATAGTCCATATTCAGATTTGTATTTGGATTTGTTTTCTCAAAATATGCCATGATACTTTTGACACAAAATTATCAAAATGATCAATAAAATAATCAGTGTAGTAACACTGCTAATAGGGAAAGGATATAAAGGTCTTGCTTCTAGGATACTAATTTCTGGTTTCTAACTCAGGCAGAATGGGATTTCAGTTTTTTTGAATAACTGTTTTCAGGATGAATCTTTTTTCCCTAAGAGCAAGGTTAAGAAATCTTGTTTAATGGAAAACTAGAATTGTACATTCTAAGTAATAACTTCACATTTAGAAGACACCTTTGTTAATTTGAGAATAAATAGCCTGGATTACAGTGGAACCTGCCCTGTCCCTCACTCCAGTTTTCATAAGCTTTGGTCCCTTCCTTGAAGATCATACAATGGGGCAGATTGTATGGAGTTTTGAAAACACAGTGAGGGGTTGTTGAACTAGTTTTTTTTTTTCCTCTCTATATCACCTTTTCCTTCCCTTCCTGCAAACGTGGACATGTACATGCACTGGCGGGCAGATGCTTTACTTTTGACAGGTTGAGTTACTGATCAGGCTCTACTGTGCCACAGTTTTAAGACTCTGCTTTTCCTCCCAAAGAGATTTGTTTACCCACACCCCTTGGAAGAAAAGAAGCTGACGTTGAAGTAATAGGTCGGAGAAGGCAATGGCACCCCACTCCAGTACTCTTGCCTGGAAAATCCCATGGATGGAGGAGCCTGGTAGGCTGCAGTCCATGGGGTCGCTTAGAGTCGGATACCACTGAGCGACTTCACTTTCACTTTTCACTTTCATGCATTGGAGAAGGAAATGGCAACCCACTCCAGTGTTCTTGCCTGGAGAATCCCAGGGACGGGGGAGCCTGGTGGGCCGCCGTCTATGGGGTCGCACAGAGTGTCGGACACTACTGAAGCGACTTAGCAGTAGCAGCAAGTAATAGATAGGGCCTGATGTTTTTTAAGCTTGTGAGTGGAGTTGTGTAGAGCTTTGGTGCACTTATATTGACAGTGTACTTAGAGTCTTGAAAGTTCAGCAAGCCAAAAGCAGTGACTGAAATTATCTTTAAATTCTGGCTAAAGGAGAATTTAGGTTTGGCTATTTTCATATACCCAATTCAAATTCAGAACATAGGGAAAAATGTTAGCTTTCTACCTAACTTGGTTTGGGAATGTAAGGATTAAATTTAGCTATTTCTGGCACTACTGGTATGTCTCAGAATTGAGAAGAAAATATATTTAAGTTGGGGACTTTCCTGTAGCTCAGATAGTAAAGAATCTGCCTGCAGTGCAAGTGACCCAGGTTCGATCCCCTGGGTCAGGAAGATCCCCTGGAAAAGGAAATGGCAACCCACTCCACTATTCTTGGTTGGAGAATTCCCTGGACAGAGGAGCCAGGCAGGCTATAGTGGGATCTTATTTCCTCAATCAGGGGTTGAACCTGGATCCCCTGCATTGCAAGGTGTATTCTTAACCACTGGACCACCAGGGAAGTCCCTGAATCTCCCCCCCCCCCCCCATAATTAAAACATTTAATGAGCATAAATATATGACAGATATTATAGATACGGTTAGGTATTACATATAGTATGGTATTTGCAAAATCTATACATTAAAATTGATACGGCAGTTTTACTATGACAGCTTGAATCTACATCAGAAAATGTTTGATTAGTGCTTGTTATTACTAAACTGGGAGCCCCTTAAGGATCTATTGTAATTAGTCAAATCAGTACAGATATAAAGTGCATAAACTTTTAGAGTGTTGTACACACTTAAGTTTGTTGCTAATGAACATGAGATTGTGTATCCTTGTTTAAACATACTCAGGACTTGTTTTAATCAGGTAAGGTAAGGTTACAAGCATGGAGACAACTTTTTTTTATTTAAACTACTTTATAATTTATTTTAAAATTATTTAAATTGTATAACCTGTAAAGTTGTTTATATCAGTGACCCTGTCTAGTATGATATCTATTACCCTTCTTCAAAGCATAATCAAGATAAGACAACTGTTTTTGAATGAAGTTTATTACTATAGTTCCTGACTATATATAGTTATATATATAGCGACTGAGCTGACTGACTATAGTTCCCAAGAGAAGAGGGCAGGCCATACCACCAGGGCCACATGGGGAGGTGCCAGGACCAATCAGGAGCAGAAGAAGGACTAGGTGAGGCAGGATAGGCATGTTCTGGCAAGTTTTGTTGTCGTTCAGTCACTCAGTTGTGACTCTTTACAACCCCATGGACTGCAGCATGCCAGGCTTCCTTGTCCTTCATTGTCTTCCCGAGCTTGCTCAAACTCATGTCCATTGAGTTGGTGATGCCATCTTGTCCTCTGTTGTCCCCTTCTCCTGCCTTCGATCTTTGCCAGTATCAGGGTCTTTTCCAATGGGTCGCTTCTTCCCATCAGATGCCCAAAGTATTGGAAGGTCAGCTTCAGCAATGGACCTTCCAATGAATATTCAGGCTTGATTTCCTTTAGGATTGACTGGTTTGATCTCCTTGTAGTCCGTTTCCTTGCAGTCCAAGGGACTCTAAAGAGTTTCTCCAACACCACAGTTCAAAAGCAACAATTCTTTGGCTCTCAGCCTTCTCTATGGTCTGACTCTCACATCCATACATGACTACTGGAAAAACTATAGCTTTGACTATATGGATTTTAGTCGGCAAAGTAAGGTCTCTACTTTTTAATGCGCTATCTGGGTTTGTCATAGCTTTTCTGCCAAAGACCAAGCGTCTTTTAATTTCATGGCTGCTGTCACCATGTTCAGTGATTTTGGAGCCCAGGAAAATAAAATCTGTCACTGGTTCCATTGTTTGCCCATCTATTTGCCATGAACTGATGGGACTGGATGCCATGATCTTCCATTTTTGAATGTTGAGTTTTAAGCCAGCTTTCTCACTCTCCTCTTTCACCTTCATCAAGAGGCTTTTTAGTTCCTCTTCACTTTCTGCCATAAGGGTGATGTTATCTGCATATCTGAGATTATTGATATTAATCCTGGTAGTCTTGATTCCATCTTGTGCTTCATCCAGCCTGGCATTTCCCACGGTGTACTCTGAATATAAGTTAAATAAGCAGGGTGACAATATCCAGCCTCAACATACTGGCAAGTTTAAGACTGGATAATTTAATAGGCTGTTGACTTTGGGCTGGTCCCTTTTTGTTTGGTACTTAGCCCTGATGTGATTAGTACAGGGGCAATAATTGGTTTAGTGTAGGAAAGTTAGATAAAGGTAGATGGTAAGAAGGGTTTTGGATTGGTTTCTTTGAAATTTGTGCCCCCTGGCAAGTTGTTTGCCAACTCTAGAAATTAGGCAGCCCTGGGAGGGGCTGTCTCCAGGATTAACAAGGCTCCTAAAGTGTCAAAACACCATAAAATATAGAAAAATTTAAAACATGATTAATACTGTCTATCCTCAGTAATTACAACAACACTATGATTGTGAATATATATGTCATAAAATTGCTGCTGACATTAATTTTGTTTTCATTTTGTAGGAGGAAGAGGAGGAGGAGGAATTAGTGGTAAGAGCTATCTCAGGTTTGGAACCATCTCAATAAAAGAAAGTTTTGAGTTTCATGAAACTCTTAAGAGCATTTTAAGGATACTCAACACCTTGGAGAGAATGGGAATGGAAAAATCCTTTAATACTCCTGTTTAGTTTTTCTGGCATGTGGGCCTGGGAGGCTGACACTTTTCTGGGTTTGGGGCTTCTACAATCATGGTATCAGAGAGCAGAGTAGCATCTTGAAGGCCTGGTACTCAACCATGTGCTCTTTGTGGTCTATTAAGGAACTCTAAAAGGAATCTTAAATGATCCTTCTCCATGTTCACATTGCCTTTGTAGGTGGTCAGCTGGGGTGCATAGGCCAGTTGTCCATTGAGGGGAATTAAAATTCACAGACATTATATATCCCCAAATGATGTCGTAATAAACAAGGCAGGCCTCCTCTAGATGTCCTTCAAGTTTGGCCAGGTTTCCTTTATCACCTTGTTTTTCAGATAGGACTGAGGCTTTCAGTGCATACTGGCAACCCTGGAAGGCAGGAATGTGAAACTTTCCCCTTCTACTTAGCATCAGAATTAAATGGGAGACCCCATTCTGCTCTTTCTGGCGGCAGTGTGGCTCTGCCAGGTGGCCTTCTGCACGGTAATTCAGAGACAGCACCTTGGTTTGGTGGTTGTATTAAAGCATGTGGTTTGTGGGTCTCCTAAAATCCCCATTTTGTTTTTGTTTGGGTGTGTGTTTCTCTTAGGATCCCCTAACAACAGTGAGAGAGCAATGCGAGCAGCTGGAGAAATGTGTAAAGGCTCGGGAGCGGCTCGAGCTCTGTGATGAGCGTGTATCCTCCAGGTCACAGACAGAGGAGGACTGCACAGAGGAGCTCTTGGACTTCTTGCATGCAAGGGACCACTGTGTAAGTCAGCCTAAAGTCCAGAAGGGGAAAGCTTACAGTGGCCAGGGAAGACTTGGTGATGACCACCTTTCTTTCCATCCTAGGGGCAGGACAGTGCTGAGCATTTTACATACATAATCTTACATAATCCTCTGATTCACTGAAGATAGCTTTTCCCATTTTACAGATAAAAAACTGAGGCTCAGAAAAGAGATGTGATGTTCCAGTTTAAACTGCTAAGCAGTAGGGAAACTGGATTCTGTATGTTAAGTACAAAAGGCTGTTCTTCAATATATATCCTCCAGTGTGTCTTGTACATAATAGTTAGTACAAAAATTTTTTTTTAAACTTGTTTTTGACTTCCTTACATATGTAACGGTAAGGTATTTTAATAAAGTACAGGGTAGGCAAAGTTTGATATGATTGTTTATGTTAAAACTGATTGAGTGACTAATAAGCATATGAAAAGATGCCTAACACCATTAGCTCTCAGGGAAATGCAAATCAAAATCACAATGAGATACCCCTTCACACCTCAGGATGGCTATAATAAAAAAATATGGGGAGAAATGGGTGAAGGGGGTTGATAAATAACTCCCCACAAAATAGTTAATGACCTCCACTATCATAATTTATGCTTCAGCAATCCCAACTTAGGTTTTTTAATTCTATAATACACAGTGCAAACACAGAAATGCATATGCACACATATTCGTACACAGCTCCTATAAACACATTCTAACAGTTAAAAGAAAATTTTGTTTGGCCATGCTGTGCTGCACATTTTATAGGGTTTCCTGACCAAGGATTGATCCTGTGTGTGCTGTATGGAATTCTAAACAACCATTGGACCCACTACCAAGGAATTGCCTGGAATTTTTTTTTATATATATAAGAACAAAAATCCAACTGAAGTCATACTGTTTAGAGATAAACATGTTTTCTTATATAAACTAACATTTTTAAACAAAATGAAATCATAACAACACATTTACATATAAAATATGAAGGAGCATTATATTCCTTTCCATTGATGTATATTCATATTTTATCCATCCTCTAGTTTTTAATTATTCATATAGCTTTTTCCCCATGATTTTAGTGGAAAGAGGGAAAGTTTATATACAAAACACTATGTATTGCTTTTTATATCTTAAGAAATAAGTGTTGGTGATGTGGAGAAACTAGAAACCTCATATACACTGCCTATGGGAATGTATGTTGGTATAGCCTTATTGAAAGGTCTGGCAGTTCTTCAAAAGGTTAAACTTAGAGTTAACATATGACCCAGCAGTTCTCCTAGGTGTACACCCAAGACAAATGAAAACATCTCTACACAAATTTGTACACAGATATTCCTAGAAGCATTATTCATAACAGGCACAGTTGGAAACAATATAAATGTCCATCAGCTGATAAATAAAACTTGATGTATCCACATAAAGGAATATTATTTGGCAAAAAAAAGAAATAAGTACTTTACTCAAAAAACATGTCTGTTGGTGGGGTGGATAAACAAAATGTATGTACATACAATGGAATATTATTGAGCCTTAAAATGGAAGGAAACTGACACATGCTACAGCATAGGTGAACCTTGAAAACATGCTAAATGAAATCAATCAAAAACAAAAGAACAAATATTCCACTTATATGAGGGATCTAGAGTAGTCCGATTTATTGAGGTAGAAAACTGAATGGTAGTTGCCTTTATTTAATGGGTATAGAGTTTTAGTTTGGGAAAATGAAAAAGTTCTGGAGGTTGATGGTTGTAGAACAACGTGAGTTACTTCAGTTCAGTTCAGTCGCTCAGTCGTGTCCGACTCTTTGCGACCCCATGAATCGCAGCACGCCAGGCCTCCTTGTCCATCACCAACTCCCGGAGTTTACTCAAACTCATGTCCATTGAGTCGGTAATGCCATCCAGTCATCTCATCCTCTGTTGTCCCCTTCTCCTCCTGCCCCCAATCCCTCCCTGTATCAGGGTCTTTTCCAATGAGTCAACTCTTCGCATGAGATGGCCAAAGTATTGGAGTTTCAGCTTCAGCATCAGTCCTTCCAATGAACACCCAGGACTGATCTCCTTTAGAATGGACTGGTTGGATCTCCTCGCAGTCCAAGGGACTCTCAAGAGTCTTCTCCAACACCACGGTTACTTAAGGCTACACAAATGAATTGCTTAAAATTATTAAAATGGTGAATGTTATTTAAATACTTTGAGTCAAAACTGGCTTAAGATCTGGGAATGAGATGGGTGTGGTCCCCTTCACTGAGTTATAAGCCAGCACAGGAGACAGAAGGAGAATGGTTAGTAAACTGATAAATCTCCTGGGTATAACTTCAGGATGCCCTTTACTGAACCTTCTATTTAAAGTTGCTGTTCCTTCCCCCCACCATTTTATTTTCCTCAGCATTTATCACTACCAGAAGTTATATATATATTTCTCTCATTGTTCTCTTAAGTTCTATAGGACACAGATATTGTCTTGTTTACCGTAGTGACTCAGCATCTAGAACGGTATCTGGCATATAGTAGATGTTTTATAAATATTTGTTGAATTAGTAAGCACTGTAATTGGGAATCATAAGTTTCTTTGGGAAAGACAGGAAGGACAGGAGCTTGTTAAAACCTAAATATGTAGGTTTTAAATGTTAGGTTTTAAAGGAAAGTTAAAAGATGAAAAAGTGGGAAAAAGATTCCCAGTTAAGATAGTATTCCGGTAATTGAGGGGAGTTCACTAGGGCTCAAGAAGAGTGTGAGAAGGTGAGTGGTAAGGGAAGAGGCAGTGCTGCTCCAGGTTATGAAAAGCATTGTAATTCGTGACATTAAACATGCCAGTTGATGACATTCTTTTCTTTCCCCCATCTAGGTGGCCCACAAACTGTTTAACAGCTTGAAATAAGTGTGCATATTTGTTCACCCCAGCCTTCATCACCTGGGCATTGGGATATTTCCTCATAGTTTTGAACATGATGTTTATTTGTGTAACTAAGTTCATGTGAATCTCAAGGATTTTGGCTTAGGCAAGTAATTTCTGTGTAATTATCAGCGATTTCATCTTAATAAAGTCTGGTGATCAGCAGTCTTGCCTTCTGTCTTTTTTTTTTTTAATTTAAAAATTTTAAGCATGAGGATAGATAGAATAATAATCAACCCCCATGTACTCATTACCTAGCAATAATAAGGACTTTTAAAATTTTTACTTTGATGGCATTTGCAACACTAATTGCTTAATATTAAATACTCAGTTCATATCAAAGTTTTTTTTATCTCAAAAGTGTCTTGGGAATTCCCTTGGCAGTCCAGTGGTTAGGGCTCTGAGTTTCCCCTGCAGTTGGGCACAGGTTCAGTGTCTGGTCAGGGAACTAAGATCCTGTAAGCCATGCAGCACAGCCAAAAAAATAACAGCAAACAGTTTTTGGTCTCAGTGTCCAACAAGATTGCTTTTCTTTAAAAATACTGTTTTTAAGGGAGACTGGAGAGGGGTACTGGAGTCTAAACAGGGTGAGGAAAGAGGATCTGGCCAGGCAATGCTGGCAATGGGAGACTGGGTACATAGATACAGGGGGAATTGATCCAGTAAGTAGATATATTGAAGATAATGAGATCTAGCAGAGAATGGAGTTACAAATATAGAAGAGGAAAAAACCAGAATGAAGCCTGCAGTGTTCTTATTGGTATGAACTAAATAAACACAAATTTCAATGTAAGTAAATACAGATGCCAATGTGTATATGTAGGGAATACATACATTCTTCACCTTGACCCACAAAGAGGGCTTTATTATCCAGGCAAAGGATCCAGGGCTTCTTGGAGAAATAGGTGATCCCAAGCCTGGGGTGGGAAAAGTATAAGATAAACCTGAACATTTGATTCAGAGAGAAGGAAGTGCTCAAAGAATGATAGGGACATATCAAGAGTACATAAAAACCGCTAGCCAAATCTGGGACAACTTGAGCATCAAAAACATGAAAGTACTGGATTATAACTCACTGAATAAAGCAGAAATCCATGAATCATACTAATTATATAAAGAAGCGAATCAACTGAAAGCTTGGTAAGAAGGGGATATATATTAATTATTATTTTAGAGAAAGTACACTGGAGAAGTCTAGCAGATGGATGAAAGCTGACATCACCAATAATGGGACAGATAAATGGACCTCTTACAGGCAGCAATGAGAAGAACACAGCATCACAGATTCCTGTAAGATATAGGTAAGATAAATCCAACCAGATAAATTGAGGAACATTCTATAAAATAGTACATTGTACAAAATAATCCTTACTTGTGTCAAGGGTGTGATAGTCAAGATTGCTGAAACATTTCACACAGGAGACTAGAGAGACAACACATGCAACATGTGACTCTAACCTGGATCCTTTTGTTAAGGGTATTACTGGGACAGTTGGTAAAACTTAAACGGAGTCTGAATTAGATGTCAGTGACTTAATCGATGTTAAAGCTTAGAATTATTAAAAACAAAAACATTGTAGTAAGTTCCAAGCATGTGGAATAGAGGCCAACTTGTAGTCCTGTGAACCATCCATAAGCCTATGTCTAGAGTTAGAACTTGGCACATTTCCCCATAAAAACAGTAAATTGTGATGAGGCTCCACAGTTATCACTAATAAGCTATGTAGCCTAAGGGATAGGCAAAAATGTTCCTTGTTCCAATTGGGGAGACAGGCTAGTTCAGCACTGTTCAATAGAGCAGTGTGCAGTGACGACAGAGTTCTCTTCTGTATTGTCCAATATGCTAATGTGGCTAATGTGACTGAGGTACTGAGTTTTAAATTTTATTTAATTATAATTAACTTTGAAAAGATCATGTCATCTGGTCCCATCACTTCATGGAAAATAGATGGGGAAACAGTGTCAGACTTTATTTTTTTGGGCTCCAAAATCACTGCAGATGGTGACTGCAGCCATGAAATTAAAAGACGCTTACTCCTTGGAAGAAAAGTTATGACCAATCTAGATAGCATATTCAAAAGCAGAGACATTACTTTGCCAACAAAGGTCCGTCTAGTCAAGGCTATGGTTTTTCCAGTAGTCATGTATGGATGTGAGAGTTGGGCTGTGAAGAAAGCTGAGCACCAAAGAATTGATGCTTTTGAACTGTGGTGTTGGAGAAGACTCTTGAGAGTCCCTTGGACTGCAAGGAGATCCAACCAGTCCATTCTAAAGGAGATCAGCCCTGGGTGTTCTTTGGAAGGAATGATGCTAAAGCTGAAACTCCAGTACTCTGGCCACCTCATGAGAAGAGCTGACTCATTGGAAAAGACTCTGATGCTGGGAGGGATTGGGGGCAGGAGGAGAAGGGGACGACAGAGGATGAGATGGCTGGATGGCATCCCTGACTCGATGGATGTGAGTTTGAGTGAACTCCAGGAGATGGTGATAGACAGGGAGGCCTGACGTGCTGCGATTAATGGGGTCGCAAAGAGTTGGACACGACTGAGCGACTGAACTGAACTGAACTTTGAAATAATTTATATTCAATAGTCCTGTGTGGTGACTATGTTAGACAGCAGAGGACTAGAAGTTGCATCTGAGTGATAAATGAGGGAAGCAGGCCCTCCAGGCCCTGGAAAATTGCCTTTATACTGCAGTCAACTGTTGCTTTGTAGAAAGGCACAACCAGTGTTGCCAGATCACTTGTTTTATGTGAAATCTCTCCATTGTTAAATGTGAACAACTAACTTTTCAAAGCATTAGGCTAAATAAAACACACCTATGGGCTGGGGCTTTAGCTCACTTGTTTGCAACCTTTAGTTTGCACATGAGAAAGACCTATATAATAGTAAATAGTCATACACAGAAAGTGAGCCATGCCAGAAATCAGTGCTTTGTGCTTCAGAAATAATCAGCAGACTGATATTCAATATAGCCTGCAAGACTCAGGCTTCACAGGCATACATGGTAATGGAGCTTCTGAAAATCTGAAGGATTGTGTTTGGAAATATGGGCAAAGGGCCACTTTAATCTAGAAGCTCTTTGAGCCTATTGTCCTAGCTACAGGTATGGCCAGCATCTTCCAGCCACTTCTGACTTAGAACCCACTTCAACAGTTATGTATAATCCTCCCAAATACCCATATATAATAAGTTCCCTACATATGAACCTTCAAGTTTTGAACTTTCAAAGATGTGAACATGTATTTGTATGTAAGTTCACATGTCTGGCACACATTGTCACATGCATGCATCCTCTACAAGTGGTGGTGTTTCTGTGTACTGTATAGTACTGTATAGAGCACAGCAGTACAGAATCTATTTCAAGCACAGGATATCCAGAAGCAAGTGTAAAAGCAGCAGTGATATAGCTGGTACTGCTAAGAAGCACCAAACAATAACAATGGAAACAAAAGTGAAAATAATTGAGAGTGGGGTGAGATGAAAAGATGGTAGATGTCACTTGTTCTTATAACATGAATTGCACTATTCTAAAGAAAACTGCTACTGCTACTGCTGCTGCTACTGCTAAGTCGCTTCAGTCGTGTCCGATTCTGTGCGACCCCATAGACGGCAGCCCACCAGGCTCCCCCGTCCCTGGGATTCTCCAGGCAAGAACACTGGAGTGGGTTGCCATTTCCTTCTCCAATGAATAAAAGTGAAAAGTGAAAGTGAAGTCACTCAGTCATGTCCGACTCTTAGCGACCCCATGGACTGCGGCCCACCAGGGTCCTCTGTCCATGAGATTTTCCAGGCAAGAGTACTGGAGTGGGGTGCCATTGCCTTCCCCTCTAAATAACACAGAACTGTACAAAAAATATCTTCATGACCAAGATAATCACAATGGTGTGATCACTTACCTAGAGCCAGACATCCTGGAATGTGAGGTCACATGGGCCTTAGAAAGCATCACTACGAACAAAGGTAGTGGAGGTGATGGAATCCCAGTTGAGCTATTTCAAATCCTGAAAGATAATGCTGTGAAAGTGCTGCACTCAATATGCCAGCAAATGTGGAAAACTCAGCAGTGGCCACAGGACTGGAAAAGGTCAGTTTTCGTTCCAACCCCACAAAAAGGCAATGCCAAAGAATGCTCAAACTACCACACAATTGCACTCATCTCACACGCTAGTAAAGTCATGCTCAAAATTCTCCAAGCCAGGCTTCAGCAATACGTGAACCATGAACTTCCAGATGTTCAAGCTGGTTTTAGAAAAGGCAGAGGAACCAGAGATCAAATTGCCAACATCTGTTGGATCATGGAAAAAGCAAGAGAGTTCCAGAAAAACACCTATTTCTGCTTTATTGACTATGCCAAAGCCTTTAACTGTGTGGATCACAATAAACTGTGGGAAATTCTGAAAGAGATGGGAATACCAGACCATCTGACCTGCCTCTTGAGAAACCTATATGCAGATCAGGAAGCAACAGTTAGAATTGGACATGGAACAACAGACTGGTTCCAAATAGGAAAAGAAGTACATCAATGCTGTATATTGTCACCCTGCTTATTTAACTTATGCAGAGTACATCATGAGAAACGCTGGGCTGGAAGAAGCACAAGCTGGAATCAAGATTGCCTGGAGAAATATCAATAACCTCAGATATGCAGATGGCACCAGCCTTATGGCAGAAAGTGAAGAGGAACTAAAAAGCCTCTTGATGAAAGTGAAAGAGGAGAGTGGGAAAGTTGGCATAAAGCTCAACATTCAGAAAACTAAGATCATGGGATCTGTTTCCATTACTTCATGGGAAATAGATGGGGAAACAGTGGAAACAGTGTCAGACTTCATTTTTTGGGCTCCCAAATCACTGCAGATGGTGAGTGCAGCCATGAAATTAAAAGACGCTTACTCCTTGGACGAAAAGTTATGACCAACCTAGATAGCATATTCAAAAGCAGAGATATTACTTTGCCAACAAAGGTCCGTCTAGTCAAGGCTATGGTTTTTGCAGTGGTCATGTATGGATGTGAGTTGGACTGTGAAAAATGCTGAGCACCGAAGAATTGATGCTTTTGAACTGTGGTGTTGGAGAAGACTCTTGAGAGTCCCTTGGACTGCAAGGAGATCCAACCAGTCCATTCTAAAGGAGATCAGTCCTGGGTGTTCATTGGAAGGACTGATACTAAAGCTGAAACTCCAATACTTTGGCCACCTCATGCGAAGAGTTGACTCATTGGAAAACACTCTGATGCTGGGAGGGATTGGGGGCAGGAGGAGAAGGGGACAACAGAGGATGAGATGGCTGGATGGCATCACTGACTCGATGGACATGAATTTGGGTGAACTCCAGGAGCTGGTGATGGACAAGGAGGCCTGGCGTGCTGCAATTCATGGGGTTACAAAGAGTTGGATGTGACTGAGCGACTGAACTGAACTGAACTGAAAGAACAAGATCATGGAACATGTGAAGTCTGCTGTGCTGATGCTGCTGCTAAGTCGCTTCAGTCATGTCCGACTCTGTGCAACCCCATAGATGGCAGCCCAGCAGACTCCCCTGTCCCTGGGGTTCTCCAGGCAAGAACACTGGAGTGGGTTGCCATTTCCTTCTCCAATGCATGAAAGTGAAAAGTGAAAGTGAAGTCACTCAGTTGTGTCCGACTCTTAGCGACCCCATGGACTGCAGCCCACCAGGCTCCTCCATCCATGGGATTCTCCAGGCAAGAGTACTGGGGTGGGGTGCCATTGCCTTCTCCCTGCTGTGCTAATGATGCCAACAATAATATCAAAGAAATGTAGAAAAGTGATAGAGAAACTTTTCGGTGTGTGGATGCAGGATCAACAATACTGTCAAGTTCTGCTTAGCTTAATGCTGATTCAAGAGAAAGCTAAAAGCCTTTATAAAGACTTGAAGAAGAAACACAGCGAAGAATCAGAGGGCACATCTTTTAATACTATATGTGGCAGGTTTCATCGGTCCAAGGCTAGAACCAGTCTTTACAATGTAAACGTACGTGGTGAGGCAGCAAGTGCAGATATGGTAGCTGCCTGGGAATTTACTGAAATGCTTCAAGAAATTACTGGTGAAGTCACTTATTTACCTGAGGAGGTTTTTAATGTGGATGAGACAGGACTATACTGGAAGAGGATTCCAGATCAAAGTTACATCAGTAAGGAGGAAAAGTTGATGCCAGGCTATAAAGCAGCAAAGGACAGGCTAACTCCGTTGTTTAGTGGCAATGTTTCCAGTGATTTGAAGCTGAAGCTTCTCCTCGTTTATCATTCAGAGAACCCAAAAGCCCTTAAAAACATGGCTAAAGACTCTCCTTGTGTGAAACAGTAACTCCAAAGCCTGGGTTTCACAGACCATTTTTCAGAACTGATTTTTCCACCACTTTATCCCAGAGGTAGAGAAATCTTGCTTGGAAGGTACGTCCCATTCAATAGTCTTTTGCTGCTTGACAATACTCCGGGTCACCCCATTCACGTATGGCTCTCATCCCAATGTCAAAGCAGTGCACCTGCCACCAAATACTACGTCGCTCATCCAACCCATGGACAAGGGAATTAGAATGACTTTCCATCACATTTTTCATCAGATACAAAGGTGAATGATGAACCAGGAACAATCTTGTGTTAATTTTTAAAGGACTATAACATCTACAAGGACATTAAAAAAAAAACTGACTTGGCTTGGCACGAAGTTACTGCTGTCACCATGAATGGGGTTTGGAAGAAACTTTGCCCACAGTTTGTTCATGATTTACATGGATTTGAGAAGGTACATGAAGAGTCCAAAGAGGTCTTCAGCAACTCAGTGACCCTCAGTGAGAAGCTGGAGCTAGATCTGTAAGGGGATGATTTCATTAAGCTCTTGTGCAACACAAGAAGGAAATCTGATAGAATTGGAGGCCCAGAGAAAGGACAAAGACAGGAAAGAGTTAAAAGAACTAAGTGAAGAACTGAAGAGAATTATGACACAGGAAATGGGGTGGGGGGGATTTTCTTTGAGGCACTGTTAGTTTTTGAGGTGAATTTTTGACCCAAACATAGAACAGTACATGAAGCCTACAACAGCTGTTCAGAACGCAGTCTAGTGCCACGGTGTCATCTATGATGAGAAAAAAGAGCTACTACCCAGACATCACTGGATCATTTTTTTCAAGAGGGCAGATAGAATTGAATCCAGCCAAGAACCAGAACTTGTGCCATCAACATCATGTATGAGTGAAACTGCAGCTTGCCCTCCATCTCCTCCTGTTGCTGATGGTCCTTCAGCTCTGCTATCTCCTCTCCCTCATCCAGTCAGTAACTCTTTTTGTCTGTTCACTTGATGCCAGCCCCTGTAGGCCCCTGTATGTATGTACTGTACTACTATACGTTTCAAGGTACTATACTGTAAGATTAAAACTGTTTTGTTTATTTTTTGTTTTTTAATATATTATCTGTATATAAACTATTCTAATCCTATTAGTATAGTACTATATAGCCGATTGTGTTAGTTGGTTGCCTAGGCTAACTTTGTTGAACTTACAAATTGGACTTTTGAATGTGCTCATGGAACAGAACTTGTTCATATGTAGGGGACTTACTGTACATGGTAGTATTATATTTTTTGTATGTAATCCAATCATTTTCAAACATTTATTAAGTTTTCAAACAAACAACAAAGCTGAAATTTTACAGTGAACAGCCCTAAACTCATTACTCAGATTTTAGTGAATATTTAGCAGTGTTACTACACTTGTTTTATCATAAAAAGGAAGGAGTTACCAGAGAGAGAGAGCTCTGAATTCAGCTTCAGATCAGATCAGTCGCTCAGTTGTGTCCGACTCTTTGTGACCCCATGAATCGCAGCACGCAAGGCCTCCTTGTCCATCACCAACTCCCAGAGTTCACTCAGACTCATGTCCATCCAGTCAGTGATGCCATCCAGCCATCTCATCCTCTGTTGTCCCCTTCTCCTCTTGCCCCCAATCCCTCCCAGCGTCAGAGTCTTTTCCAATGAGTCAACTCTTCGCATGAGGTGGCCAAAGTACTGGAGTTTCAGCTTTAGCATCATTCCTTCCAAAGAAATACCAGGGCTGATCTCCTTTAGAATGGACTGGTTGGATCTCCTTGCAGTCCAAGGACTCTCAAGAGTCTTCTCCAATACCACAGTTCAAAAGCATCAATTCTTCGGCGCTCAGCCTTCTTCACAGTCCAACTCTCACATCCATACATGACCACTGGAAAAACCATAGCCTTGACTAGACAGACTTTGTTGGCAAAGTAATGTCTCTGCTTTTGAATATGCTATCTAGGTTGGTCATAACTTTTCGTCCAAGGAGTAAGCATCTTTTAATTTCATGGCTGCACTCAACATCTGCAGTGATTTTGTAGCCCAGAAAAATAAAGTCTGATACTGTTTCCACTGTTTCCCCATCTATTTCCCATGAAGTAATGGGACTGGATGCCATGATCTTCGTTTTCTGAATGTTGAGCTTTAAGCCAACTTTTCCACTCTCCTCTTTCACTTTCATCAAGAAGCTTTTTAGTTCCTCTTCACTTTCTGCCATAAGGGTGGTGTCATCTGCATATCTGAGGTTATTGATATTTCTCCCGGCAATCTTGATTCCAGCTTGTGCTTCTTCCAGCCCAGCTGGAAGATATACTCTGCATATAAGTTAAATAAGCAGGGTGACAATATACAGCCTTGTAGCTCTATATAGTCAGCAAAAACAAGACCGGGAGCTGACTGTGGCTCAGATCATGAACTCCTTATTGCCAAATTCAGACTTAAATTGAGGAAAGTAGGGAAAACCACTAGACCATTCAGATATGACCTAAATCAACTCTCTTATGATTATACAGTGGAAGTGAGAAATAGTTTTAAGGGACTAGATCTGATAGAGAGAGTGCCTGATGAACTATGGATGGAGGTTCATGACACTGTACAGGAGACAGGGATCAAGACCATCCCCATGGAAAAGAAATGCAAAAAAGCAAAATGGCTGTCTGAGGAGGCCTTACAAATGGCTGTGAAAAGAAGAGAAGCGAAAAGCAAAGGAAAGATATAAGCATCTAAATGCAGAGTTCCTAAGAATAGCAAGGAGAGATAAGAAAGCCTTCCTCAGTGATCAATGCAAAGAAATAGAGGAAAACAACAGAATGGGAAAGACTAGAGATCTCTTCAAGAAAAGTAGAGATACCAAGAGAACATTTCATGCAAAGATGGGCTCGATAAAGGACAGAAATGGTATGGACCTAACAGAAGCAGAAGATATTAAGAAGAGGTGGCAAGAATACACAGAAGAACTGTACAAAAGAGAGCTTCATGACCCAGATAATCACGATGGTGTGATCACTCACCTAGAGCCAGACATCCTGGAATGTGAAGTCAAGTGGGCCTTAGGAAGCATCACTACAAAAAAACTAGTGGAGGTGATGGAATTCCAGTTGAGCTATTCCAAATCCTGAAAGATGATGCTGTGAAAGTGCTGCACTCAATATGCCAGCAAATTTGGAAAACTCAGCAGTGGCCACAGAACTGGAAAAGGTCAGTTTTCATCCCAATCCCAAAGAAAGGCAATGCCAAAGAATGCTCAAACAAACTACTTAGCACTTAGCACTTAGTGCTTAGCACTACTGCTGCTAAGTTGTGTCAGTCGTGTCCGACTCTGTGCAACCCCATAGATAGCAGCCCACCAGGCTCCTCCATCCCTGGGATTCTCCAGGCAAGAATACTGGAATGGGTTGCCATTTCCTTCTCCAGTGCATGAAAGTGAAAAGTGAAAGTGAAGTTGCTCAGTCGCATTTGACTCTTCGGGACCCCAGGGACTGTAGCCTACCAGGCACCTCCGTCCATGGGATATTCCAGGCACGAGTACTGGAGTGGGTTGCCATTGCCTTCTCCCATCCACAAGCTAAGGACGCTCAAGCTACCAGAAGTTAGGAGAGGGGCACAGAACAGGTTTTCCCTCAGGGCTGTCAGATGGAACCAACCTTGATTAAGGATTTCTAGACTCCCCATATGTGAGACAGTAAACTTCTGTTGTTTAAGCCACTCAGTTTATGGAACTTTGTTATGGAAGCCCAAGGGAACTCATACATATGTCAAAGTAAAGACTGGCTTTTCCACAGGGAAAAGGAAGTCACTGGAGGGTTTTTTGTGGGAGTTCACATGGCCATTCTCCAATTTAGAGGACAGTTTCATAGTCATACGTGTACATATGGATCAGAGCAGGAAATGCTAGAGGGAGGACTCAAATTTTATGATAAATGGTGGGGGATCTATCTAGTTTGGACTCAATCCAAGGATGCTTTCCGATACACATGCAGGCAGGCTTTAAATGGGGGACACTCAGATGAATTATGGCAGGCTAGATATTTCGGTTAAGGTAATTAATTAAAAATTTATAATTGATTTCAATATCTCTACCTTTGTTCTCTGCATCTCAGGGTTTGAGCAGTCTCTTTTAAGTATACGTTGTTTCATTTTTTGTTTTTTTGTTTTCTTTTTTGGCCATGCAGAGACATTACTTTGCCAACAAAGGTCCGTCTAGTCAAGGCTACGGTTTTTCCTGTGGTCATGTATGGATGTGAGAGTTGGACTGTGAAGAAGGCTGAGCGCCGAAGAATTGATGCTTTTGAACTGTGGTGTTGGAAAAGACTCTTCAGAGTCCCTTGAACTGCAAGGAGATCCAACCAGTCCATTCTAAAGGAGATCAGCCCTGGGTGTTCTTTGGAAGGAATGATGCTAAAGCTGAAACTCCAGTACTTTGGCCACCTCATGCGAAGAGTTGACTCATTGGAAAAGACTCTGATGCTGGGAGGGATTGGGGGCAGGAGGAGAAGGGGACGACAGAGGATGAGATGGCTGGATGGCATCACTGACTCGATGGACGTGAGTCTGAGTGAACTCCAGGAGTTGGTGATGAACAGGGAGGCCTGGCGTGCTGCAATTCATGGGGTCGCAAAGAGTCGGACACGACTGAGCGACTGAACTGAACTGAACTGAGTGCAGCATGTTGGGAATGTTAGTTCCGAAACCAGGGATCAAACACACATCCCCTGAATTGGCAGCTCGGAGTCTTAATTGCACTCATCTCACACGCTAGTAAAGTCATGCTCAAAATTCTCCAAGCCAGGCTTCAGCAATACGTGAACCGTGAACTTCCAGATGTTCAAGCTGGTTTTAGAAAAGGCAGAGGAACCAGAGATCAAATTGCCAACATCCGCTGGATCATGGAAAAAGCAAGAGAGTTCCAGAAAAACATCTATTTCTGCTTTATTGACTATGCCAAAGCCTTTGACTGTGTGGATCACAATAAACTGTGGAAAATTCTGAGAGATGCGCATACCAGACCACCTGACATGCCTCTTGAGAAACCCGTATGCAGGTCAGGAAGCAACAGTTAGAACTGGACATGGAACAACAGACTGGTTCCAAATAGGAAAAGGAGTACGTCAAGGGCTACAGTTTAGAGGGTCGCAAAGAGTAGGACATGACTGAGCGACTAAAAACAACAGCAGCAAGACCAACAAAAGATCCCTAGCTGGGCGGGATTTGCACTCGCGTCGTATTGGAGGGCGGAGCCCCAAGAGAGTCAGCCGTAACGCTCTCCCCTTTTCGTCCACGGTGGGGCACACCACCTCTCCGGAACCTGAGCGTCTGCTTTTGAGGTTCCGGTCGGAATTACAAAGCAACGCACGCCGACATGGCTGCGCTCGTAGTGAGAGGTGTTCGGGACATGCTGAAGCGTGCGGACTTCGCGACGGTCCCGCGGAGACAACGACATAAGAAGAAATGGGTAAGGTCCAGTGACGGCAGCCTTTTACCGCCGCCCCTCGGGAAACTTCTCCAGCCCTGTCATATCTCGCACCCTCAGTTAGTTCGCTACTCCAGCGCCTCTGGAACGCTTTGGGTCACCTTTCCCCCACCCCTCAGGCGGCGTGACTAGGTGCCTTCTCACCTCTGTAGTCTTCGCCGCTCTCCGCCTTTTTATTTCGTCACAAGTCTGCGGCTGCCCCTCTAGTTAGGTCTGCGGACTCCAGACTCCGCCCCTCTAAGTTACGTCATCACCTCCGCCCTCATTTTTTCAGTTCTGTCACGCCTCTTGTTTCCGGCACTTGGTTACCTTCCCCGGGACCCCCCACTAACCTTTCCACTTCCCTTCCTTCCTTCCCCCCTCCCTCCCCTTTTTTCCCACCCTACCTCCCCTTCCCTCTTCCCCCATGACCTCTTCTCTTCCTTTCCTCCTAGACCTTCCTGCCCGGCCGTCCTCTCCGCTAGGAAAGTGACGTAGCGACTTACCCTTCCCTCCCGGGTCTCTGCTGCCCTCCGGGAGAGGATTCAACCCCATTCCTCACCCTCGAGCTGCCTCTGGCTCCCAGGAAAGGTTATAGCGACCACCTCCAGACCTTTCCCCCAAACCAGGCAAAAGGTTAAGCGACTCCTCCCACCTTATGGGCTCTCCCCACTTGTCCAGAGCCCCTTTCTCTGGCCTCACTTGTAGCCCTGAAATTTCTTCCCTAACCGGCCAGCCCTCCTCCCTACCCCGACCGATTCTTTCCCGGCCGCCACCGCCCTCCTCCCCAACCCCGCAGGCTCTTCCGCGCCCAGGGGGATGTTTTGAACCCAGTTCTCCACACCTAGGAAGGCCCTCCTGCCGTGAGCCTATCCTGTCGGGTTCTTCCCCTCCAAGTCCTTGTGTTGAGCGGTTCCGCCTTGTGGGGTCACCCCCTGCCCGTCAGCGCAGCCCTCATTGCAGCTGGATCAGCCCTCCGAGAACACCACGTCCCTGTCCCCGAGACCCTTACATAGACCAGCACAGTTACCTCTGTTACTATGGTGGATACCCTCCAGCCCTGGTAACCAACCCGGTGACCTCCCCACCCCTTACTCATGTGCCTTTGGAAACTGGCCCCGTGATTTCACCGCCTCTTACTCATAGGTCCTTGGGAACTGGGCTTGTAATTTCACCTCCCCTTGCCTATCGGCACATGGAAACTAGACCTATAATTTCTCCACCTCCTCAGAGGATTTTGGATACTGGGCCCATGACCTCTACTCTGCTTACTTCCTGGTCCTCAGGGAGAAGTTACAATGATCCTCCTCTTTCCTCAGCATCTTCCCCACCCACTGACAAGTTTTACCATGGCCATGTTAAGCGTCCAGACTCTCAGGAACCTAAACCACAGCTTGACCCGACTTTTGGGAAAAATTATTGTGGCTCCCCACTTTCTTCTCAACCAGGCACATCTAGTTGTCCCAGCTCACCTCAGGAGGGCTCTTATCACTATTCCCATCTTCCCCCAGAGGCCCACATACCTGCCCCTGGGAACCCTTACTATGCCATCCATCTATCCCCTGGGAGTACTGGCAACCCCCAGTTACAGGATTCCAGTAAGTCTTGCTTTGAGTCCATTTATTCCTGGGAGACTGGTGGGAGCTCTTATCTCCGAATAACCCCAGGTGCTATCATTTCTGGTCCCACCTGTCCCCAGGAACCACCTCTTCCCCTGTCCTCCCACTGTCCTTGTTCTGCCTTCTTCCCTTCACCTCCAGGCAACCAGTTTATGAATCCACCCCCGTCACCCCCCTGCAGAAGCTGTAAGGAATCCCCTCTCCCTGTGCCCGTTTGTCCCCAAGCAAAGTCTCCCAAATCCTCAGAGGTAAAACAACCACATTCTCCCCACAGATGTCACTCCCTGGTTACCGAGCACACTCCTGACCAGCCCAGCGCCCCCAAGCCCAGCTCCTCTCCTCCACCTCCCTCCCGCTCTTCTGGCATCTCTGGTCCTCCTTGTATGGTGACAACCATCACAACTTGCTCAAATTCCTGCCCCAAAGAACTTCCCCAAGGGACTACTGCACCTTCTTTGGTTCCTAGAACCCTCAAAACAGTTATCCCTGCTTCCCTTCCCCTTCGCCTTCCTTGTGATCCTATCTTACCCAGTAGTTATGCTCAGACCAGCCCCCGAGGACCCCCCTGTAGTACCCATGTATATTCCATGGTTCCCCCCACCCCCGATCCTGGCCTACTCTCTGGTCCCCTCAATCAATGCACAGGTCCCCTTCAGTGTCATAACCAGCCTGTGGTGCCCCCTGGTGGCACTTATAGCACTCCCCGGGGCCCACTCCAACCTCATCGCCAGCCTGTGGTGCCTCCTTGTTCTACCCACATCTATTCTTTTATCCCTTTGAGAACACCCTTTGACCCCCAAAATTTACCCATTGCCCCCAGAGCCCGGGGTCACCTTGATGCTATGCCATGTGGCCTCCACGTCTACTCCATGGCTTCTCGAGACTCCCACAAGGAGTCCTCCCAGATTCCCTACAGCTGTCCTGTGCCTTCAACCAAGAGTTCCAGCTGTAGCACTAATGCCAGCTGTAGTTCACTTTTGGTTATTAGTGAATGCCAAAGTAGTGACAGCAAGAACATCCACCAAAGCGCAAGTGGGAGCCAGAGTGAGAGTGCCCATTGCCCTAGCACAACTTGGACTCAAAGAAAGACTTTCCATCTTAGCAGAAGTCGGAGTGGGAGCAATAGTACCCAAGAAAGCACAAATAAAAACCGGACAGAGAGTCCTCTACATTTTGAAGATCAGTGCCAGAGTGAAAGTACCAGACCTAGCAAAAGTCAGGGCCCGATCAAGAGTGCCCTTCGTAACAGAAGTCGGAGCCCAAGCAAGAGTCCTCACCGTAGCAGAAAGCAGGGCCAGAGCAGGAGCCGGAGCAAGAGTCGTCCCCACTGTGGCAAAAGTCCGAGGCGGAGCAAGAGTCCCCACCATAGCAGAGGTCAGGGTCGCAGCAAGAGCCCCCGCCGTAACAAGAAATGAGGGCAGAGAAGGAGTTCCAAGCAACCCAAAAATCTAAGCCAACACAAAATTCATAGACGGTAACAGGGCTGCCAGCCATAGTAAGTATATTCCAGCTGTGGCATCCAGGGCCAACTTGTGGACTCCTCAGCTGAGATCTTTTTCCTCTTTCAACCTATTTCTGTACACTTCAAGCCTGACTCACGCCCCTCTCTGCGGCCCCCGTTAGCAGTCGTTCTGTAAGTCTCCACTTTGATTCACACTTCAAGGTTTCTGTGAGCTCTTCTCATCCTACCTTCCTGGAATCTGGGGACTTTCCCTAGATGACCCTCAGCCCTGTGATACTGAACATCGTGGTGTCAGTCACTGCATGACCTTTAGGTAAGTTACCCTCACCTCTCCACCAAATGTAGAAGGTTGATATTTTTTGTATCCCACTGCGCTGTCTCTTGTGGTGCTCATCTAAGCTAGGAGATGTGAAAGTGCTTTAGAAAATGGAAGGACTGTTCAGAAAGAAAAAAAATGTCTTCCATCTTTAAATCTGTTCTTTGCCCAGGGCCTCTATAGTTGCTACCAACCTTCTATAGACTCTACTTAAGAGTCCTCTCCTAGGTCTCAAGGAATGCCCTTATTTTTGGTGAACCCCACATGCTATTGTGAGAGCTAGAGTTTACTTTCACAACGCAGAGTTAGAAAGGCCAGTTTCCCACTACTTTTCTCATACACTTTTGCTCTGGCAGGCAGAGGCACGATGCAAAGGCAGGAGTGGGCGCTTAGCTGGACCCATGTTTGCCGCAGCACTCCAAGGTGGTGGTGGGCTCAGGCAGGAACGGGATAGTGAGGCCTAGAAGACTTATAGCCCTGTTCTCTTTCTTCCAGGCTTCCACAGAGCCCAAATTTCCTGCTACTCAACTGGCTCTGCAGAATTTTGACATGACCTACAGTGTGCAATTTGGAGATCTCTGGCCATCAATCCGGGTCAGTCTCCTCTCAGAGCAGAAGTATGGTGCACTGGTCAATAACTTCGCTGCTGGGGATCGTGTGAGTGCTGAGCTGGAGCAGCTGAATGCCAGGGACTTTGTGAATGAAGCTGTCTTCCACAGGGAACCAGAGCCTGAGAATAGCCAAACTACTGCTCCATCCCCTGCGTCCTGGGCTTGCAGTCCAAATCTTCGTTGTTTTACTTTCACCAGAGGGGATGTCAGCCGTTTCCCTCCTGCCAGGTAGGATCTGGATCGAGGCTGGGGCTGTGCTGAGTGTCTGCCAGATGTATACAGGAAGAGATGCAGTTCTTGTCCTGTTTAATAGGGATCCTAATATTGCTAATATTTACTAAGTGCTTATATGTGTTGGGCCTTACCTCCTTTTGTTCTGTCAGCAGTCCTCTGAGGTGGGTAATATTACTGTTTTTCTTTCGTCTTTGAGGAAACTGAGGTGCAGGGAAGTTAAGGTTCTTACTTCTGTAGGTCCGTTAGGTAGTAAGTAGTATAGCTAGTATTTAGACCGAGGCAGTCTGACCCCTGCACATTGAGGGGTCAAAGTACCTTCACTTTGAGCCTGGTCTGTGCTACTGCCTAAGAAAGGAAAAAACCCTCATACTTCTTATATGAGCACTTACTGCACCCTCTCTAGTTAAAATGTGTTATTTACAATTGCTTTCTTATTTTGCCCCCATCAAAGAGAGTAGAACAGGTAACCTCATGATACCAAAGAAGTGGGCCTTGTTTAGGAAACAGGGCTTGCTTAGGAACACAAAGTTAGTACTAGACTGGGGAAAAGAAAGGAGACCTTCCAGACATCTTATCCAATGCTCAGATGTATATGAATTTGAATGAAAAAAGATTCTGTAATAAAATGCTAAATTGTGTTTTAGAAATTGAGAAAAGGAGAGCTCAGTGGTAGTTGTAGGATGTGGGAGTTGATATTTGAAGGAGTGTTTCTTTCATTCAGCAAATATTGTCTACCAAATGCCAGGCACTCTGAAGTGCACAAGTCACCACAGAACTTGCAGTGTAGTGAGGGAGATAACTTGACTATTTATGGTTGTGATAAGTGCTACAGAAGAAAAGTACAAGATGCCATGAAGTCTTATAGTTAGAAGATCTAGTGCTGAGGAAGTGAAATTTAAGCTAAGACCTGAAAATGAATAGGAATTAAAACTGGTGGCATGGGGTTGGGGATGGGAGTGTGAGGCTACAGAAGTCTGTGCTCTGCTTAGTCGCTCAGTCATGTCTGGCTCTTTGCGACCCCATTGACTGTAGGTTGCTAGGTTCCTCTATCCATGGGGAGTCTCCAAGCAAGAATACTGGAGTGGGATCTTGCCAACCCAGGGATCAAAGCCAGGTCTCCCACCTTGCAGGCAGGTTCTTTACCATCTGAACCAAATAAGGAAGGTTTTACTGGCTATATGGGATTATGGACTTTTTCTCTAAAAGGAAGAGGGAGCCATGAAAGGGTTTTTTGTTTGTTTGTTTTGTTGTCGTTTTTATTTGGCATCTGGGATCTTAGTTCCTTGACCAGAGATTGAACTTGTGCCCCCTGCAGTGGAAGTACAGAGTCTTAACCACTGGCCACCAGGGAAGTCCCAGCCATAAAGGTTTTAAGCTGGAGAATGATGTAATCAGCTTTGAATTTTAAAAATATCATTCTGGCTGCTGTGTGGAAAATAGGTTGGAGAGAGGCAAGGCTAGAAATGGGATTGTAAATTAGGAGTCTTTGCAGTAGTCTTAGTGGCTGGTTTGAAGGAAGGCTGTATGCTTAAGAGAAGTAAGAGATGAGGCTGGAAAAGTACATGGGAAGTCATGTATGGGAATCTTGAATTCCAGGAGCTTGCAGGCTGGGGAAAGGGGAGTTTCTTGGTGGTTGCTTATAAATGACTGGAATACCAGAGCTGGGTAGCTTTATACCATGTTCCTTTTATTATATATTGCTGTAAATGGCCAATATGTATTCTAGAGAACCACTGAAGAGGGGTTCAGAGCAGAGGAAAGGAATAACATAGAGTGATTATAAGCATGGGCTTTGGAGTTAAGAAAACCTAGGTTTGAATCTTGTCTTCACCACTTATTGATATTAGATATACAGGGCCTCGCTGTTGGTCCAATGGTTAAGGCTCCAAGCTTGCATTGCAGGGGCCACCATGTTGATCCTTGGATCCCTGGTTGGAGAAGTTTTGCATGCCACAAAGTGCGACCAAAAAAAAAAAAAAAGACATGTGGCATTGGATACCTGAGCCTTGGTTTCCTTATCAGGAAGATAACTTGGAAAGTAATGATAGTAATAGCTGACAAGTATAGCTCACTATGTGCCAGATACTGTAATAAGCATTTGACTTCTGTTAATTCATTTCATCCTCACACTAATCCTATCTAGTACATACTCATTACAGATGAGGAAACAGGTACAGAGAAGTTGACTGATTTGCTGAAGGTCACACAACTGATGAGCAGGTGGGCTGGATTTGAGATCCAGGTAGTCTGGCTCTGGAATCTGAGTTCTCCTGCCTCATAGGGTTGTGGTAAGAATTAAATCAAATGATGTGTATTAAAAACCAAGTATCGTCCCTGCAATATAACACTCATACGTAGTATCTCTTACTATTGATGTTATTGCCATCAAAGTTGTGTTTCAGGAAGATTGTTTTAGTCACAGTGAGGAGGGCATAGATTGGAGCAGGGTTAAAGGCCGATTTGAAGGCCCTGGCTTTAGGCAGATCCATGGAGTAAGACCATGTTGTTTTCTAAGTTGCCTGAGGACACTCTGAGAGCAGGGGGAAAGCAGATCTCTGTATTTGAATTTTTTCCTTCTTGTCTTGATGGATTCCCTGTAAATCAAGGGGATCTTAACCTCTGGGAAGTTCAAAAATGTATTCACGGAGTTCAGGAACCTCCTGAAATTGAAAAGTTGTTTTGCTTTTCTTTTTAAAATTTTAATTGCAGGATAATTACTTTACAATGTTGTGTTGGTTGCTGTCATACAACAACGTGAATCAGCCATAAATATACTGTGCCTTTTTTTTGAAAAGAGATATTGTAGCTTTTAACCGATTCTTAAAACTATGAACCAGCCCCCCCCCCCCAAAAAAAAGGTTGAGTTATGCTTCTTAAAGAAAGGAATTAAAATAAATTAGTAAAAGGAAGGAGCTTGATAAGAATGGGTTTTGTGAGCCAGTACAGCTATGATAGCAATTCTATATTTTTCTCTGATTTCTTGTCTTTCTCCTTTGTGAGGTACAAGGCACACAGTTTCACAGACAATTCAAGTGTGAAAGGATTGTAGCTCTTGTAGCTGATCCTTAGTGGTACTGTCTCATGTCTTGTCACATCTTTCTCCCAGGGCCTTCCTGTCAGGGCATCAAGGACCAAGTTTTCTGTCTCCTTTAGACTGTCCCCAAAGGCTGTCCGTGCTGAACGGTGTCTCAGGCTGAATGACTGCACCGCAGTTGCCCTTACGACAGCTGTGGGTGAGGAGTCCTTCTGTGACTGTCATGTTGTTGTCGTCCCCCTCTACCCTAATGATTGCTGCCTCTATCTGTGTGTCATTAGCTCTCACTTGGACTCTCCTAACAGCCTTCTCACTGGTGCTGTGTTTCTAATTTGCTCTTTCTAGCCTACCTAGCTTTCTAAAACTCTCACTAGCCGATCGTGTGATTTTCTTTAAAAAGTTTTGGTAACTGCCTACAGGTTATAGTCCAAACTTAATATCTGTTACAACCTTGGCCTCTATCTGCTTTCCAACTTCAGTCTCACGTACCTTGTATTTCTCAGTTCAGTTCAGTCGCTCAGTCGTGTCTGACTCTTTGCGACCCCATGAACTGCAGCATGACAGGCCTCCCTGTCCATCACCAACTCCCGGAGTTTACCCAAATTCATGTCCATTGAGTCGGTGATGCCATCTAACCATCTCATCCTCTGTCGTCCCCTTCTCCTCCTGCCCTGAATCTTTCCCAGCATCAGGGTCTTTTCCAATGAGCCAGCTCTTCGCATCAGGTGGCCAAAGTATTGGAGTTTCAGCTTCAACATCAGTCCTTCCAATGAACACCCAGGACTGATCTCCTTTAGGATGGACCGGTTGGATCTCTTTGTATTTCTACACACCAGATTTCTCACCGTGTCTGAAAGAAGCTATGGGTTTGGTTCTATGCCTTTGGTTTTTTTGTTTTCTTCTGCTTAGAATGCACCTCTTCCCCACCCGACTCCCTTTTTTTAACCTAATGAAAATCCATTGCTTCGTCCAAACTTAAGTCAGATAATTTTAACTCTGACAGGCACAATGGATGGCATTCTTTTCTGAACCCAGAAAGAACTTTGTATCTCAATATGTAACCTAATAAAACTGAGTTCCTACCACACGCCATTCACTGTTTCAGGTGTTGGAGATGTTATAATGAACAAAACAAGATGAAGTCTCTACCTTCACTCTAATATAGCGAGAGAGAAGGAGAAAAATACACACACACACACCCCCCCCATACTTACAAAGTGAATAATAAATACTTTAAAGATAGATGGGAGTTCAGTTCAGTCGCTCAGTCGTGTCCAACTCTTTGCGACCCCATGAATCGCAGCATGCCAGGCCTCTCTGTCCAACACCAACTCCTAGAGTTCACTCAGACTCACATCCATTGAGTCGGTGATGCCATCCAGCCATCTCATCCTCTGTTGTCCCCTTTTCCCCCTGCCCCCAATCCCTCCCAGCATCAGAGTCTTTTCCAATGAGTCAACTCTTCGCATGGGGTGGCCAAAGTACTGGAGTTTCAGCTTTAGCATCATTCCTTCCAAAGGACACCCAGGGCTGATCTCCTTTAGGATGGACTGGTTGGATCTCCTTGCAGTTCAAGGGACTCTCAAGAGTCTTTTCCAACACCACAGTTCAAAAGCATCAGTTCTTGGGCGCTCAGCTTTCTTCACAGTCCAACTCTCACATCTGTACATGACCACAGGAAAAACCATAGCCTTGACTAGACAGACCTTTGTTGGCAAAGTAATGTCTCTGCTTTTCAATATACTATCTAGGTTGGTCATAACTTTCCTTCCAAGGAGTAAGCGTCTTTTAATTTCATGGCTGCAGTCACCATCTGCAGTGATTTTGGAGCCCCCAAAAATAAAGTCTGACACTGTTTCCCCAACTATTAGGGGCTGCTATTTTCAGATAGAGTGGTCAGGGCATACCAGTGCCTCTTTGGTGAGGTAACTTTCGCGGAGGACCTGAAAGAAGTGAGGAAGAAAATGAGGTATGTTTGGAGGAAATATGCTGCATGCAGAAAGCAGAACAACTACAAAACAGGAGTATGCGTAGCTTAATTAAGGAATAGCAAGATGAGTAGTGTGGCTGGAATTGGGTGAGTTGATTTCTGTTTTAAAAGGCTGGCTGCTATGTAGATGAATGAGTGAGTGAGTACATAACTGAGGGTGGGTCGGAGAAATGAGTTTTTG
The DNA here is from genome assembly GCF_029407905.1 of Bubalus kerabau. Taxonomy (NCBI): domain Eukaryota; kingdom Metazoa; phylum Chordata; class Mammalia; order Artiodactyla; family Bovidae; genus Bubalus; species Bubalus kerabau. The sequence goes on along the minus strand of NC_073629.1, from coordinate 100,432,649 downwards.
CTACATAGAGCTCAGTAATCCCTGAGGGTATGGACTTGAGACCTTGACTTCCAGTGGGTCTCCTGACTTGGCCTTTCACTCTAAGGTGGTCTGTTCTCTTCTAGGCTTGGCAGCCTGGGTCTCATGGACTACTACCTGATGGATGCTGCATCCTTGCTGCCTGTCCTGGCCCTTGGCCTGCAGCCTGGTGACACCGTGCTTGACCTGTGTGCAGCCCCTGGGGGGAAGACACTAGCATTGCTTCAGACTGGCTGTTGCCGTAAGTTAGAGGGCTGTGTCTTGAGCAGGGAGGGCTCCCCTCCCCTCCGTCCCCCAGTCAGGGGCTCATTGAATATGATGAGCTCTCTGGTCCAGGTCAGAGGTAGGGTACTTGCTAAGCTGGTTTGTTTTTTCTGTTTGCAGTGACTTCCTCTCTTTCTCTGTCAGGTGGCCAAGGAAGACTGCCAAGCAGAGCAAGGTCTTTGAAAGCAGATTAAAGCAAAGCCCTGATTAATCTACCACATGACATTTTCACCCCTCTGCATCTTTTCCCTTTGTCTATAAGTTCCATTTTCTTAGCCTGACAGCTAAAATGATAAGATCTGGCCACAGCAGTCCTTTAGAGCTTTAATATGTCATTCTTTCCCAGGCTTTATGTGCTTCAGCCATATCCTGCTACTCTTTGTTGCCTGAATAAGGCTCTGCCTTTGCTCATGTTACAGATTCTCTCTGGAATAGCCCCATCCTATCACCCTCTTAGCTCTCAAGCCTCAGCTCAAGTGTGCCACCTCCTGGAAGTCTTCTCTCATGATCTCTGCTGGCCAGCTGCGAAGTGTGTCTTCTGTCTCCTGCACTCTCACACCCTGAGCATCACCCTTGAAACAGTATATTAGCCTTGCATCAGAGGATAATGGGTATACATGTTCTTTCTCCCCAAGATAAGGAGTTCCTTGAGGACAGGTCTAAGACTTACTCAGTAGTATAGCTCAGCCTGGGCCTTGTTCATTGTAAATGTTCATTTCAACCATCCATTTGCTGACATCCTGCCTTAATATAAACAGTATTTTTATCTTGAGAAAGATTCACAAGGAGGCTGTGATTTTTATTTATTCATTCATTCATTCATTTCTTGGCTGTGCTGGGTCTTTGTTGCTGTGCATGGACTTTTTCCAGTTGTGGCAGTTGGGGTCTACCGTCTAGCTGCTGTGCTCAAGATTTTCGTTGCCGTGACTTTTCTGGTCACAGAGCATAGGCTCTTGGGTTCATGGGCTCAGGAGTTATGGGACACGGGCATAGTTGCCCCGCGGCATGTGGACTCTTCACCCCATGACCCCTGCGTTGGCAGGCAAATTCTTAACCACTGGACCACCAGGGAAGCCAGGAGGGAGGGGACGGCTGTGACACTGACCCTGGAGCTCAGCCAGGCTTCTCTGCCATAGCCTTTTTTACTGGACCTGGACTCTTCTTTTCCAGTTCTTATCAGCCAACTTGCACAGTTTGAATTAGCTTCCAGCCTCAAGGTAGGCCCTACAGGTGATTCAGAGAGGTACTACATTTGATTTCCACATTCTGGAAGTCCAGAGGGAATGAAGAAATGTTGATATGGCTTAATGGGTCCAATCACCCTAGGCTGGGCTATGCTGATCTGACTGACTGCTGTGAAAATTCATCAGAAGGGGGAATGGATAAGGTGGAGTTTCTTGGATGAGGAGGAACTAGAACTCAGAAGAGGAAGAAGGGCCAAAGAAGTAATTGAGAGTTGCTTTTCTAAAGGAGTTAGAGATAGGCCCAGAACTGGAACCCAGATTTTCTCTCCTCAATTGATATCCTGCTGCAAATTCTTCTTGAGCAGAGAATCCAATTTTGACTTCTTTGAGTGCCCTCAAAAATTAGGACGTATTTCTTTGTGGGGAGACTAAAGTGGTTCACTCACTAGATAAAAGTATGTACTCTGTAGTTCTTCACCACAGTACCCACTGCTCTCTTTGATTCCTTGATTCCGAGGCCAGGTATCAATTGCCATTTATCATTAAGCTCACAGTAATATTTTTCTTAGAGCCAAGAGTGAAGTGAAATATTTCTCAAACTCGTGTCTATCACAAAAGGGAAAGTGAAAGGTAGATGGTGAATCATTCAGGTTTAGGCTTGGTTGTATACAATAGAAAACTCAACTAACTGACTTAAAGAAGAAATGTTTATTCTTCTCTTATGTAAGAGAGCTGGAATATAGGCAGTCCAGGACTGGCATGGAGGCTCCACAGTTATCAGGGTTTCTTCTTTTCTTTTTGCAACCTATTTTATTGCTGTCTTCCATCCTCAGGATTGCCTCATGCCTCCAACATGACTGCTTGACTACTGGAATTCCAATCATTACATTCAAATTCCAGGCAGGAAGAAAAGTCTGGACAAAAGGGGCACATCTTCTGATTGTATCAGCTTTTTATTTATTTATTTTTAATTTTTTAAATTTAATTTTGACTCTACTGGGTCTTTGTTGCTTGGTGGGTTTTCTCTCATTGCCACAAGCAGGGGGCTACTCTCTAGTTGTGGTGCACGGGCTTCTTATTGCAGTGGCTTCTCTTGTTGAGCACAGGCTCTGGGGCGTATGAGCTTCGGTAATTGTGGCACATGGGCTTAGTTGCCCCTCGGCATGTGGAATCTTCTCAGATGAGGGATCAAACCCGTGTCGCCTGCATTGGCGGGTAGAATCCTAACTACTGGATCACCAGGAAAGTCCCTGTATCAGCTTCTGTTTTTTATATATAATTTTTATTTATTTTTGGCTGTGCTGGGTCTTTGCTGCTGGATGGGCTTTTCTCTAATTGCAGCGAGCAGGGGCTGCTCTCCAGTTGTGGTACGTGGGCTTCTCATTGCGGTGGCTTCTCCTGTTGCAAAGCACGGGCTCTAGGGCACACAAGCGTCAGTAGGTGCAACCTGTGGTATTAGTAGTTGCGGCTTCTGGACTCTAGAGCATAGGTTCAGTAGTTGTGGAGCTGGGGCTTAGCTTCTCCATGGCATGTGGGATCTTCCTGGACCAGGGATTAAACCCATGTCTCCTGCATGGCAGGTGGATTCTTTACCACTGAGCCACAAGGGAAGCCCTGCATCAGCTTCTTTTAAACATCTTACCAGAAGTCCCACACAGTAATTCTGCCTACAACTCACTGACCAGAACTTAGTCTTATAGTTTTACTTAGCTGTAAAAGGAGGCTTGGAAATGTAGTCTTTTGGGGGATATTGCTCCCCTCTCTCTCAAATAAAATTGGAGTTCTGAAACTAAGGAATTGTTGTTTAGTTGCTCAGTCATGTCTGATTCTTTTTTTTCCTCATGGACTATAGCCCTTCAGGCTCCTCTGTCCATGGAATTTTCGAGGCCAGAATACTGAAGTAGGTTGCCATTTTTTTCTCCAAGGGATCTTCCTGACCCAAGGATTGAACCCATGTCTCTACGTGTCCTGGATTGCAGGTGGATTCTTTACAGCTGAGCCGCTGGGGAAGCCCATACTAAGGAATAAGAGTAGAATTTAAGTTGGGGGTAGATAATATGTAGTATCTACCAAAGATGAAGAGAAATGTATATTTCAAGAAAGGTGAGAGAGCATATTTTTTAAAGAAATAAATGTTTTAGCCTAGTCTGCTTTGTTTATTTATATAACCTTTCTGGACTAAGTTGGTGTTTGCCTTTGCAGCCCCCACTCCAGAGTGTCTAGTACTGTGCTTTGCATATAATAAATGTTTCTCCTCCACTTGCCCCTGCCTTGGGGGTCTGCGTTGATTGGCTATGCCTGAGAATTTGTCTGACTCTCCATCAGCACCGTTGCTGGTGGGATGCTTTGTTGTGCAATGGCCTCTGAAGTTGCTTTATACCTGCAGGCATAAGATGTTCCTACTACCCAGAATGTCTGTAGATGCCGTGCAATTCCTGTCAAGAGTCCAAGGGTGTTTTTTTTACAGAAGTAGAAAAAACAATCCTAAAATTTATACTCCCACAGGCAATCTCGCTGCCAATGATCTCTCCACGTCACGAACGAGCAGGCTACAGAGGGTCCTTCACAGCTATGTGCCTCAAGATGTCAGGGATAAGAATCGAGTTCGGGTCACATCATGGGATGGCAGGAAATGGGGAGAACTGGAGGGGGACACCTATGACCGGGTGAGTGATTCCTGACCTGGGACATCCAGCTAGCCAAACCTGGCATTCCCTCCTGGTGCTAGGCCCTGAGCGGGTAGGATCTAGCCATATGTATTTGAAGATGTAGGGCTGATTGTGGACCTGGCCAACTCTCTTCCTTGGGTGATGTGATGAAAACAGCCATCTGCAGAACTGTCAGTTCAGCTTAGATGACTGCCTGCTATCTTGATTAGAGGGAACAAAAAGAGTTTGAACCTGTCTGGCTGGAAAAAAATTAATTAGCCTTATTTTATTTCACTACTCATTTGGCTGCACAGTAACCCTCATTAAAGTAAGTATGATTAAGCTCATTTTATTTAGTTTTGAATATTTATACAGTACATGATGTAAAATGCAGAAGGCTCAATATGGTATCTGGAGAAAAGCGTGTTTCCTTCTTAATCCTGTCTCACAGCTGTCGATTTCCTCTCCCTATATATTATGTCTGTATTTTCTTCTGTATCCCCTTAAAGTATTTTCTTTGTGTATATACAAATATAAATGTGTATATAAAAAATAATAGGAATGGTAGTGTATTATGCTTACTATTCTGAACTTTTTAGTTAATAATATGCCCTGAAGTCAAACTTTTGGTTTTGTTTTTGGAGTATGATTGCTGGATAACAGTTTATATGTACTTAGGATATTGACAGAGGTTACTGAATCACTCCCTGTGAAGGCTAAATCAGTTTCACTTCTACTGGTAATGAATAAGGGCACTATTTCCTCATATCCTGCCACCATTGGAGTTATCCAACTTTTTGTTTTTTGCGGAAAGTCATTTTACATCTTTAAGTTATTTATATTTTATTTATTATTTTTTAAATTCTTATTTTTATTAGAGTATAGTTGCTTTACAGTGTTGTGTTAGCTTCTGCTTTATAGCATGGTGAATCAATTATAGCATGGTGAATCAGTTATATGTATCCCCTCTTTTTTTAGATTTCCTTCCCATTTAGGTCACCACATACCATTAAGTAGAGTTTCATGTGCTCTACAGTAGGTTCTTATTAGTTATGTGTTTTATACATAGTAGTATATATATGTCAATCCCAGTCTCCCAGTGTATTCCACCCCCTCTTCTCTCCTGGGCCTCCCTGATAGTCAGTTGGTAAAGAATCTGCCTGCAATGCAGGAGACCCCAGTTCGATTCTTGGGTCGGGAAGATCCACTGGAGAAAGGATAGGCTACCCACTTCAGTATTCTTGGGCATCCCTTGTGGCTCAGCTGGTAAAGAATCTGCCTGCAATGAGGGAGACCTCAGTTCTTTTCTTGGGTTGGGGAGATCTCCTGGAGAAGGGAAAGGCTACCCACTCCAGTATTCTAGCCTAGAGAATTCCATGGACTGTATATGGGGTTGCAAAGAGTCGGACATGACTGAGCAACTTTCACTTTCCCTTCCCTCCTTGGTATCCGTAAGTTTATTCTCTGCACCTGTGTCTCTCTGCTTTGCAGGTAAGTTCATCCATATCATTTTTCTAGATTCCACATGTAAGTGATATTTTATTTGTTTTTCTCTTTCTGACTTACTTCACTCTATATGACAGTCTCTAGGTCTATCCTTGCCTCTGCAAATGGCACAATTTTGTTCGTTTTTATGGCTGAATAATGTTCCATTATATGAATATATATATGGGAAGATTCCCCTGGAGAAGGGCATGGCAACCCGCTCTAGTTTTCTTGTAGGCTTCCCAGGTGGCTCAGTAGTAAAGAATCTGCCTGCCACTGCAGGAGAGGAGGGTTCGATCCCTGGGTAGGGAAGATCCCCTGGAGGAGGAAATGGCAACCCACTCCAGTAGTCTTGTCTGGGAAATCCCATGGACAGAGGAGCCTGGCAGGCCATAGTCCATGGGGTTGCAAGAGAATCTGACATGACTTAGCAATTAAACAACAATAACAGTATATATGTACAACATCTTTATTCCTTCGTTGATAGACATTTAGGTTGCTTCAGTGTCTTGCCTGTTGTAAATAGTGCTAAATGAATATTGGGATGCATGTATCTTTTGAATCATGGTTTTCTCTGGTTATATGCCCAGGAATGGGATTGCTGGGTCATATGGTACTTCTGCTTCCCAGGTGGCTCAGTGGTAAATAATCTGCCTGCCGGTGTTGGAGATACAGGGGAGGTGGGTTCAATCCCTGGGTCGGGAAGTTCCCCTGGAGAAGGAAATGGCAACCCACTCCAGTATTCTTGCCTGGAAAATCTCATGGATAGTGGAGCCTGGCGGGCTACAATCCATGGGGTCACAAAGAGTCGGATGCGACTGAGTACACACACACACAGTAGTTCTGTTTTTAGTTTTTTGATGAACCTCCATACTATCCTCCATAGTGGCTGCACCAATTTACATTCCCACTAACAGTGGAGGAGAGTTCCCTGTATTTTCTAATCGGCACATTCTAAAAATATTTATTTAAAATATATACTTCTAAAAATATAAAATATATGTATACAGCTATTGCCTCTGTGTTGTCATCTGACGCATTTTTCTCTTCTGTTCAGTTCTTACCATCTTGCCTCAGCCACTCTAAGACATGGAAAGAAAGACCAAGGCTTATATAGCATCTTGGATAGCTTGAGAGACCTGCTTCCCATCTGTGTAGGAATCCCCTATTCAGCCTTTTTGGCATACAGGCAGCAGAGTAGAGGGAGCATGACCTCTGCTGTCGACCTAACTTGTTTTTGTATCACAGAGGTGCCACTTATTGACTTTGAGACAGCTGCTTGATCTCGGTGAACTTCAGCCTCTTTGTTTGTAAAATAGAAAATGATTATTATGAGGATTAATAATGAGCATATCCCGGGAAAGTGCTCAGTACATCAACTGGCCATGAAGATTAAACAGGTAGTAGCCATCATCATTATTCAGCGTGTGTTTGCATACTTTTGGTGACAGGGGCTCACTCAGGTTTTGTGTTGAACACCTCTGCTATTAGAAAAATTCTTTCTCTTACTGAATTAAAATCTCTAGATTTTATGGTATATGGCTGAGTTCAAGGATTCTAGAGTCAGACTGCTTGGTTTGGAATCCTGGCTCCATCACTTACCAGCCAGAGAAGTTAACCTTTCAGTTTAAACTTCAGTTTCTTCCTCTGTAAAGTAAGGATAATATTAATGCCTATCCCATAGGTGAAGATTAAATAGAATGCATGTAGAATGCTCCTGGCATATAGAAAGCATTTAAAAATATTATCATCACAGTCCCTTTTATTTTTATTATTTCCATTCATTGATTCTAGCTATGCCTTCTATAACAATGCACTGCCTCCCATTTCATGTGAAATGGAACATTTCAGACAAACATTTCAGATGTTTGTCTGAAACATTTCAGATGTTTGAAAACAGCTTTAATGTCCTGAAGATGTCTTTGTTAATTTATTCATTGAACAAATAGTTGTGTACCACATACTGTGTTAGGCAAGTGTTAAGCACTTCAGATTCAAAGAAGAATACTATCTCAGGACTCCATACACTCTTGGTAATTTCATTTCTACCCCAGCTCTACCTGGCCATCAGCTGGAGTGCCAGAGCTCCTTATTTTCATGGCAAGATAGACCTACCTGTCTTCCCACTTAACAACTTCCCTTTTATATATGTTGCATTTATACCTTTTCCAATCTCTTTATATTTAGCCTTATTAAATAACTACCCTTTAGATATGTCTCTCATATACTCCCTAGAATTGGGTTTTGCTTTTTGAACCAATCTGAAAATTTTTCTCTTTTAAAACAATTAATGTCCCTGATATATTTGGTTTTGGCTCTGTCAAAGTATTTACTGTGTTTGTTTTACTTACTGTTTCTTTCACTGTGTAATCTCTTAAATTTTTTTTTTTTATTTAGGAAGGTTTATATTTTAATTCTACATTCAGTTCAGTTCAGTTCAGTCGCTCAGTCGTGTCCGACTCTTTGCGACCCCATGAATCGCAGCATGCCAGGCCTCCCTGTCCATCACCAACTCCCGGAGTTCAGTCAGACTCACATCCATCGAGTCAGTGATGCCATCCAGCCATCTCATGCTCTGTCGTCCCCTTCTCCTCCTGCCCCCAATCCCTCCCAGCATCAGAGTCTTTTCCAATGAGTCAACTCTTCGCATGAGGTGGCCAAAGTACTGGAGTTTTAGCTTTAGCATCATTCCTTCCAAAGAAATCCCAGGGCTGATCTCCTTCAGAATGGACTGGTTGGATCTCCTTGCAGTTCAAGGGACTCTCAAGAGTCTTCTCCAACACCACAGTTCAAAAGCATCGATTCTTCGGCACTCAGCTTTCTTCACAGTCCAACTCTCACATTCATACATGACCACTGGAAAAACCATAGCCTTGACTAGACAGACCTTTGTTGGCAAAGTAATGTCTCTGCTTTTGAATATGCTATCTAGGTTGGTCATAACTTTCCTTCCAAGGAGTAAGCGTCTTTTAATTTCATGGCTGCAGTCACCATCTGCAGTGATTTTGGAGCCCAAAAAATAAAGTCTGACACTGTTTCCCCATCTATTTCCCATGAAGTGATAGGACTGGATGCCATGATCTTCGTTTTCTGAATGTTGAGCTTTAAGCCAACTTTTTTACTCTCCACTTTCACTTTCATCAAGAGGCTTTTTAGTTCCTTTTCACTTTCTGCCATAAGGGTGGTGTCATCTGCATATCTGAGGTTATTGATATTTCTCCTGGCAATCTTGATTCCAGCTTGTGCTTCATCCAGTCCAGTGTTTCTCATGATGTACTCTGCATATAAGTTAAATTAGCAGGGTGACAATATGCAGCCTTGACGTACTCCTTTTCCTATTTGGAACCAGTCTGTTGTTCCATGTCCAGTTCTAACTGTTGCTTCCTGACCTGCATACAGATTTCTCAAGAGGCAGGTCAGGTGGTCTGGTATTCCCATCTCTTTCAGAATTTTCCACAGTTTATTGTGATCCACACAGTCTTTTTAATCCTGCCGACGGGTATGTGAAAAAATGCTCAACATTGCTAATTTTTCGAAAATGCAAATCAAAAATACAGTGTGTCTTCACACTGGTCAGAATGGCCATTATCAAAAAGTCTACAGATAATTGAGACTTTCCTGGTGGTCCAGTGGTTAAGACTCCATGCTGCCAATGCATGGAGTGCAGATTTGATCCCTGATCAGGGAACTAAGATCCCACATGCTGTGTGGCATGGCCAAAAAGATTAAAAAAAAAAAATTGTCTACAAATAATAAATGCTGGAGAGGTTGTGGAGCAGAGAACCTTCTTACACGGTTGGTGGGAATATAAATTGGTGCAGCCATTATAGAAAACAGTATGGAGGTTCCTTAAAAAACTAAAAGTAGAGTTGCCATGGGATCCAACTATCCCACTCCTGGACATATGTCCAGACAAAACTATAATTAGCAGCATTATTTACAAGAGCCAAGACTTGGAAGCAACCTAAATGTCTATTGACAGATGAGTGGATAAAGATGATGTGATACATACGTTAAATGGAATATGCCTCAGCCATAAAAAAGAATGAAGTAGTGCCATTTGCAGCAACATGGATGAATCTAGAGATTATCATACCAAGTGAAGTAACTCAGACAGAGAAAGACAAATCACTTAACAAGTAGAATCTTAAAGATACAAATGAGCTTATTTATAAGATGGAAACAGATTCACAGGAATAGAAAACAAAGTTATGGTTACCAAGGAGAAAGAGGGATGGGATAAGTTAGGGGTTTTGGGTTAGTGGATGCAAACTACTGTATGTGGAATAGATAAACCAGGGTCCTGGGAGTTCCCTGGTGGCCTAGCGGTTAGAATTCTGGGCTTTCACTGCTGTGGCCTGGGTTGAATCCCTGGTCAGGGAACTGAGTGCCCACAAGCCACACAGCACAGCCAAAAGAAAAAAGGAACAAGGTCCTACTGCATAGCACAGGGAACTATATTCAATATCTTATAGTAGAAAAGAATCTGAAAAATAATATATATGTGTGTGTTTGGTTTTTTACTGAACCTCTTTGCTGTGTACCAGAAACCAACACAACGTTATAGATCGACTATACTTCAAGTTGGAAATAAAAAGAAGCCATCAGCTTCAGCTCTGGAGTGCCTCCTTGGATTTGTACTCCTGGTTTTTCTTTGGCTTCTATGGATTTCTCTAATTTTCTTTGACCTATGCATTTAAAAATATTGACTATTTTTAAAATGTATTTTATCTATCCTTTTTAGGTATTTTGTATTACAAGGGTTTCAGGAAACAGAGGGTATTGTCATGTGGTTTCTAAATATCCCAGTGACCCTTCTCTGAGCTTTCCTATCCCTTCTCTGAGCATTCTTATTTAATTAACGTCTCTTTTTCTGAACGCTAGTCCCATCACATTTCTTGAGATATGACCTGACCAGAGTACAAGGTAATCATTTATCTTACTCTGTGTGTGCTGTATCAATTCATGTAGCCAAAGAATGCATCTGAATATTGAACCCTGGGTCATTACTAATTTACATGGAATTTGTGCTTAACTGAAAATTTACAGATCTTTTCCATAGATGATTTTTACTTTTTTGAAATGTAAATATAGGACTGATTTTTTGGGGGAGGTCAGGGGCTCTTTTTGTTTTGTTTTGTTTTGCTGCCCATCACAGAGTAGGCTTTTAATAAATAAATGCATGACTTTGTTTATTTTTGGCTGTGCTGTGTGACTTGTGGGGTCTTGGTTCCCTGACCAGGGATCAAACCCAGGCCCTGAGCAGAGGAAGTGGGGAGTCCTAATCACTGGACCACTGGGGAATTCCCCAATAAGTGAATGACTTTGCATCTCTCACTTTAAAACTTTTCCATGTTGAATATGACATTGTTTTAGAATAAGATAATTTTGAATCCTGATCCTGTTACTCAGTGTATTAGCTACCCTTTGGGCATTATATCATCTGTAAGTTGGATGTTTTTATTCAAATAGCTAGGGACAGAGTTAAGGACAGAGCTCTGAAACACGGAAGACTTCTTTTTAGGTTGATATCAATTATTTAATTACAATTATTTATATGTTGGTTTTGGTTTTTTGACCAGCCATAAGTATACCTAGATGTACTATTTCCCCACTCTTTATTTCAGAGTTGTCCATCAGGTTAAAGTGAGAAGCTTTGTCAGATACTCTGCAGTTGGGGGATGGGCCAAGGGAGCACTCTGCTGAATCCTCCAGGTCAAGGGACTAAGATAGCCCTGACCTAAGGAAGAGGAGCCTGTAAGGAGCTCTAATTCTTGCCCTTTTACACTCCTGGGCAGGTGTTAGTGGATGTGCCCTGTACCACAGACCGCCACTCCCTTCATGAGGAAGAAAACAACATCTTCCAGCGTTCGAGGAAGAAGGAGCGGCAGATGTTGCCTGTGTTGCAGGTGCAGCTTCTTGCGTGAGTAACAGATTTACAAAAACTCAGAGCTTTGGGAAAAGAGTGATCTGGGAGTCTGGGGTTCTCGAAGCTGTTGCCAAGACCATCACCCATAGAAGGGTTTTCTGTTTGGGAATCTGCCTGAAGGAGACAAACATCACAGGATGGTCTTCCTCTGGGACATAAAAACTCTATGTGGTAGAAATACATAGCAGGATGGACTGCACAGATTGACTTTTACCTCCAGGCTAACCCCTAACCCCATGTCAATGATTAACACAATTTTGAAATATGTACTGAGGTCAAGGCTCTGTACAGCTGGGATAAGAACTCGGTTCATAGCCAGTATCAGAGTTTGGTCTATAACTGGAGTCAAAGATCAGGTGACTGTTTGAAGACAGCTTTTGGAGGAGAGCCCATGGAGTAAGGTTAGGTTACTCTCTGCTTTGAGAACAGCTTTTCAGATGATGTCATTGTGGAAGGCACACAGAGGCTAACACGGCCACCCATCCCACAGCTGGCTCCCCATCCTTCCATCTTCCGTTACCCTTCTGCTTCTGGGAAGCTCATTAGTCACTGCCACTCTCTCTCTCTTTTTACAGGGCTGGACTCCTTGCCACCAAACCAGGAGGCCACATTGTCTATTCTACCTGCTCACTTTCACATTTACAGAATGAGTATGTGGTGCAAGGCGCCATCGAGCTCCTGGACAATCAATACAGCATCAAGGTTCAGGTGGAAGACTTGACTCACTTCCGAAAGCTTTTCATGAACACATTTTCTTTCTTCCCATCCTGCCAAGTTGGGGAGCTGGTAATCCCAAACCTCATGGCCAATTTTGGGCCTATGTACTTTTGCAAAATGTGTAGAATGACGTAGCATTGCCCTGTTCCTGAAGTCCTGGTGTAGGAAGACTGGGTGTACTCTTGTGGAGACCAGTGGTAAATCTCCATCCCATTCAAGTCTTTCTATAGATGGTTTTCAGCAGTAGGAAGTAGGAGTTTTTCTGTCCTGCTGTCCAATTGTGGAGCATCAGCAGGTTTCTAACTCATTACAACCCACTTCCAATCCCTACGCCCCATCTTTGAGCCTGTACTAAAGGTTCCTGCCCCATTAGGGGTTTAGGAGGAGGAACCAGTATGCTGTAAACTTGGGAAGAAGCGTTTAGCCAATAAAATTGTTGAAGCTCCATCAAGCTGGGGCTAAAGTTTGGGGGGTCTCATGTCAGTCCAAGTTTTGTTAGTTCCTCTTGTACCAGGTGCTGCTACTGAGCACTAGCTCTCAGGTACCCAGAGTCCAGGACCTCAGCCTGGTTATAGGCCTCTGGTTACACAACCCCTCTCACACTTGAGATGAGTTTTGCATGATAAGTCTTGAGCAGTTGAAGTACCTACACAAGCCTGCCAAGTTTCTCCATATGGCCCATGATCTGATTTCAGGAACGAGTAACTGAAAATGTTAAGCCAGTGCATTATAATCTGCTTACTTAACATCAAGAAAGCTCTCCAAGTGAATAATTCAGGCATCCTCCTACTAACAACAGCACTGTTGCCCAAATCTGGCTGGGAAGCTGCTTCTGCCACAGGCTGTGATACTCTGTTGTGTGTTTCTTCCCTTGTTCACTCCTCTAGTAAGTATTCCTTGAGCTCCTGTATGACAGGTGGCCAGGGAACTGCTGGGGATGCATGCTTGGGACTGTGGGAGAAAATGAGGCCCCTTCATTCTTCAGAATGGCAGCTCTCTGAGCACCTAGGAATTGCCTAATGTCTTATTTTGTTATCTTCAGGGTTTTTTTGCTGTTGTTGTTCCTGGTCCACGACTGAGCTCTGGTGCTAGTTCTCTGGCTAACCCCAAATCCCTCAGAGCTATTCTCCCAGCATCACAGGCTCTCATCTCACACTGTGTGTTTGGAGCAATATTACATCATGTAATGCCTGACTGTTAGTTGTGTTGTTTTTGTAACTTTAGCAAAAGAAGGCAATTCTTTAAAGGTAGGGATATTAAAAATTGCTTATGATCACTTGCAGATACTACTTTTTTTATTAAATTTTTTTTCTGAAAAACTGATTCTTGCATGGAAGAGGATTCTTCCTACTTTCCTTAACCCTTCTCTTCCTCTTTCTGTCTCTCCTTTTGTTCTTTAAGCCTTTCCTGCTAATCCTTGTTTGGGTATTAGAGGTGTCAGCTGAGAAGGATTTTAGATGAGGTTAAGCCTTCTCCCTTCTTGGAATTTGCATCGTAACTGAGGGCCCTGAAAAATCTTTCAGACTCAGAATCAAGTAAAGCTAGGAAGATGGAGCTCCAGGGAGTAGGACTCTTAATTAGCTTCCATGTGTGCTGTTTGGTTCCTGCCTGCTGTTTATTCAACATTCAGTACTTGCTGAGGCTTGGAGGCCTTAGGTACCTGGGTTTCTTCCCTTGGCCTCCTGGGTAGCCAGTCTGGTGCTAATTAAATGCTAAGCAGTGATAATTCAAGGGGATAGCGTCTCCTGCACTTGGGGTCGAAGTCTATTTGGGGACAGAGAGACGCAGATAAGAAAAGCAGAGATCTGCTTTGGAAAATAGTTTATCTCCTATAATTGAACGTTTACCTACAACTCACTTATTCCAATATTAGGGATAAATCCAAGAGAAACTCTTACATGTACATCAGGAGATACATACAAGAATGTTTTCATAGCAGCCCTGGTCACAAAAGCAAACCCAAATACCCATGAGCAAGAGAGTGGACAGATAAACTGGAATGTTCACACAGTGGAATATTATTCTGGTTTCGAAACAAGTGAACTACAGTGACACATAACAATATGAATGATTCTTAGCAATAAAATATTAAATGTTTAGTCCCAAAGATTAAATGTAGCATGATACTTAAAAAAAAAATTCTTCTTTTTTGTTATTATTTACACAGAGTATAATTTATCAGTACTAAACGTACCATTTAAATGTGTTTGATAATTCCTTATAATAGTATAACCATCATCACCATAAAAATATAGAAAACAATTCCATCTCCTAAAATGTTTTCCTGTGCTCCTTTGCACTTAATTCCTTTCCCTAATCCCTGGTTCCAGGTAATCACTGATCTGCTTTTTGTCACTGTAGTTTTGCCTATTTTAGAATTTCACATTATGGAAAAGAGTTGATTTACAGCTGGATTGGAAAAGCTCTATCTATCTGGATGTCTGGTTTTTCACTGTTGGCCCAGATAAAGGCATTGGTATTTCTGTTGTGCTATTTAAATCTGAACTTCCCCTGGTGACTCCCAGGGTTATTTTATTTACTGACTGTTTACAACTGGTGTAACTGGTTATATACATGTGACTTGACTACATGACCGGAACTTGACTACAAAACCCTGCTAAGAACTTCTGATTTGAGCTCTCTCACAGCCGAGATTCTTCACATAGATCATGGTGATTCAATCCAAATACAGAGTACTTTGCTTCACAGCCTTGCTAATACTTGGTATTTTAAGTTTTAAATGTCACATCCTGTCCCAATGCAATATGACTTTGCCATTTCCTTCCCTAAGACACAGTCTGTTTCCTCACCCCTTTAATCTGGGCTAACTGTATGATTTGCTTGGACCAGTTAAGTTTGGTGGAATGAATGCTGTGTGAGTTCTAAGTTTAGGCCTCAAGAGACCTTGCAGCTTTCACTGTTACCTTGGCTCTTTTTTACTGCTATGTGAAGAAGCCCAGGCCAGCGGCAGGAGACACGTGATGGACACCAAGCTAAGACCTTCTAACCTCAGCTAAGTGGTTAAATAACCCAAACCGCATGAGTGAACCCAGTCAAGACCAATATAACTTGCTGATGCTTAGAATCATTAGCAAACAAAATGGTTGTTTTTAAACCACTGAGTTTGGGCATGATTTGTTACACAGCAACAAAGATTGACACATGGAAAACCCAAATCCATCATTTACTTACCTGCTTCTAATTCTTTGTTCTTTCTGCATTGCCTGCAGGGTCAAGTTCAAACTCTGCCCTGGCCCCTGGTTGTTGATTGTGTTTCATCTCCCTATCCCCCAATGCACCCTTCTCTCACTAGTCATTTGTGTATCCCAAGTGTAACCTATCCCCTATGACCTCTGTGTCATGATACATTGTCTTTTCTGTCTAAATACCCTTTTCTCTGTTCTTGCTAGCCCAGATTTCCATCTCCTCCAGGAAGCCTTCTCTGATTCCTTTAAAGAAGACTGAGTTGTTCTTTTTCTGTGTTTCCCCTGCCCTTTGTATATGTTATGAATATAACGCTTCCCTTGTGTGGTTTCTCTCCTCACCACAACCCTGAACTGAGAGTTATTCAGGGCAGGAAGCGCGTATCTATTTTTGTATCTCTAACCCCCCAACACCAATATGTTTGGTACATATAAGGTGTAAGTACAGACTATCATGTGGTAGATCTAATCCTAGATACTAGAGAGAGGGGTGAACAGAACAGACAAGTCGTTTTTCTCAAGGGATGTACAACCTAGTGGGCAAGATGGAAAAGAAACTGCAAGTGAATTACAAGTAAATTACAAGGGAGCAAAGTATTGAGAGAAGTGTAGAGTGCTTATCACCTGGGAGACCTAATGTAGCATGGTGGAGTGCGTGCGTGCTCAGTCGTATCCAACTCTGTGACCCCATGGAATGTAGCCCACCAGGCTTCTCTGTCCATAGAATTTTCCAGGCAAGAATACTGAAGCGGGTTGCCATTTGCTACTCCAGGGGATCTTCCCGACCCAGGGATCAACCCCATGTCTCCTGTGTCTCTCTCACAGGAGGGAGGGTGGCAGATGGATTCTTTTACCACTGAGCCACCTGGGTGGCTGGGAGGAAGACGTGTTCAGACAGACCTGGGGATGAGGAGGAGAGGGATGTGTGTATATGAGAGGTATCTTCCAGCAGAGATAAGGGGCCATGTGACTGAAGCTTCTGAAACAGGAGAGGCTACATTCTGGAACCTGAAAGGTCTAGTGTGTTGCAACATGGAGAGAAGGGGATGCTTGTGAAATATGAGGTTAGAGAACAGGCAGAAGCCAGCGGGCTCTGAAGCAGCGAATACTTAGAGTAATTGGAAGCCATTGTAGGAGTTTTAAGCTGGGAAGTGACCTGATCAGATTTCCAAGGGCCTCCCACTGGGAATATAATTATCAATAGTAGTTGCTGAATGAGGAAGTTAAATAATGACATAACAGAAAATGTTTCTGAAGGTCAGTCCAGTACTTAAGCTTCCTTAGCCCTCCCCTCTGAGTAAACAGAGCTGTGGAACTCCCTGCTGCTCGTACTGAAGTTTAAGGTGCCACACCAGGGGGCACGCTGGCAAAGTCAGATGTACCCAGAAGGGTGACCAGGACGGAGAGGCAACTGAAGGTGCCATCCTGGAAAGAACAACTGGGAGCATTAAGCCAGGAGATGGCTGTTCTCTTGCTCTTTGTACCTCCCCTGCTTGACCCGTACCTGCTTCACCTGCACCCTACTCACCTGACCTTCCTACATACTTGCCCCAGGCCATATTCTAACTTTAGACCCTGTGACAGCTTATCAAAGGGGTGCTGAGGAGCCTGCCCTTCTGCTAGTTTCCCTGTAATCAGTGAGCCAGACTCACATCGATTCTCCTTGAAATGGCAACCCACTCTAGTATTCTTGCCTGGAAAATCCCATGGACAGAGGAGCCTGGCTCCATGCGGTCGCAAAGAGTGAGACATGACCGAGCGGCTGAGCACACATCCCTGGCAGCAAAGACTGCAGTCAAGTCCTGGACAACCGTGGTGGAGTATTGCTCCAGGATCTTGCTTGAGGTGTGTAAACTCCCTCTATCCATTGAGTCAAGGATGTCTCTGCCACTGGGGGGAAGAAAGTGAAAGTGAAGTAAAATTGCTCAGTCCTTCCCGACTCTGCGACCCCATGGGGTGTAGCCCCCCAGGCTCCTCTGTCCATGGAATTTTTCAGGCAAGAATACTGGAGTGGGTTGCCATTTCCTTCTCCAGGGGATCTTCCCGACCCAGGGATCAAACCTGGCTCTCTTGCATTGCAAGCAGATGCTTTACCAGCTGAGCCACCAGTCTCCCTTTAAACTAGTGCTTTCTGAACTGTGGTTCACAACCATGATTTATTTGTGGTCATGGAGTTAATTTTGTGGGTATGGGAGGAATGAGGACTTTTCGGAAATAGTTACTCCTCTTCCTGAAGGAAAGGTTACTCCTCTTCCTCAGAAGGGTTGCCTCTCCTCTACCTCTGTGGTTAGCTATGTGACTTGGTTTATGAAATATTAGTGGAAGCCTTGTCTTCTATATTTCTGGATGGAAGCGTTGGGAGTGAACCTTGGGTTTGCCTTGTCATTCCCACCACAGTGATCATGGAAACATATGTTACGATGGAACCTACATCAGCTTGAGTACTTAAGTGACTGTTGAGCAGAAACCCCTGTGGACCTGCATTAGACATGTAGTGAGAGTGAAAAATGCTGTGTTCAGCCTCTGAGAGTTTGTGTGGTTACTGAAGTATAACTTGGTCTCCTTTTTTTTTTCTTCTGGCTGTGTAGCTTGCAAGATCTTAGTTCCCTGACTTAGGATTGAACCTGGGCCTTTAACAGTGAAAGCATGGAGTCCTAACCACTGGACCACCAGGGAAGCCCCTAACTTGGTCTTTTTTCACTGATAGAGCAGGCATGGATCAGCTCCTTATTTTCTCACTGATATTTTAAAAATCGAAGTATAGTTGATTTACGATATCATGTTAGATTCAGGTGTGTAGCAAAAAATGATTCAGAAACATATATACACACACATATATATGATACTTGAAAAAATTATTTTCCATTATAGGTTATTACAAGATACTGAAATATTGAATATAGTTTCCTACAGTATACAGTAAATCTTTGTTACTTATCTATTTTATGTATATTTTAAACAAAAGAATAGAAAATATCAGACACAAGCCAATCTATAGTGACAACAGACAGTGGTTGCCTGGAGAAAGCTAGATAACACAGGATCATGAGGAAACTTGGGGATGATGGCTATCTTTATAGTAGTAAAGATACCAGTTATGGCTCAGAATTTTATATGGTAAACAAAAGATAGTACACCCCCAAGGCATGAAGGCTGGCTGACTCTGAAGGAGTGGCCAATAGTAATGTATACAAATCTATACATATGTAAAAAAGTCATAAAACTGTATACTTTAAATATGTGCAGTTTATTGTACACCAATTATATCTCAATAAAGCTATTAAATATATGCACCCAAAACAAAATTTTAAAAGATCATATACAAACAAAAAATAGGCATTAAATTATAAGAGTTGTTTTATGGGTGGAGGGAAGATAAGATTGGGGAACAAAAAGAGTAAATAGATAAGATATGAGAGGGACTTGGATGCATCAATGATGATATTGTCCTGTGAACAGAAATGAACTCAGCCCTCTGCACCTGATGAGATGAATGGATGAATGAACTAGTAGGAAAGTGACTGGTTGTATGCCTTTCTTCCTGAGTTGTGTCATTCTTACCTCCCAGGAGGCTTTTTCCCTGACCCAGAGGGCTGACTGATCAGGAGAGGGAATGTGACCAAGAAGTGGGCAGGTTGACTGAGACTCCTACAAAATCACTGTCCCTTTCCCTTTTCCCCCTGCTTTGTCTGTTCTAGGGGACAGAGTCACTTAGTTCCTCTTTGTTTTGTTCCTCACAAGCCCTGATGCCCTTAGTGGCTGCTCTTCTCAGACAGGGGCACTTCGTTTAGAGAGTATTTCTTCAGACTTGAACCTGGATTGTTTATTTATTGAAGGGGGCAGGGAACATCCTGAAAGTCACAGCAGTCCCAAACAGTACTCTGTATATTCCAAGACTGTCCTCATGGTCCGTTCCTGCTTGGACCTTCCCCAGGTCTTTCTTGGGGGAAGACCCTGGCTCCCTCTGGTGTCTTAGACTGTTTCCTTTTCCTTCAGTTTGATATCACCTGCTTGCTTTCTATCTTTTAAAAATTTTACTTCTTTTTGTTTGCTTACCAGTAATACCTGTGTTATTATTTTAAAAATATGTTTTTCTGTTATTTTAATGAAGAAGGTAAATGCATGTACTTCATCTGCCATCTGGAACCTAAATTGGGTCTTAAAGGATGAATAGAAGTTTGCCAGGCAGTGTGTGCTGCAGGATGAGGGTGAAAATTATGGGGGAACATCGGTCATTAGAGATCAAAGGAAGGGTGTTCAAAGGAGAAAAACACTGGGGCCTAAAGTGTTTGAGGAAGGCTGAGAAATGAATACAGTTCATTGTACCTGTTACCATCCTTACAGCCTGCCAGTCATCATTAGATACCGAGTTTTAACTCTACCAGTATGTTTACGCAACTCACAGAAGCAGATGAGGGCACCAGCTGGAACTGTGGGCTCTGTCTCTCTTAGGGGACCCCATTTGTGATGGAAGTTGTAAGCAGGTTGTCGCCAGCTTGAGCAGAAGCCAAAGAGCTTGGTAGCTGAATATCCAGACTTTCAGTACAGTGACATCAGAGTCACTGAGGACAACAGCCCCACATCTTCTGGTTTCAAAGGCATTCACCTTGGTAGAGCCAGGAATTGCAGATTCCAGCCCAAGAGAACCAAGGGCAAGAGCCCTCTTTGGGTTGTACCAGGGTTCAGTAACAGGCAGCCCTAGAGAGAAAGACCGGAGTCACTTGAGGGAACCTTGGGTGCGCAGGTTTGTTTTAGGCAAAAATTCTGCCCATCTCTGGTCAAAATTCTGAATGTCCCTCAAAGGTATACTGATTTTATAAAAAGCCATCCTCACTTTGTAGAATGATTCCCCAGGTAAGTTATTTAAGATAGATTTATGTGTTAAGATTTGATTTATATACAACCTACCAAGAATAAGCCTTCTGTGAAATATGAGGTAAATATATTATGTCCTACTGATGCTTCTCAAGAAGGGAGGCATGTGCTTTTCTCCATGTCTGGTTTTCAAAAATTGGTTTGCCACCCACGAGATGTTTTCTTCCACACTGTCTTGGATACAAACTTAGGGCATACAAGCTGACTCAATACTCATACTGATGTCCCCAGAGCCAAGTGAAAAATATGTAGCTCTCAGGATCAAAATAAAACATTTCTCTAATAAAATTGCTATTGCTATAGCTCATGTTTAGTCACATTATTTTACTCTATTTTATTTTTTAGCCCTTGCTATACTTTGGGCACTGTTCTAAACACTTTACTAAAATGAACTCATTTAATTCTCAATAACCAATGAGGTAGTACAGTACCTCCATTTTACAGATGAAGAAACTCAGGGGCAGAATGGCAAAGAAACTTACCTCCCAGTTTCAAATAAATTTAGGAGGGAGAAAGCATTTTGTGTATATTTGAAGGATGGCATGGGTTAAAACAGGTTGAGGAAAACAGATGAAGGGTAAGACATGGTTGGTGTGTTTCTAGGTTAACGACTAGGAACTTTTGATAACAGATTTTTGTTTTTGTTTTGGCTGCATCAGCTCTTCATTGAAGTTCGTAGGTTTCTCTAGTTGTGGCACATGGGCTTAGTTGCCTGTGGCATGTGGGATCTTAGTTCCCTGACCAGGGATTGAACTCTTGTCCCCTGCACTGAAAGGTGTTTTCTTAACCACTGGACTACCAGGGAAGTCTGATAACAGTTCTAGAGTCTAGGTGTCTGTATCCCTATTACAGAGGCAGCAGTGAGTCTCAAAGATCCAGTTTTGACTTGCAGTGGGCTCCCACTTACTATGGAGTATTGAGCAAGTCCCTGCTTGTCTGTGGGGCTCAGTTACTCATCTGGGCAATGGAGATTGGAAGGTAGATTAGTTAGCTATTGCTTTGTAATAAACTAATCCCCAAACTGGCAAGTTAAGCAACTATTTATGATTCTGAGTCTGTTGGTTGGCTAGGCTCACTTACGTATCTGCATTCAAGTGGCTGGCTGTTCTTATGGCTGGGACCTGTGTAAGGGCCTGAGCAGGAACAACTGGGCTGAGCAAGCTCTATGCTACATGGCTTTATCTTCTGGAAGGCAAGCTTGGGCTGCTGCTTATGGCAGTGGTAGGGTTCCAGGAGAGAGAAAGGTAACAGTTCTCTTGCAGCGGCTGGCCTGAAAAATTGCACAATGTGAGATTTTTGTGAGCTAAGTTTTCTTTGGGGCAAAATGAAGATTATAGCCCAGGAAACAGCATTTCAGATAGCTCTGAAAAACTGCTCCAAAGAGGCAGAGGGGGAAGGTCAGTATATATGTGATTTTAGTGAAGGGGGAGTATATGCAATCAGGTACATATTATTTTTGCAGAAAGTTTCTGCTAGTCACAGGGAGCAGTCACCATGAAGAATTTTAGTGCTTTTCTAGATATGAGAAGAAACTGAAGAGGAACTGAAGAGCTTTTTGATGAGGGTGAAAGAGGAGAGTGAAAAAGCTGGCTTGGAACAACATTAAAGAATCTAAGATCATGGCATCTGGTCCCATCACTTCTTGGCAAATAGAAGGGGGAAAAGTGGAAGCAGTGACATCTTTTATTTTCTTGTGCTCCAAAATCACTGCAGACAGTGACTGCAGCCATGAAATTAGAAGACGCTTGCTCCTTGGAAGGAAAGCTATGACAAACCTAGACAGCATATCAAAAAACAGAGATATCACTTTGCCAACAAAGGTCCATATGGTCACAGCTATGGTTTTTCTAGTAGTCATGTACAGATTTGAAAGTTGGATCATAAAGACAACTGAGTGCCAAAGGATTGATACTTTTGAATTGAGGTGATGGAGAAGACTCTTGAGAGTCCCTTGGACAGCAAGGAGATCAAACCAGTCAATCATAAAGGAAATGAGGCCTGAAGGTTCATTGGAAGGACTGATGCTGAAACTTTAGCTCCAATACTTTGGCCTCCTGATGAGTCGACTCACTGGAAAAGACTCTGATGCTGGGAAAGATTGAGGGCAGGAGATGAAGGGAGTGACAGAGGTTGAGATGGTTGGATGACATCATCAACTCAAGCTTGGCATGCTGTTAATCCATGGCGTCGCAAAAAGTTGGACATGACTTAGTGACTGAACAAGAACAGATGTGAGGAAATACAAGAATTGGGCTCATAAAGTTGGCTCCTGAAAATAACTATCTGAAGACCTGTTGTGCCAGTTTTCCCCGGAGCACCTCAGTTCTGCTGTCCCCTCTGAATTCCTTTCAAGGGGTGTTGAAAGTCTGCAGCTGCAGTGGCTCACAATTTAATCTTTGTAGAGACAGATGGCAAGTGCCAAAGGCAAGTGCCAATTTGTAGCTGA
The DNA here is from genome assembly GCF_029407905.1 of Bubalus kerabau. Taxonomy (NCBI): domain Eukaryota; kingdom Metazoa; phylum Chordata; class Mammalia; order Artiodactyla; family Bovidae; genus Bubalus; species Bubalus kerabau. The sequence continues at coordinate 100,409,880 of NC_073629.1, read as the reverse complement.
CGTGGCCTAGGCTCAGAACTAGCACAACATCCTGTGCACTGCATTCTGTTCGTTAAAACAAGTCACAAAGTTCAGCTCAGATTTGCAGGGGTGGGGAAATAGCTTCCTTCTGAAGGGATGAAGGAGCCCTTTGCACAGAGCAGAGATACAGAAAGGTGTGGGATTGAAGCAATTTACCAGAGAAGACCAACTCTCCCCTACCTCTGAGGAGAGTATAATAGTATAATAGAACCACCTCTGAGGTGGTGAGGGGCTCAGGCAACTGAGGCCAAAGACCTGGCAGTGCTTTAAAAATTATAACATGCTCCACAGGTAGTGCTTCTGAGTGTGGTAATCTTGTGTCACCTGTGGACCTGTGAGTTCCTGAGAGCAAGGCCGTGCCCTACTCCTGTCTGCCCCTTCTGTATTGAGGAAAGGCTCACAGAAATGAAGGGAAACAAAGCGGAGCAGTTGCTGAGAACCAGACCACACTCCCTCTTCTCACCCTAGAACAAAGACAGGCTTCAAACCCTCTGGAAACTGAGAAGCTTCCTTGCCTTCAGCAAGCTCTCCCCCTCATCCTTTCTGCCCTGCCCCCACCTCCAACTGCACTTGGCAGGATACTCACCTGTCTTCCCACTCAACAACTGAGAATACAGAAGGATGACTCGCTCAAGGTCACCAGTTAGTGGGTGAAGACCCAGATCCTGCTCAGGAAACCCATTAGGGCCTGCTTGAGCGACTGCAGACATGAACACACATCTGAGTGCAGGGACATGCTGTTTTGGCTCCTGGAATGGTGTGGTGTTGAGTTACAGATGCTTTTCTAATAATACAGGTGGAGCCCTGGAAACCTTTCCCTGCTGGGTTCTCAAGTCTCCCCGCTCTCCCATTCCACATCTCTGCCTCCAGCTTACCTCTCCCAGTCCTCCTCCATATTGCCTTTCCAAAACACTTGCATCATGACTCTGCTTAAAATAACAATGAATCAACATTTATTGAGCCCTTACAACGGGCCAGGTAGTGTTCTAAGCTCTTCTCTTGAATTAACTCATTTAATCTTCACAATTCTATGAAGAAGTCACTATTATTAGCTCCCATTTTGCAGATAAGGAAACTGAGGCACAAGAGGTTAGAGTGACTTACTGAAAGTTCCACAGTGTCAAAGTTAGGATTTGAACTCAGATAGTCTGGTTCCTGAACTTGGGCTTCTCAGGCCAGAAAAACCCTCTCTGTAGGTCTCTGTTTGTTGTTGTTAATTTGCTAAGTAGTGTCCAACTCTTTGCGGGCCCCATGGACTCCAGTGCACTGGGCTCTATTCTAATAATAAAGAACAACAGTAATATAATAATTAATATGCATGGATTGCTTACTGTAGGCTAGGCCTTGTTCTAGCTGCATTTCAAGTATTAGCTCATTTGAGTCTTACAATAGTACTAGAGAATTGGCCAGTGGAGGAAGTACTATTATCCTCATTTTACAGGTAAGGAAACGGGGATAGTCATGCAACAAGGATGGGTTACCAGACACTCCAGCTCCAGAGGCAAACTTTAAACCACTGTGCTATCTGGCTTTCCCAAAGACTATTCAGTCCAAGGGCCCAGCATTTACTGCTGTTTGGATTCATGTCACATGATTTCTGCATTTCCACTAAAGCATGGCTTTTGTTGTTTCTATGCATGTTTTTTTCCTTCTCAACCAGACCTTGAGCTCCATGAGGCCGGACTGAAGATCTGGTACGTCCTCAAGTTCCCCAGTTCACAGCCAGGATCTCACAGACTCCTCCTAACAATCTTACATTAAAGGCATTTCTCCTTTTCAAGGAAAAAGCATGGATTCAGAGGTAAAGATAGAACTGGATGAACAGCAGTGTTTTGGCAGACAGCGTTTTCTAGCCACAAAGTACTCTTCCCCACATCCCATTTGATTCCACACATCCTCACTTCCAGGGGCAGTCATGGTAGTACAGCTTGATGGTTAAGAGCAATGGTTTAGGATTAGACCTGAATTTGAATCTCCACTCAGTCACCTGCATGACCCACAGAGGGGGTAATTTAATCCCTCTTGTCCTCAGTTACCTTATTGGTAAACGAGGATGATAAAAATGCTTTCCTCATCTCTCTGTTGGGAGGACAAATGAAATTGAGCACATAAAGACCTGTGAGAGAGGTCTAGATTGGAGAAGTATTGTGTGTATATAGATAATCCGCTCCCCTCCCCCCACCTCCCTAAAGACACCGGGTCCCAGGACTGGGAAGGGGAGGGGGCAGCAGGTGGGCTCCCTGAGAAACATCCTGTACCCCTCCCTCTCCTGCTGGCACCCCCAAGCCCCACGCAGGGGAGAGGCGAGTGCCCTGCGGTACGAAGCGGGTGCTCCTCCCTCTCCGCACCGCCCGGAGCCTTAGAACTTGGGGAGCCGTCCCAGCGGAACCGCGGCTCTTCGCCTTGACCGTTGCGCTCCACCTGTCTTCAGCTGGCTGCCAGGCAATAACGCTTGGCCGAGCGGCTCTACCGCCCCTGCCTCCACTCCGGCGCAGGCGGGCGCTGGATCCTGGGGTAATCCAGGCCGGGTTTTGCGGCGGAGTCCGAGATCGCTGATTCCTCCTTCATCGGTTGCCCGTGGCAGCGGTCGGCGGCGGGAGATCATGGTGCTGGACGAACCGTGGGCCGCGCTCTCCGGCGTCTCCGGGGCCGCCCTGGCCTGCTGCTTCGTGGCGGCTGCCTTGGCCCTGCGCTGGTCCAGTCGCCGGACAGCGCGGGCCTCGGCGGTCCGGGCGCGACAGAGGCAGAAAGCGGCCCTGGACACCATGGACAAGGCGGCGCAGCGCTTCCGGCTCCAGGTGACAGCCGGGGTTGGAATCGGTGTGGAAGGGGAGGGTTCGGGGTGGCAGCAGCGCTTTGAGCCGCCCGGGCGCTCGGAGGGATGGGCGGCCGGCAGCTCAGGTGTGTGGGAGGGACGGGCGGCCGGCAGCTCAAGTGTGTGGGAGGGACGGGCGGCCGGCAGCTCAGGTGTGTGGGCAGGGCAGGTTTGTAACTTTCTGACACCCCTCTCGCCATCATGCATTCTGTACTCTTTTCTGAACCAGGTGGGACCTAGGGGAGGAATGGAAACGAAAGGGACAGGACAGGTCGTCGAAGGCTGTCGCCTCACTGGGTCAAAGAGGAGCTTTGCTGTGTGGCAGATAATCTCAAGATCATGGACTTACTAGGACGCTTAAACTGCAAGATGAGAACCAATAGGATGCTTGGGTTTAGGACTTTGGAATCATAAAGTGATGGTCAAGGGCCTTCTGAGAGCTTATAGTTCAAATTCATTGAGGATGCTCAGAGGGAGCTGGGGAGGGACTTGAGCAAGTCCACAGGGAGTTACCGGCTGAGGTGGACTCCTGCCACCTGGCTGTGGAGTCAGATGGGTTATAAGTTCCTTTCATGGATAGGTTTAGTTCCAGCCCTTCCCTGGGTGACCTGTCAACAAGCTTCTTTCCCTCTGGATCAGCTCAGTGTGTGTATGGGGGTGAGGGAAGCGGCCTGGAAGAGGAGGCTTTCCTCTAGGTGTATGATACACTGGGCTCAGTTCCAAGTCAAAATACCAAGCTCAGTTCCTATGTGCTGTGAGAGAGAAGACTTGCCGCAAGGGGTGTTGGATGGAATTTGGATGTGACAGGTGGGAAGGCATTCCAGATGATGGGACAAGATGAGGCAGGAGCTAGAACTAGAACCTAGATGCCTGGTGGAACCATCCAGCCTCATTCCAATGGAGAGGAGCAGGGAAGAAAGATCAGGAAGGGAGACCCAGGCCTTGGATGCCAGGCCCTGGGTGTGGCCTTGATTGCTTTGCGGTTTTCGCTGGATGTACTAGTATGAATTTACACCATACCATTCCTGGACCAGGAAAATGTCTTATTTGTTTGTTTAGTGAAATAATAACATATCTGGTTCTAGCCCTCACTCATTGACATGGCACACAATCAGCGAAAGTACACAATCAGTTCATTTTTAGGTATTCAATCCAAACTGGCCACTTTCCCTACCTAGTTGAGCAAAGCTTCATCACTGTCTGATCCTTCTTCTCTGGCAGAGCTCCCTGGTGCCCTGCTCAGGGATCCTTGCAATGATGCCAGGCCCAGCCTAGAGAACCTCGGTTGCTCCGGAGACTCCAAGTCCTGTGCAGCTAGCTAGCTGAGTTCTGCTGGCTCCAAGGAATGTGTGGGGGCAGCTGCAGGAATCTGCCCACAGTTTCTGCCTACATAACTCTCCTCCTGGTTGCAAGGAACCCACCAGCTGGCAGGGGTGTAGGGTAGTAGAAGGGTGGGTTTTCCCTCACTTCAGCTCCAAGCATCAGCATCTGGATCCAAGCATGCAGTTTCCTTCTGGAGCAACAGCCTTTCCTTATTTTTAAGAACAGGGAAAAAAAAAAAAAAAAAGGCTGTCTGAGGAGGCCTTACAAATAGCTGTGAAAAGAAGGGAAGCAAAAAGCAAAGGAGAAAAGGAAAGATATAAACATCTGAATGCAGAGTTCCAAAGAATAGCAAAGAGAGATAAGAAAGCCTTCCTCAGCAATCAGTGCAAAGAAATAGAGGAAAACAACAGAATGGGAAAGACTAGAGATCTCTTCAAGAAAAGTAGAGATATCAAGGGAACATTTCATGCAAAGATGGGCTCGATAAAGGACAGAAATGGTATGGACCTAACAGAAGCAGAAGATATTAAGAAGAGGTGGCAAGAATACACAGAAGAACTGTACAAAAAAGATCTTCATGACCCAGCTAATCACGATGGTGTGATCACTCACCTAGAGCCAGACATCCTGGAATGTGAAGTCAAGTGGGCCTTAGGAAGCATCACTATGAACAAAACTAGTGGAGGTGATAGAATTCCAGTTGAGCTATTTCAAATCCTGAAAGATGATGCTGTGAAAGTGTTGCACTCAATATGCCAGCAAATTTGGAAAACCCAGCAGTGACCACAGGACTGAAAAGGTCAGTTTTCATCCCAATCCCAAAGAAAAGCAATGCCAAAGAATGCTCAAACTACTGCACAATTGCACTCATCTCATATGCTAGTAAAGTAATGCTCAAAATTCTCCAATCCAGGCTTCAGCAATATGTGAACCATGAACTTCCAGATGTTCAAGCTGGTTTTAGAAAAGGCAGAGGAACCAGAGATCAAATTGCCAACATCTGCTGGATCATGGAAAAAGCAAGAGAGTTCCAGAAAAACATCTATTTCTGCTTTATTGACTATGCCAAAGCCTTTGACTGTGTGGATTACAATAAACTGTGGAAAATTCTGAAAGAGATGGGAATACCAGACCACCTGACCTGCCTCTTGAGAAACCTGTATGCAGGTCAGGAAGCAACAGTTAGAACTGGACATGGAACAACAGACTGGTTCCAAATGGGGAAAGGAGTACGTCAAGGCTGTATATTGTCACCCTGCTTATTTAACTTATATGCAGAGTACATCATGAGAAACGCTGGGCTGGAGGAAGCACAAGCTGGAATCAAGATTGCTGGGAGAAATATCAATAACCTCAGATATGCAGATGACACCACCCTTATGGCAGAAAGTGAAGAAGAACTAAAGAGCCTCTTGATGAAAGTGAAAGAAGAGAGTGAAAAAGTTGGTGTAAAACTCAACATTCAGAAAACTAAGATCATGGCATCCGGTCCTATCACTTCATGGGAAATAGATGGGGAAACAGTGGAAACAGTGTCAGACTTTATTTTTCTGGGCTCCAAAATCACTGCAGATGGTGAGTGCAGCCATGAAATTAAAAGATGCTTACTCCTTGGAAGGAAAGTTATGACCAACCTAGGCAGCATATTCAAAAGCAGAGACATTACTTTGCCAACAAAGGTCTGTCTAGTCAAGGCTATGGTTTTTCCAGTGGTCATGTATGGATGTGAGAGTTGGACTGTGAAGAAGGCTGAGCGCCAAAGAATTGATGCTTTTGAAGTGTGGTGTTGGAGAAGACTCTTGAGAGTCCCTTGGACTGCAAGGAGACCCAACCAGTCCATCCTAAAGGAGATTAGTCCTGGGTGTTCACTGGAAGGACTGATGTTGAAGCTGAAACTCCAATACTTTGGCCACCTGATGAGAAGAGCTAACCCATCTGAAAAGACCCTGATGCTGGGAGGGATTGGGGGCAGGAGGAGAAGGGGACGACAGAGGATGAGATGGTTGGATGGCATCACTGACTCTATGGACATGGGTTTGGGTGGATTCCGGGAGTTGGTGATGGACAGGGAGGCCTGGTGTGCTGTGGTTCATGGGATTGCAAAGAGTCAGACACGACTAAGCGAGTGAACTGAACTGAACTGAACTTCCATGGTAGATTTCCTAAAAAAAATCAACCCTGAATGTTCATTGGAAGGACTGATGCTGAAGCTGAAGCTCCAGTACTTTGGCCACCTAAAGCAAAGAGCTGACTCATTGGAAAAGACCTTGATACTGGGAAAGATTGAAGGCAAAAGGAGAATGGGGTGGGGATCAAATGATGAGATAGTTAGCATCACGGACTCAATGGATATGAATTTAAGCAAACTCCAGGAGATAGTGAAGGACACAGGAACCTGGCGTGCTGCAGTCTATGAGGTTGCAAGGAGCAGGACATGACTTAATGATGGAACAACAATACCACAATAACTTCCAGTGCAGGTTTTGGCCTTGAAATACCAAAAACTGTTTAAACACCCTCTGTGGGTCAGAGCCTGGCCTCAGAACACCAAAACTTGGCTCTTCCAGATGAGTAAGTTGGGAAATTCCCTTTTGGTTTTCCGGTGACTGGCAGAAGAAACGGAGAACTAGTTCAGCAGTCTTGTTTTGAGCAGTCAGCACAGGGGTTGAGGTCTTGAAGACAGTAGCTTTGGGATCAGTAAGAGGTGGGCAGTTTGTGTGCTTAGTTGCTCAGTCGTGTCCACCTCTTTTTTGGCCCATGGTCTGTATACCCACCAGAATCCCCTCTCCGTGGATTCTCCAGTCAAGAACACTGGAGTGGGTCACCATTTCCTCCTCCAGGGCATCTTCCCAACCCAGGGATCGAACCCTGTGTCTCCTGCACTGCAGGCAGATTCTTAACCCACTGAGCCATTGGGGAAGGTGGGCAGTTTAGCTGAGCTCACACATAACCTTAGGGAGAAGCCCCTCCTCCATCCCACCCCTAAGGCTCTTTCTGCTTGGTGCTGGAGCTGCTGGGGGTTTTGAGGCTGTTTCAACAGTCTTTCTTCTGGGTCTTTCTCAGCCCAGCCCCACACTGAGAAGGGGGCCTTGAGGTCAGGGGGCCCCTGAGTGAATACAGCAGCCTATGGTACAGCTCCTGCCTGATAGACTGCAGAGAAGTGAGTTGGGACCCAGATACGTCCTGTGTCCCAAGGTGCTGCTGGAGGAGCGGAGGTCCCAAGCACCTCCTGAACATCACAAAATGGTTTATCTCTTTTGGGACTCTTGAGCAACTTTAGAGTGAGGCATGCTTTTCATACGCTCTGTTGACCATGTGAGGCTTAATTTGAAACATGCGTTTGCCCATTTGCTTCCACCTTACTGCCTGAATGAGTTGTTTTATTTTTGACTGTGCTGGGTTGTCGTTGCTGTGCGGGCTTTTCTTTAGTTGTGTGAGCTGGGGCTACTCTCTCCTTTCGGCATGCGGGCTTCTCATTGCTGTGCCTCCTCTTGTTGACGAACATAAGCTCTAGGGTGCATGGGCGTCTATAGTTATGGTTCCTGGGCTCTAGAGCACAGGCTCAGTAGTTGTGGCACATGGGCTTAGTTGCTCCATGGCGTGTGGGATCTTCCCGGACCAGGGATTGAACTTATCTCCTGCACTGGCAGGTGGATTCTTTACCACTGAGCCACCCGGGAAGCCCCCTAAGTAAGTTTTAATATCCTTTCTAGACTGAAGTGAGGGACTGCCATTGATAGACTATGACGACTGGGAGAGCCATCCCACTTGCCCACACCTCGGTGCCTCTGCACCTCTGGTTTTAACCAGAATGCCCTTCCCGCACAGACCTTCCAAGCCCCTTTGTCAAAATCCCACTGGATTACAAATGCCTCTCCCTTCAACTGGATCTGACCTGTAGTTCCATCTCCTGGCATCTCCAAGACCAACTCGAAGCTGATTTTAAAAAAAGTCAGTAAATGAATGGGAGAACAGTATGGTTTTTGTTTCAGTCAATGTCCGTGGTCACATGATAGAATGGAATGTATATCTTGAAATAGAACAGATGTGATTAAAAAAATAACACAATAAACCATGAATAAAATTAAAAAAAAAAAAAACAACTTGGAGGACCATCTAGGGTATCTGAAATTAGGACAGTAGGTGGTTCAGGAGAAAAACAGGTTGAGGAGGGGCAGTGATTCAATGACAGCTGTAATATCCTATGCTTGGAAAAAAAGGCATACAGATGGCCACATGCTTGGTGAGATCTTATTTGTATACTTCCCTGCATTCTCCATATAAATTTTAATTTCCTCCATGTTCTTAGATTGGCCTCCTGGACATGCAGACTTACTCTGGTGTCTTGTGAGAGAGAAAATGTCTCAGCTGCCTGATAACTAGTTGAAGACTTAAAAATAGCTGTTAGCAACAGTGTCATCAACTGTCAACACAGAAGAGCAGAGGAAAGAATGAACATTTGTGCTGAGAACTGAGAGGAGCTCACTGACAGCTTCTGGCTGAGATGCACAGGGCCTCTGTGGACACCCTGGGTGAGGTGGGGAATGGTGGTGATCAGGCTCCTGCTGGTCGTTACCCCAGTGTGGTGGGCTCTCTGCTGATATTTACTTTCTTCCACAAACTGGTAGGCAGTTTTTCATTTTTTACAATGAGCACATACTTATATAATTGGAAAAAAATCTTGCTATTTTCATTGTGAGGGGAGAAATGCAAGGCATAGAACTGTGTGTATAGTATGATCCCTCTGTCCAAAAATAGAATATATATAAACAACTATATACATTGTGGGTTCTTCACAAACATTTTTTTTTTCTCCTATGAGGTTTCATCAGAAACTGTTAACTATGGTTTCCTTTTCAGAAGAGGGACTTGTCAAGGTGGTCCTAGAGGTGGGGGGAGTGTTTCCTTTCCATTTCGCATATCTTAAAAAAAAAAAAAAAAAAAGTCATCAGGGGTTGTCTGGGCTTCCCTGATGGCTCAGATTATAAAGAATCTGCCTGCAGTGCAGATACCCGGATTCAATCCCTGGGTCAGGAAGATCCCCTAGAGAAGGGCATGACTACCCAGTCCAGTATTCTTGCCTGGAGAATCCCATGGACAGAGGAGCCTGGCGGGCTACAGTCCATGGGATCACAGTCAGACACGACTGAAGCAATTTAGCACACAGGGCTTATCTATTATGTTGGGGGTAGATCATGGATCCATTTTTTCTCCTTGTAGCTCCTTGTATCATTAAAAAAAGAAAAAAGAAAAGAAAAAATTCCCAAGTAAATGTTGTATCCCTTTAACAAATTTGGGGAAGAATATTCCTGATATTGAGGCTGGATTTCAAAGGCTGTGTGGTGGGTGTGTGCGATGGGTGTTCAGCTTTGGGCGTGAGGTGGGAGTGAGTGGGCTGTGTCACATTGAGGGGGCAGAGGGGGCTCTGACAGGACCTCAGCCTAGAAACATCTCCTGGACCTTGTGGTGGGAGGCAACCTGAAGGGGACAGGCAAGGTGAGGTCGTTGTTGTGCTGTGTGGTCTGGTGACAAAGCTTGGGCAGAGAAGCCAGCTAGGTGGCCTCTGTGTGACCCAGTAGAGAAAGGGTCGGCAGTGGCAAGCATCTCAGTAGAGGAGACAGAGAGGTGGCCATTTTCCAGAGCTACTTAGGGGCGTGGTGACCAATTAGATGTGGGTGGAAGAAGGGGGAGCTGAGGACAGATGGCAGCGTCCTTCCTTGAGTGAAGAGGAGCCGGTGGAAAGGAGATAGGAGGCAGTGAGCTCAGGGGAAGGACACAGGAATGGAGGGAACAAAAGGAATAGCCCAGAGAGCGGATCTGAGCTCAGTTGGGTCAGGCGAAGGATGATTTGGAGGCGGAAGGACGATCTAGAGGCCATGTGATAGGTGTAGGGCCTGGAGGGAAGCCAAGAGGCGGCATGACTTCTAGCATCAGAGAAGGAAGAACAGGTGCCCAGAGGAACCTCCGGGAGCCTTTGCCTCTTCCTGTGTCTGGCTCCTTTTTGTGCTTCAGGTCATAGCTGAAACAATGTCTCCGCCTGCCCAGCACATCTGAGTCAATCTACTGTTCTTTCTGTCACAGATTCTGTTTACTTCCTTTCTCACACTTATCGTGATCTGCCATCATTTATTAACTTTCTTTCTTTTTTTTTATTTAAAAATTTATTTTATTTAAAAAAAACTTTGGCTGTGCTGGGTCTCTGTTGCGGTACGCCAGCTTTCTCTAGTTGTGGTGTGTGGGCTTCTCTTGTTGTGGAGCACAGGCTCTAGAGGAGGGGTCCCCAGCCCCTACCAGCCAGTAGCAGTCCATGGAGGGTTGGGAACCAGCTGCACAGCAGGAGGTGAGCTCTGGGGCAGGTGACTGAAACTTCATGTGCCACTCCCCATTGCTCGCATTATTGATGAACATCCCCCCACCCAATACCTCCTTCCCACCCCTCCTTCCTGTGGAAAAATTGTCTTCCTTGAAACCAGTCCCTGGTGCCAAAAAGGCTGGGGACTGCTACTGCAGAGCATGGAGGCTCAGTAGTTGCCCTGCCGCATGTGGGATCTTAGTTCCCCAACTAGGGATCGAACCTACATCTCCTGCACTGGAAGGCAGATTCTTAACCACTGGACCACCAGGGATGTCCCTTGTGTTATTAAAATTTCTTTTCTTCTTTTTCAAATTCTTTTTCTCAATTACTTTGTTTTCTTGAAGGTAAGCTCTAAGATCAGGGACTTGTCTGTCTCAGCTAACTCTAAATTCATAGCCCTAACATAGTGCTCGACACAGAGTAGGTGCTCAGAATATGTGTGTTGACTGGCTGAACGAGTGGATGACAGAAGCAGCGTAGAGGAGGGAGGGAACCCCGGGAAAGGGGTATGCCTGTGCCCAGGAGGAGTCTGAAGTCAGCCCTGTGAACGCCTCCATGAGACTCGGAGCAGAATGAAGAGGCAAGTGTTTGTTGTATTGGGCAACGAGGAAGTCCCTGGTGAGTTCGGCAAGAGCAGAGGAGGGTAGAGATGAGATGTGGTGGCTGAACTCAGATGCTTTCCTAATTAGCCCAAAGCCCTTGAGGGGGAAGCCAGTGAGGTATGCAGGCAGGGACTGATCCCAGAGACTCTGGAGGCCTCTGAGACCTGGCAGTGGGTGTCTGACCAACGTCCCTCCTCCGTCGGAGAGCTCTTCCCTGACCACCCTCTACCTGTGTGCTGCCCACTCAGTACATCCATGTTATTTTCTTTATTTCTGGCTATCTAAAATTCTTATTTGTTTGCTTATAAATGATCTCTGTGTGTTAGTTGCTCAGTCATATCCAACTCTTTGTAACTCTATGGACTGTAGCCCCCCAGGCTCTGTCCATGGGATTCTCCAAGCAAGAGTACTGTAGTGGATTGCCATTTCCTTCTCCAGGGGATCTTCCTGACCCAGGGATTGAACCCGGGTCTCCTGCATCTCAGGCAGATTCTTTATCACCGAGCCACCAAACTATCTCCTCACTCCCAACTCTACACCTTGTTGAAGCTCCCCCAAAGCCTGGAGGTGACTTTCTTGTTCACTGCTGTATTCCCATGTCTAGCATGGTCCTTGGTACAGAGTAGATGTCTAATATATATATTTATGGAATGAATGGCAAAAACCTCTCTCTTTGATGTGGCTCTAGCTTCAACCCCAGCCACCTAAGACAGGGTTTTCTTCTTTCTGCCCTCCCCTGCCAAAGGGTTGAGTAGTTAAGTGCAGGTGGACAGCCAGTGGGCAGCTTGTGCTGAATGGGCAGAGAACTATAGTTTATCTGTAAGTCCTAATCAAAGCACTTTCCCTCTGTGAACGTCAGTTTCTTTAAGTTGTGCAATGGGAATGGTGGTAACATTTAATCCAAACACAGAGCATATCAACAAGGTGTGTGGCCACACTCAGCAATCACTGTGCTAAGCTGCTTCAGTCTTGTCCAACTCTCTGCAATGCTATGGACTGTAGCCCGCCAGGCTCCTCTGTCCATGGGATTCCCCAGACAAGAATACCGAAGTGGGTTGCCATACCCTTCTCCAGAGACTCTTCCCCACCCAGGGGCTGAACCCTTGTTTCATACGTCTCCTGCATTGGCGGGTGGGTTCTTTACCACTAGCGCCACCTGGGAAGTTTTTTCATAATGGTCTAATACTCAGCTTGGGTGTGGCCTCTCCCTGGGCCCCCCTCGAGTGAGCTTCTGGAAGAGATAGATCTGTACTGTCCACAGGTGGCAAGGGCCTGCCCAGCTGGAGCACATTTGTGATGTCAGAGACGCGGGTGGGCTTGCCTGTTATGGGCTGGCATGTGACAGTGAGCACATGCTTGGTAGGTGTTGGGATGTGGGGGCATGGGCCATAGGTGTCTGCTGCAGGCACATGGGGCCTGGGGGGAGTAGGGGACTGATCTGAGGTGTCTCCCCAGAACCCTGACCTGGACTCGGAGGCGCTGCTGGCCCTGCCCCTGCCTCAACTGGTACAGAAGTTACACAGTGGGGACCTGTATCCCGAGGCTGTGCTCTTCACCTACATAGGAAAGGTAAGGCCAGGGAGTGACCCCACTCCTTCCTCCCCTCTCTGTACAAGGCTGTGGGAAAACCTGGCTGGAGGGCCATGGTGGGACCACAGTGCCAAGGGCTGCCAGGGAGAGAGGGAGGGAGCCAGAGCTGTGTATGTGTATGAGAGAGAGAGAGAGAGAAGGCTCTGTGTATGTGCATGTGCTGGGGACACTGAGCATGTTGACCTACCTAGAAACCTGGCTTTTAGCCCAGACTTCCCTCCCCATTCCGCCCCCACCCCATCAGTCACCGAGTCTGGTCTGTTCCCTTTTAGAGCCCCCTCTAGACCATCCCCTTGTCTCCCCCACTACCCTGGTCTTCTACCAGTCTCTGTCCAGGACCAAGCACCAGTCTCCTGGCCAGCTGCCCGCTCAGCATTCCAGCATCCTCTCTGGTCAAGGATTCTGGGGCTTGGGGCATCGGCAGCTCAGCTGCTGGCAGTTACCTGGCCCCCATAGCCTGCTGTGCTCTGGGGTTCCCTTTACCTGCAAGGCTCTTCTCCCTCCTCTTGCCCTGCTCAGTGCAACAGGCTCTCCTGAGTCTTCAGGGCCCAGAGAGGAGTCACGTCTTCCAGGAAGCCTCCCATAACCCTCCTCCCCTCCCAGTCTGGGTTAGGGTTTCCTCTTCAGTGTTCACTTACTAACAGCACATTTCTCATCACATTTTGGGGCTTGCCTTGTCTTTCTTTCCCAAGGTACATGTGTGGGCTTTTGGTGGACAGAGTCTTATTTGTCTTTGTACCTTAGGGCCTACCACGATGTCCTTTATATGTTGATAGTGAGTGCTCAAGAAATGTGTTTGAAACAAAATGAAGGAAGAAATTGTGCTTTATGAAAATGACTTGTATGTGATATGATCTCTCAGAAGAGAGTACGTGGCAGTGACTGTGACCCCTAAGCAGGTGGACATGAGTGCCAGGCATGTGAGAGTGGTGTGAGTGACTGCAGCTGAGAAGGGACAGAGAGGGACTGTGGAGAAAGGACTGGACACCCCTGGGCCGGGCGCATTGAAAGGACACAGTCTGAACAGATGGGGTTGCTTCTTTCGAATCCATGTCCCTGAAAAAGCTCCAGCCCTTCAGAGGGAGCATCCACAGAGAGCATTCTGGCTACAGATTGGCCTCCTCTTTTCCTGCCCTGGTCAGCAGACAGATTTCACATACCTGAGTTGGCAGCAGGGCCACAGTCATGTTCTTATCAGCTGGTATCAGTCAGCCATGCCTCAGATTCAGGTGTTCCTTTCACCTGGGCAGGTGTGGGCCCTGTCACCTGGGCAGGTGCCCCTGTCACCTGGGGCAGAGGAGAGTGCTGCATGCCAGGAAGCAGAAGCCTGGGTCTAGCCCTGCCCTGCACTGACTCCTGGTGCGACTCAACACGGGGATCTAGCCTCACTGGGCACCGGTGTGGCTTGAAGGAGGAGGTGAGTGGGGTGGCCAAGGGTCACCCTCCCCTTAGGTCGGTCTCTGGAGGGCATCTGAGGTCAGTTTCTTGTTCCTTTGAGTGTCATGGTCCTCGGAGCACACACGTACTCTCTATTCATCTCTGGAGGACACCTGAGGTCATTATCTTGTTCCTTTGAGTGTCCTGGTCCTCGGAGCACTCTCTCTGTCTGTCTTGGAGTTGAAGGTCAGAGACAGCCTGGGGAAGGCTGGGCCGCACGTCCGCAGTGAGGCCAGTGCTGGGCCTGCTTACCCTCTGTGCTCCTGGCTCTGGGTCAGGTTAATGGTTACCCTGTCACTGGGTGGTATATTTGAAAAGGCCAATCTTATGCTATGTTGATTTTGCCACAGTTGAAAAAACAAAAGAAGCCAGCCTCACCGCACTCTGTCGTATGTCCATTTCTCCCTCCCCCAGGCCTGGGAAGTCAACAAAGGGACTAACTGTGTGACCACCTACCTGGCAGACTGTGAGACTCAGCTGTGCAAGGTCCCAAGACAGGGCCTACTCTATGGTGTCCCCGTGAGCCTCAAGGAGTGCTTCAGCTATAAGGTGCGCCCTGCCCCAGTCCCTGCCAGCCAGCTCTGGGTCCTGGGTCACCCTGGGCCCTCAGAGGAAGTCCTAGGGCCAAAGGTCTTGAGAGGGCACCGCAGGTGTGTCCTGCCTTGGCCTGTGGGGTGGTGGTGGGAGCAGACCCTGTGTGTTGAAGCCCCCCTGGCTCATCAACCATGTCCCTCTCACCCATCCGTCCTTCTAGGGCCAGGACTCGACACTGGGCTTGAGCCTGAACCAGGGGGTGCCAGCGGAGGGTGACTGTGTGGTGGTGCAGGTGCTGAAGTTGCAGGGCGCTTTGCCCTTCGTGCACACCAATGTCCCCCAGTCCATGTTCAGGTTGGGTCCCAGGGGTGCAGGGTGGGGGGCAGGGGCACTGGTACCAACATGACAGGGGCTGACCCCTTCCCACTTCCTCCAGCTTTGACTGCAGTAACCCCCTCTTTGGCCCGACCATGAACCCATGGAATTCTTCCAAGAGCCCAGGTGGCTCCTCAGGGGGCGAGGGGGCCCTCATTGCCACTGGGGGCTCCCCACTGGGCTTAGGCACCGACATTGGAGGCAGCATCCGCTTTCCCTCAGCCTTCTGTGGCATCTGCGGCCTCAAACCCACGGGGAACCGCCTCAGGTAGGATGTAGGTGGCGGGTGGAGGGAGCCCCTGAGTCCTGCTGTGTGACCTTGGCCTAGCTTCCCACCTCTCCGGGCTCCAGGCAGGGATTCCCTGACTGGGGTTTTGCTAGGAGGTAATGTCACAGTACCACCAGCCCCTGGTTCCTCGTTTCCAAAGTCGTGAGAGAGTTGGGGGCTGCTGACTGGATGTGGGGTCGGGCAGGGGGTGGCCATTTCCCATTTCCAACATCTTGTGTTTCTTATCCAGCAAGAGTGGTCTGAAGGGCTGTGTCTATGGACAGGTAGCAGGTGAGGTCTGTGGTTCCCTCTGAGCCCTGGAGGAGGGGGGTCTGCCCCTTTGCCCCTGTCTCTCCTCGGGGCAGTGTTGGGCCCCCAGGCCACTCTAGGTCTGCCTTCCTACCTCCTATCTGCTCACACTCCAAGGCTCCGGCCCAACCCTTGTTTGGACCCAGCCCCGGAACCCCCCGGGGCTGGGTGATCTCTCTCTCCTCCCCTCCCTGCCCCACAGTACAGCTCGCAGTTGGCCCCATGGCCCGGGATGTGGAGAGCCTGGCACTGTGCCTGCGAGCGCTGCTGTGTGAGGACATGTTCCGCTTGGACCCCACCGTGCCCCCCTTGCCCTTCAGGGAGGAGGTGAGCAGCGGTGGGGGTGGGCATGGGGATGGATTCTGGGCTCACTGGTGCTCCTGAGCCCTTGCAGGCAGGCCTGGGAGGCCCTGTCTCTTGAAAACCAGCCCCCAGGGCTCTAAGGCCAGCACTGGCACCTCTGCCGGTGGTGGCACAGTGGTAAAGAAACCGCCGGCCAGTGCAGGAGATACAGGAGGCGTGGGTTCAATCCCTGGGTCGGAAAGATTCCCTGGAGAAGGAAATGGCAACCCACTCCAGTATCCTTGCTAGGATAATCCCATGGACAGGGAGTCTAGTGGGCTACAGTCCATGGGGTTGCAAAGAGTCAAACACGACTGACTGAGCACAGCAGCACTTCTGCAAACAGCCACCAGATGGTGCCCTTTCCTGCATTTGGAAATCCCGAGTCTTTCAAATTGGCTGGCTGGGAGCCAGAGCCTTGGGGCTGTCGCTGTGGAACAGGAGGGACCTTGAGGCTAAAAACAGCTTGAGAGAGGACTCCTGAACCTCTTTTGTGTTTGACAAGCCAGTAAACAGGAGCCTTTCTTACAGCATTCATTTCTCTATCCCCAGCCTCCAGCAGAAGGCTTGGCCCGGAGGCTGAGTGAGTTAAGAACAGTTAAAAGCGGAGCGTTCTCTCTCCCAGAGAAAGCTGGGATCTGTGGGCAGGGATCTATCAAACACTAGCTTCCTCCAAGTATCACCAGCCAAGTATCTTATCAGATAAGGCTGGGTGTATTACTGTCTGTGGTGAGGGAGGGCGCTGCCCACAGAGAGCCTTAGTAGCATGGGGGAGGAGCACAAAGTTAGAATATTGACGTTAGTTTGTCGGCGGATATGTCAATGATAGCTCAGTTGGTAAAGAATCCGCCCACAATGTGGGAGACTTGGGTTCGATCCCTGTGTTGGAACGATCCCCTGGAGAAGGGAAAAGCTACCCACTCCAGTATTCTGGCCTGGAGAATTCCATGGAGTGTATAGTCTATGGGGTAGCAAAGAGTCATTTCATGTCAGTGTAGGGGGTTGGTTAGGATTGAGTCATACTGTAATTGGTTAGGACTGGTGGGTACAGCGAGGTAAGGATTCTGAGGAGAGCAGTTCAAGAAGTCTTGGAGGATTAACTGTCATTTGGTGATCCTATTGAAGAGCTGATGGGTCTTTTAAGAATGACTAATAAAGTTATCTGTACTTTACGAGCAACAGATTTCAGGAGTACTCAAGTTAGAGATGTGAGCAGTGCTATAGTGTGTGCTTAGTCACTCGATCGTGTCCGACTCTGCAACCCCATGGACTGTAGCCCTTGGGGCTCCTCCGTCCATGGGAATTCTCCAGGCAAGAATACTGGAGTGAGTTGCCATGCCCTCCTCCAGGAGGTATAGTAAAGCTATGTTTATGTAGACTGTGTAAGCTGTGTGATGTAAGTGCTGTTTCTCAGCCATCTGGCATTACTCCCTACAGACCTCTTGCCTGGGAAGGGGTGAGGGCCCCTGGGCAGCATGAGATCTGGGCTGGGGTGAGGGAGGGCAAGCTCCCACTCCTCAGCTGAGGAGATGTTCTAACTCTACCCAAGGGCCCCCTTCCCGAGAGGGAGGAGAGGCAATGAAGTCCCTGTCCCAGGGTCTGGAACAATCTGTTATGGGAGCCAGAACTTACATCCTTGAAACAGGCTGTGGACGCCTGGGTTTCTGCCCTGATGTTGCCACTCTACCCTGATGAGAGGCCTGGGGCGAGTCCCGGCCCTGCTCAGGGCCTGTCTCCCTGTCTAGACCTGAAGGCTGTGGAATCCTCCTTCTTGCTCTGTCCACCTGCGGAGTCACTGGGAAGGTGTTTTGTGAAGGGGTCAGATACAACAGGGCTGGCCTCCCTGGAGGCCAGTTTTTGGGGATCTAGGCAGCAGCCTCAAAGCTGTGTCTGGGGCTGAGTAATGGCTCTGAGCTCTGGGAGCCCTGCTTCGGGCCACTGTCTCCTGACCTGACTCTGACTCGTGTGTGCTGCCCCCAGATCTACAGGAGCTCTCAGCCCCTGCGTGTAGGGTATTATGAGACTGACAACTATACCATGCCCACGCCGGCCATGAAGCGGGCCCTGCTGGAGACCAAGCAGAGACTCGAGGTTGCTGGCCACACGGTATGCTAGGGGAGGGGGGAACCCAAAGGTCCTGGCATTGTCCCTCCTTCAGGGAAGCCTTCTAGGTACCCATGGCTGCCACCCGTCCCTGGCACCCTTGCACCCTGATTGTTCTGAGATTGGGGTCGCAAATTCGATCCCTGGGGGACCAGTAAAAAGGGGCTGATCAGAAGTGTTGGGGTACATGCTTGATGGTGACCTCACCTCTGAGCTGGGATGTGGAGCTGCATGGAGTGGTCCTTCCTCGTCAACCACAAGCAGTGGTGCACAGCTGCCCAGGGGTTCTCAGGGCCCTGAGATGGCAGGCTTGGGGCCATTCACCTGAGACAGGCTTATATGTGGTTCCAGACTCCTCTCAGGATACACATCTTATGGGGAGTTATCACAGGCCAACAAGGGTGCCTTTGTGGCTCCATTGAGGGCACCGTGAGGGCTGAGGGCTGCCTTGACAATGTGTTTTGGGGGGTGGGACCCAAGGCTTTCTAGGTCTGGGAACCTTACATGCCTCCATCTCTGCAGCTGGTTCCCTTCCTGCCGAGCAACATACCTCATGCTCTGGAGACCCTGGGCACGGGTGGGCTGTTCAGTGACGGTGGCACGACCTTCCTACAGAACTTGTGAGTAACTGGGTTTGGGGGTGGGTGGTGGGATCAGGACATGGGTAGATGCAGGGAGAGCAGCTGAGTGCTGTGTTCCTCCCTGGGACAGGCCACTGGGGAAGATGGAGGACAGGCCTCGGCAGAACCTGAAGAAGGCCTGGAGCTTCCTGGGCAGAGACCTTACCATCCCTCCGGCTTCAAGCTGAGCCTAGAGCTGCCTTGTCAGGGAGACCTTGGAAAGGTGCCAGTGTGGGGAGAGGCAGGATTGAGCAGCCCTGGCCTGGCCCTGGACTGAGTTGTGCAGGCAGTTGCTTATCTATTGGAGAAAGATTGAGAAACAAGGGTGGAATCAAGCAGGAGGGCAAGGGTGTAGACCTGCCATTACTCCACACTCCTTGGATTTGTGCCACATCTTCCGCCTTTGAGCAGGATCTGTTTTCTTGTCTGAAAAGTCAGAAGATTGGACCACACCAGCTTTACAAGGCTTTGCAGAGCTCATATTTGAGAAGCTGGTCCCACAGGGATGTTTTCAGTTCTAAAGGCTGATGGGGGCAGGGCAGGTCTGTGAAGATGCTTCCTGGGGACATGCCCAGATTGAATGAACTTCTGCCAGTAGCCAAGTGTGATCTGGGAGGCTTCCCTGGTAACTCAGCTGGTAAAGAATATGCCTGCAATGCAGGAGACCCTGGTTCGATTCCTGGGTCGGGAAGATCAGCTGGAGAAGGGATACCCACTCCAGTATTCTTGGGCTTCTCTGGTGGCTCAACTGGTAAAGAATCCACCTGCAATGTGGGAGACCTGGGTTTGATCCCTGGGTTGAGAAGATCCCCTGGAGAACGGAACGGCTACCCACTCCAGTATTCTGGCCTGGAGAATTCCATGGACTATTCCATGGGGTTGCAAAGAGTTGGACACGACTGAGCAACTTTCACTTCAGTGGAAAGGGCCACCCCTCAGTTTGGCCCTCGGGGTGAGACTCCAGAATCAGCTGCCTGAGACCTTTCCCTGAGATTGAGAGCAGAGATAGCCTTAGAGACAAGGATTACTGTATCCACTCGGGATTACCCCACTCGTGCCTCCAGGCTGGCATCAGCATCTGTAGGGGGATGCCCTTGGCAGTATCTTTGGGCCAGGGAGATACTTCCCACAGTTCTTATTGCCCTGAGCTGAGTTTGCAACGGAGGGAGACAGGGAGCCCTGCCTTGGGGAGCTCCAGTGGATATGGGTAGAGCCTAAGCATCCCAAAGGGTCTGCAGACACATGTTGCATATTGGAAAGGAGAGGCTGGGATGAAGGGGCTGGAGGCTGTGGTTACTGGAGTCTGGTGAGGAGGGAGGTAGAGTCAGTGAGTGGAGAATGGGGGATGCCGCAGGTGGGGGTGAGCCAGGAGGGACGCCTTGGGTGGATGCATCTGGACTGGACCCTTTGTCTCCCAGCAAAGGTGATTTCGTGGATCCCTGCTTGGGGGACTTGATCTCAATTCTGAGGCTGCCCGGATGGCTTAAAGGACTGCTGGCTTTCATGATGAAGCCTCTGGTGAGGGCACAAGGAATGG
Source organism: Bubalus kerabau (assembly GCF_029407905.1). Taxonomy (NCBI): domain Eukaryota; kingdom Metazoa; phylum Chordata; class Mammalia; order Artiodactyla; family Bovidae; genus Bubalus; species Bubalus kerabau. The sequence continues at coordinate 100,389,649 of NC_073629.1, read as the reverse complement.
AAGGGTGGGCACCACTGGGCTCTTTCCCCCTTCCCTTAGCCTCCTTTTCTTCTCAGCCCCTACCCTATCTCTTTTCCTCCCCTCATGCTCTTCAATCTTCAGCCAACCTGCTTGCTGAGAGGAGTGCTTACCTGGGGCCTGCGGGGAGGGACAGGGGGAGGAGGCCTAGGTGGCTTGGCCTGAAGATTATTGCCACACCTGGCCTAAAGTCTAGTCACTGACAGTGTCTGTTCTTTTGCAGCTCCCAAGGTTATCAGCCTTTCTCAACAATATGAAGTCTCGGTAAGAGTTTTTCCCATGCCCAGATGCCTGCACAACTGTCCCCCTGACCTGGGTCCAAGTGCTTTCCAATGGGAAACGATGAGAAAAGTAGCTTCTGAGGCTGGAAGTGGTCTAAGCAGGGTGGCAACCTCTGTGGCCTTGGGCTGGGGGGCAGTCTTGAAGATGTCTTAGCAAGATACAGGAAAGGCTGGAGAGTAAGGTCCTGAAGGAGAGCAAGGTTGGGAGAGGATGAAGAGGAGGAGATTGCCCTGCCTGGACATGGGTGGAAAGGCCCAGAAAGGAGCTAGTGGGTGGCAAGGAGCGGGGGATATTAGGGACCCGTGAGAGGTGCTGGTTTTAGAGACCAAACACTGCGCCTACTCCTGCCTGCCCCTCGGGGCCTCAAGCCAGAAAAGATGGGAGTAAATTGCCTGATTCTCAGGCCCTTACAACTTGTAGACTTGCCTTCTCTTTCATGTGTGTGTGCTAAGTTGCTTCAGTTGTGTCCAGCTCTTTTTGACTCAATGGACTGGAGCCCGCCAGGCTCCTCTGTCCAAGGGCTTCTCCAGGCAAGAATACTGGAGTGGGTTGCATGCCCTGCTCCAGGGGATCTTCCCCACCCAGTGATTGAACCTGTGTCTCCTGTGGCTCCTGCATTGCAGGTGGCTTCTTTACCGCTGAGCCACGGGGGAAGCCCATTCCTCTCTCACCACCAGGCATTGAGGACCTCGGGCGGCTCTGTGTCCTAAGAATAGCTGGGGGTCTGGCCTAAGTCCCTCTTGGGGACTCCATGGGATATGAACTTAGGGATTAGAACTTCTGCCCCGCACTGCTTTCTTCTCAGAGTGCCCTGAAATTGAG